>NC_048228.1:69922982-70014417 GCF_002007445.2 Ailuropoda melanoleuca
AAATGCTTTTTCTGCATCAATTGAGAGGATCATATGGTTCCTGAAACTTTTCTTGTTGATATGATGTATCATGCTGATCGATTAGCATTTCCCCTTCTAATCTACAAGGGAAGGAGGTTTTCCTTCTAGGCGTGACAGATGATTCTGACAGGCCACTGGGGAGACAGCCACTGTTTCCACACATGATGGTTCTTTGAGCTCCTAAAAGTAGTCTTGGGCTTCTTTCAGATTTAGAGCTCTGGCTGTGGAGAATATTTATAGGCCCCTCATACGATATCTCAGAGACCCCGAGGCCGGGAAGGAGATCGGGACCCCTATAAACCTTCACCTCACCAACAAATCTACAGTCCCCATAGCGTGGCTGACCATAGCAGCAGATATCAACCTATTGTGGGACACCAGGTTGATCTACTCATTTACCTTCCATCCTTGGGAAGTGTTCCCACAGCCAAATAGCTGTCTTTCCTTGAATATCACATCCTATTTCAGGCAATATAAGGAATATTTTCCTCAGCCCCAAATCATTGTTTGACCACCGCCTTTGTCCCAAAGTACTATCATGGAAAAAGCGTATGGTTTTCCACTTCTGTGTAAGGATGTTATGTTTCCTGTTCCAAATCTCGAGGTAGATTCTGCTGCCAGTCTTTTCATGAATATCCTACAAGGTAATGGCAAAACAAGACTGATTCTCAAATGGTATTCAGAGGAAGGCTCAAAGTATGGGCTCCGGAGTCCAGCTGCCTCGGAGGGTTTCCAGCTCTGTCACAGAGGAATGGCCCCTTAAGCAGGTCGTTTAACCCTTCTGTGGCTCAGTTCCCACATATGAAAAATGGGGATAATAATAGCATCTGTTTTATAGGACCATGGTGAAGAGCAAAATTTCTAGAAGACTTAAAGGGCTTAGCGTAGGTTCTATCACATTAGTAATCATTCAAAAATAGTAGCAATGGTAGTAATAGTTGTTTCACATAGGGCCTGTAGAAACTGGTTTCCTAGATGATGACCATATATTTTATTTCTGGGAATGGGTGTGGCAAAATTGGCAGAAAGAAGACCAGTGCGGTGTAGGAAGAGAAAGATACTGTCGTGATCCCTTGCTTGTGTTGAAACACACCACCCTAAGCCCTCCTGTCCAGCACAAGTACAAAGGGAAAATCCTTGAACGCCAGCTGCCAGCTGTGGAAAGCCTGGCCGTGTATCTGCTCACTGTTTCCTCCTCAACAGGGCTGCCTTTGTGGGAGAGAGGGGATGGAAGGTGAACCTTGATGGTGGGAGGAAAGTAGCCGACAGATGGAGCGAGGATGTCTCAAGAAGAGGGTACAGCGTGGGAGAAGGCTTGACGTCAGGAGCAAGAGGGGTGGGTGAAGAGGGTGGGCTGAGAGTCTCTTTTGTGGATCAAAAGGAGCTGGGAAGAAAAGCAGCAGATGAAAGACAAGTGTGTGGACCATGCAGATAGGAGCTGGCTCCTCAGGGGAGGAGAGCGCCCCTTCCGTGTCTCTTTTATGGCCCTAAAAAAAAAAAAAAAAATCTCTCCTCTTCCCACTTCTTAGTCAGATATGTACATCTGCAAACCCACCAGCCCCTTGAACTAATGTTTGTGCTTAAAGGACATGATTAGATCCTGGACTTAATTTATGCATTTCTTTGATACCGTTGCAGCTGTGTAAGCCGTGGTTATTTTATTTACATTTCTTCAGACTCTTCCTTTATGATTTTTGCTGGACTGCTTGCTCCTTTTTTTTTTTCTTTTTTCTTTCTTTTTTGTTGCCTTTTTGAGCCTTGGATCTTTATGTCCATATGTATTAGGTTGAAACGGATGAAACTGCAGATTTCCCTCCATATTTGGCCTACAGAACGGCAGTTTCATATGGTTCAACTGAATTCTTCCAAGTTTAGGTTCTAACTGTAAGTTTCCCAAGGAGCGGGACCAGAGCCCCCCGCACTGAGTACCTTCACCAAAGTGTAGCCTGACGTGACAGAAAGCTGGCTAAGTGTCAAGATCAAAGACCGGACATGAGACCAGCTCCCGTTAGAAGTGACATTCATGTGCTCACGCTCAAAATCCTCCCATCAACCCCAGAGCGCAGGGACCCAGAGCATCCGCGTCGACAATTAGGAAGCAGAAGCTGGGAGAGGTGAGGGGGCTTGTCCACAGTGACACAGCCAGTAGGGGGCAGAACAGGGATTCGAACCCAGGCAGCCTGGCTGGGCGTCATCGGTCTTAACCACTACACTACTGAACATTTGACCGGTCCGTAGGCAGCGGTGCTCGTCTGGCTATTGCTGTAGACTGCTACTGTTATGATTCATCAAATTTTCCTGCCCAGCCTTTACAGTTTTCAGATATCCTGGTATTGTTGTTGGCTTCAAGTCCTTTTTCTGCATAAACTCTAATACAAATCCATTAGGAATTACCTACTTGCAGATTTTGTTTTTATTTGGTATTTGACTGCCAGCCTCCCACACCCCATTTCATATCTTCACCTGTGCAGCTCCTGAGACTTCACAGAGCCCTTCCATATTCATCTTCTCATTCACCCCCTCACATCGACATCTCCTGGAGCAAGAACCCGATGCCCTGAAGGTGGAGAGGACCTCTCCCAGTCACACACATGACTCCCCTCTGCAGACAAGCATTGGCTGTGATTCCCTGTGAAGCTCTCCCCAGAACTCACTTGGTATTATTGAAGGAATTGAAACACCCCTTCCCCCCACCCAGTCCACTGCTTAGGCCTCATGAGTTTGATGAGAGGATCAGACTTCTATTTGTGTATTTTTAGAAAGATCGAACGTATTGATACCTGGCAGGATTGGCATCCAACACTGTCAGGAACTTCTTTATGTAGTAGACATTCTAGAGGTTTCCTTCCTTTGCGCTCTACTCTAGTCTGGCTGCGCTGATACTGAAGTCACAGTCTATGAAGTGACACCAAGTCTATAGGGTATAAAACAAACCAACCTAGATGCACATTCTCTCCTACTCTGTGGTTGTAGACTGTTATTATGAAATGACTGCTCTTAGAGCTTTTCATTTGCTAGGGGGGACAATTGTAATAATAACTCCCTCGGGGTTCCTGCTGAGGGTTGAAGGAGATGGTGGGTGGAGCTCAGGGTCCGGCGCTTTCCAAGCACTGGGATGACGTAGCTGTTGTGGTCATTGTCATTGTAGCTGTTGTCGTTGTTGCTGTGATTTGTGGTGGTGGTGCTTTTCCAACAGGCCCGTGGAGTCAGCCTGACCAGCAGGGTACGTTGCTAGTCCTGGGGGACCCTGTGAAGTTGTCAACACTGTTCTGCTCTTCTAGGGCTCCTAAACAGAGACTTGTACTAGATTTCAGAATGCCAGTTGTCATTGTCTCATGGGTTCTCCACTATTTGCCTTTCCCAGGGAATAGTTTGGTCCCATGATATTTCTATTCTTATCTGGGAAAAAGCAGGGAAGGACATAAGTAACGTTCTAGGGAATGAAAGGATTATCATTTTTTCGAACGGACCTGTTTCCAGCACGCTTCGGCTTATCACTAACAGGCTGGAAGGCCGCACACCTTCCTGGGCCGCACTGCATCCTGAGTTCCGCATCAGGAAAGGAAACCGCCGCGAGCCGGCTGCCCGGCAGCTCCCTGATGCTTGGTGCCCTTAGATGCTGATGTGGGTCCAACTCACTTCAAATGCTAGTTTCCAATGAACGGTTGCAGTAATGATGGAAATATTTTCAAGTCCATGTGTCCTATTGGGGTGGGGGAGGAGAAGATAAACTTCATTCTGGAGTAAAATTAAACTGGCCTTGTTTTGCTTATTTGCTCTGTTTCTCTGTCCGGGTTGTTCCCCTTCAAAGGCGCCAGATCTGAAGCTAGGCATTCCTTTGGAGTGGACTCCAGGGGGCTGCGGACAGGAAAACAGCTACCTTTAGTTTGCCCCCCTCCCCCCACCCCCCAGAGAGATCCCTGACTGTGCTGTGTTCTCACCTGGGCCCCACAGGGGATTGCCTGGGGTGGGGGGAGGGCGCGGAGGGGAGGGAGCAGCTTTGGGCCTCTGCTCCAACTGGGAGACAAAGAAAGCGGAGATGTGGCTTCCCTGCCTTCCTCGGGTTTTCTGCCCCCCCCACCGCTTCTTTTTACCAACCTGGACACTGCTCCCATGTCCCCATACTCTTTCGACGTACAGATATCACACAGCTGCCTTCACTCCACCATCTTTCAGGAGGTTGTTCTCAAAATACCAGTCCCCGGAGAGCCGAGCACCTTGTTTCCCGAACTGAGTCAGAATGCATTTTAATAACCAGCTCCCCCTTCTCATCCATCATCATGAGCACCAAGTCAGGATATTCTGTTTTGCTGTGGGAATAAAATAACCCCAAAGTTCAGAGAGTGAATTCAGTTGGGAACTTACTTCTTGCTCATGTCACATGCTCACTGGGGCTTGGTGGTTTCTCTGTTCCACACATCTTCTCAAAGACCCAGACTGTTGGAGGCTCCGACATCTTGAAGCTACCCTCCCCTGGAGGAAGAGGCCGGGCAGACATGTTGGCCAGGAGAGAGAGGGGCTGAGCCGGAGAGTAGCATAAGCTCTTGGAGTAGCCCTTCTTACAGCGTATTGTCAAAAACCAGTCAGGTGGCCCCTCCTAATAGCAAGGGGGCTGGAAAATGAGGTGGATATTTCATATGCAGATGATGTCTCTGCCACAATCCACCCCCCTAAATTTTCTAGACAACTGAGTGGATTAGAGCTTTCTGATCACAATTAATTTTTCTACAGGTACTGATTGGATAGGTAGGAGCTGTCAGGTTGCAAAGATGTCCCCGTCTCAGATTAGCAAACTCTCATCCTGCTGCTAAACCACTTAGTACCCGCTTCCGTTCCAGCCCTGAGCACATGCCTCAGATTTAGTTGTCAGTGTCTCCATTCCTGGCCCTCCCTCCCCCACCCACTCCTAGCTAAATTACCATATCTTGACAGTAGAAAACAGGTGTTTGGGTTAAAAAGGGAGGGGGGCATTGCTAATATTCAGCTGAGTACCTGGCTATCTGGTGGGTCAGGGAGAGAGGGAGAAAGGGAAGGAAGGGAGCAGGGAGGGAGGGAGGGAGGGAAGGAAGGAAGGAAGGAAGGAAGGAAGGAAGGAAGGAAGGAAGGAAGGAAGGAAGGAAATGAAGTCACCTCCTAGAATGAGTTAGTCATAAACTGGACTCATCTCTTCTGGGTTGATTATTACCAATGTACTAGACACCAATATTAGGATAAATGTTTAGGTATACAATAAATGCAACTTGAAAATTTTTTCTCTAACTTTTATTTTGTACATTGCGTTCCCATTCCCCTGGTGGTGGAAACTTACTGTCTGGCCATTCCAGCCTGTCTTCCCCAGGGCCGTGTCTAAGTTCTGGGGACCAAGGCTGTGAGGAGCTGGTGCCCGTTCCACAGGTACTCTCTGTCCCTGAAGGTGTCCCAGCAACATCCTTCATCCCACTGCATCTCCACAGTCAGTTCACAAGGCCCGGGCAGGTGGCTGTCTGGAAGCTTTCTGCTGTCCTTGAGCAAGGGCCCAAGGAACCCTGAGAATGTGGTGGAGGCTTCCTCCATAGCCATGCCGCTCTGGGCCACATGCGGCGCTGGGCCACGGAACACTCTGTGGCCTCTGACACATGACACAGCCATTTCTGTTCTGGATCTTCTGCTTTCTGGGGCTCCATTCAAGATGTGAAACACAGATGCCCTTTGTCCTCTAAACCTACAAATGTGTCCAAGCATTCTCTCACTCTTTCCCAGGATATCCCTGACCCAGGGACCATTCTGTGGTCTTGGGAGCTAGAAGCCTACCTCTGTCTTTTTCAATTCCCTGAGTATTCTCAGGCCTAACTCTGAAAACTCAACACCCAGCTGACTGAGAGGAGATGGCTTGAAGGTCAAAAGAACTGTGATTTTATGCAAGTATATGAAATCTATTAATATTTTAAAATATTATCTTGCCATGCTAATGTCACTCTCAGGGTAACCCCCTTCTTCTGTCCCCATGTGTAATCTAGGGGCATGGAGTAGCCCTTCAGTCTTCAATCTTGTCCCATATACTGTCCACTGGTTCCTGCTATCCTGTTGGGTGTATAGATGTGTTAGTTGAGGCCTTCAGCTAGACTTTGCTCTGCTCTCCGGGACTCGGCACCAAGGTTCAAAGACATCTCTGCCCGTTCTGACATTTTGGCACAGACCTGCATACTTAGGCCCTAAATCAAAGGATGAAAGATTTGTACTTTCATTGTTTCTGTGGAATACAGAGATCTGGCCCTTATGGTTTGCCCACGTATTCCTGCATCTTCTAAGAAGTAGGAAAGGTGAAGACGTCAGAACAGTCCCAACAAACTGCAGTTCTGACAGTGGATCAGGGGAAATATATTTCTCTGGGCTTCTCAGTCATCTTTTAGGAAAAACTCCATCTGCCTGGAACCCCGAGGGAAGACAGCCCATCATGAAAAGAGTCTGAGAATGCCTGTTGGTTAAGTCAAAAGGGAAAGTAATAGGTCTCACACATCAAAAGGGAAAGCGGCTGATTTGGGAAGCAGCTGATGATGCAGGTGGTGGCTGGAGACCGGAGACAGTGCATCCATAAAGAACAGCCCTGCACACTCACGGGTCCCCTGGTTCTCGAGCCTGCACCAGAGTTTCATAATGCACATACTGGAAAAGATCCCACTGTTAAAACGTAAACACATAAATGCAAGTGTTAAATATAAACGTGTGTGTGTATAGTGAACTGGTGTTCTGAGGGTATTTCCGTGTCCTGTAAGGACTTATCATGAGAACGTGGAGCCCCAAGGTCATGTGGCTTTGCCTCAGGTCCCATGGGGAGTTGTTGGCTCAGCAGCATCTAGCAAAGTCCAGTCCTTTGGCTGCTTGTCCTGTGTTTCTCCTCCAGAAGCCTTTATGCTCAGAATTTTAACTAAGCCTGATGATGCAAGAGAATCTTTTTAAGCCGTATCTTAAAATGCCTGTTTTTAATAAATTGGTATTAAAAATGCCTTGTAGAGAGAAGAAAATAGAAGGCAGGATGTGGGAGAAAGAGAATATACATTACAACTCTGGAAATAGACACGTATGAAGAATCAAGCCGCCCATTGTTTGAAACCTAGCCTGTCCACCCCCAGGAAGCTTACACACTGGCAGGAAAAAGAATGGAGCTCCATTTTCTCCTGTCGGTTGCTTGTGCTGGTGGGGTCCTAACTTCCTCCGTGTAAGCGGGGGTTGGAAAGGCTGATGCTATTTCCGGGCAGGAACCGTTGGTTACAATGAGGAGACCTGGCATGAGTCCCCCAGCTGTGGGGCATGTGCTGACTCACCTTTGCATGCCTCGGTCCAGTGAAAGCAGCACTTCTACTAGCTCATTGGCATTGTCAAGGTCATATCAAGGTCACTGTAGTTTCCTCGTGGCAGAAGAGGAAACAGATGCAGAGTTAGAGAAGCTGTACCAAGGTCCACAGTGAGTCCAGGTCCTCTGGCTCAAAGCCCCTCGTTTCCTTGGTGGCACTGTGGCTGCCTCTGTCGTGGCTTCAGTCTTTTAGGGATGACAGTGCTGCATGAGAGCGCCAGGGAGGCAGAAGTGAGAGCGGGGAGAGGGCACATGTCCGGAGCCCTCGTGGCGTCCTGCGTCTGGGGCGCTGATACCCTCTGATCTCTCTTCTGTGTGTACAGCACTGCCCAGCCTCTGTGGCTTCCTGCACGGACCTGGCCTGTACCAGGCTTTTCAGTCTCTCCTTCTCCTTTCCCTGATGCTGCGGAAAGTTGCCTATGTGGGCACGTTGTTCATGGTTCGCATGATTTCCTCTCGTCATATGCCTGCTTGGATTCTTCGCCTATTTTTCTACTTGTTTGCCTTTTTCCCATTGATTTTCTTATTGATTTCATCATTTGTCTCTGTAATCCTTTGTTGGTTGTATATGTTACAAATATCTTCTACTAGCCTACGGCTTGTCTTTTCACCTTGCTTTTATAGTATCTTTCAATGTTTGTAAACATTTTTTTAAATTGTTTTTTCACATTTTTAAAAATTGTTTTTTCACGTTTAGGTCTTTAATACCGTGGGATTTTTTTCCCATACAATTTATTTATATTTATATTTATTTATATGAATTACATCCAAACACCACTTTGAGGAGTTCATTCTTTCCCCACTAGATTTCAGCATCCCCTTGCCCGTGCACCAGGCGTCCGTACCTGTGCGGCACCGTCAATGGCTCCCTCTTCTGTCTCATTCCTGTCTCTCCCTGTGCAGGGACCACGCTGTTTAAATTACTATGTATGCGTAATGAACCTTGTTAGTCTTCAAATTTGCCTTAGTTCTCTTAACCCTTTGCTCTCCCATAGTAGTTTTAGAATCAAATTATTAAATTTCATACACACACACACTCACTTTTTTGATTCTCATTGAAAGTGTACTGAATTAATAGATTAATTTGGAGAGAAGTGATATTTTTACAGTCTTAATCCCTACTGGAACTTAAGTTTGGTCTGCCACAGGTACAGGAAGGCCAGAGCTCGTTCTGAATAATGAAACGATGCCTGGTTTCTGTCCGGCAGTTTCCCTGTGAATGGAGAGTCCTTTCCAAATGGCCATCCTTGCCTGAACTTTGGGTGCATTACAACAGATGTTTTTCTCCATGTGAGCTAAGGTGGGGAATGATTATTCTAGTGCAATTTGCCAAGATTTTTTTCTAGCTGAGTGATCAAATATATGTAATTAGGGAGAAGGGAGTGCAGAAGAACAGTGCAGGCATCTGTGTGATAGTGGGACCCCCATGGTGGTTCGCAAGAGAGCGCTCACATACACCAGGGCACAGCAAACAGGCCTCGCAGGCTGCAAACTCTGCCAGCAAGACAGGGATTCATAATAGAACTCTGGGAAACAAGAACGGTGTCTTTAAGCCTGCTAAGTTTCTCATGTCCCAACCAATTTCCTTCCAAAGATTATTACCCTTTTTCCCCTGATGAGTACTGTTCTGTTCCTCCCAGCCTTCCTGCCATAAATACCTAAGATAGAAAGAAAAACAGTCTCTGAATTCTGAAGAGGAGGAATGCCGATCCTCTCTTCTGGAAGGCTCTCATACTGTTGCATGGGGATTTTTAAGGATGAGAGCCTATTTCTTTTTATCTTAAGATGTTCACAAAAATCAAATAGGTAGCTGTATTATGTGAAACTACAGAAACACACGTAGTATTTCTAACGTGGGGATAAAAACTGACTGCTCATGACTTTCATCCTAGTCCCTGTCACAGTAAATGATTTATAGTTCCAAATCCCGTAAGAACTGTAATAACTGCCTTCTCTTTGTTCAGGAAGGAATAACAAATTTGAGGTTTGGACATCAAATTTTTTTTAGGAAAAGTAAGGGGAGGCAGACATTTCCAGCCTCTTTAGAATTGGAATAACGCAGCCTTTGTTGATTTGAGACATGGCATTCCCTATCCTTCTGAAAGTACTCAATAGAATATGTTTATTTTTCAAAGATCTTATTTATTTATTTTAAAGAGAGAGAGTAGGGGTGTGGTAGAGAGAGAGAGAGAGAATCTCAAACAGACTCCCCACTGAGCATGGAGCCTGATGGGGGCTTGATCTCAGGACCGTGAGATTATGACCTGAGCCAAAATCAAAAGTCGACTGCTGAACTGACTGAGCCCCCCAGGTGCCCCAGAATATATTTATTTTTTAAATGGAAAAATTTTAAATATTTTGCTATGAGATTGTGAGTGTATTTTTGGAATCCTTCTGAGATAACCTACGGTATCCATGGGTGATCATGACTGCTTTGGAAGATGGTTTTATACCAAGAAGGAAAACATACCGAGCTGACCATCAGAACCCACTGCAGCTCTAAAGTACAGGTCCCCAAGTCCCACTCCAAGAGATTCTGCAGGCAATCTAGGACAATTTTCTATGCTTTTGAAGCAAGCCTCTTAGTCTCTCAACTTCTTACAAGTAACATATTCCATTTTTCCACTATAATTAGTCATTCCAAGTCACAGGCTTTTATTTTTTTCCTTAAATACGAAATCTGGAAGATGATTTTAAAAGATGCAGTATTTGCTTTTGAAATCCAGTTAATTCAATGATAAGGGAGGAATAAAACAAAAAATCTTTGATGCATAAATCCCAGAGTCATTCTTCTTTCCGGAAAAGAGAGAAAAGAATACTACAATTCTCATGAGTCTTTCTATAAGGGGAAGATTGGAGGGAAAAAAAAAAGAGAGAGAGAGAGTTAAATTTGTTTCTTATTTTTTAAAAAGATTTTATTTATTTATTTGACAGAGAGAGAGACAGTGAGAGAGGGAACACAAGCAGGGGGAGTGGGAGAAGGAGAAGCAGGCTTCCCGCCAAGCGGGGAGCCCAGTGCAGGACTCCGTCCCAGGACCCTGAGATCATGACCTGAGCCGAAGGCAGACACTTAACGACTGAGCCACCCAGGCGCCCGGAGAGCTAAAGTTAAGGAATCACTCCATTTGAAACCTGTGTAATCATAGATTTCTTGGAAAGTATGCCCAGGAATATCTGATTACTGAAGCCTGTAAGAAGACCATGTTTTAGTGGGAGCTGTGACTTTCTGTTGATAAAGAATTCTGTCTGCTTGGTTTTGTTTTTATTGGTGATGGTGTATTTGGACTTGAGATTTTTACCCTTGCCTTTAGCAGAAACACAACTCATTTTCTCATGGATTAACACTAAAAACCAATGAAAAAAGAAGCATTTACGAAAAGCTCAGTGTTACATCCTCATATTTATTTCCATGACAAGGATACAGGATGATTTTGCTAAGTTGCAAATGTATGTGTTGCAGGGGGTGGGGTGGGAAGAGGATTTAAGTAAGAAAATCTTAAGTGGGGTCTCAGGCTATTGAAATAAGGAGGCAACCAGATTTTTCTGGGTGAGGCCTTTCGTTCTCTAAAGAAAGATAAGCTAAGTGTATAATTAAATAACATTCATAACACTGTGATGTATGAATCAGTCTGATTGAACAAAAGTTAAATATAGATAAAAGTAGAAGTTCTTCTTGATGACCCTTTTTTCTGATTCCACTCATCTTTCCATCAATAGCCCTTGACATCAGTTTAGATACAATTCTACACTTTCCGAAGTATTCACATGCAAGTGTATGTACAGTGGTATACCTAGAAGTTTATAGGCTATTTAAGTACACACAGTGTTGTAGTGCACATACTGTTCTGCAACTTTCTCTTTCCACTTAATATGTCTTAGGGTTCTTTCCAGGCCACCACGCATACATCTGCCTCATTCTATTTTAGATGGCTGTATAATATTCCATGTTATTAATTTACTCAAAATCCACAGATGTTCATATTAAATCATTGTTTCTAATTATTCTCTATTATAGTCTCTTGCGTAATGACCACCCTTCTACCTGCTTCTTTGTACCCAAAAAAGATTATTTCTAGGGTAGATTCCTAAAAGTAGAGGCAGTGGGTCAAAGGGCCTGCATATTTGTGATTTTAGCAGGTGCCACTCTATCGTCCTCCAAAATGACTTTACTAATCTTCATTTCCACCAACCCTGCCCCATACCATCAATGCTTGATATTATCAAGCTTTAAAATGTTTGGGATTCATGGTGAAGGAAAAAAAAACTATAGTGTATTCTGACTTAATAAGATTTAGTATTTAATGCTTTGTAAGTATTATCATTTTAATAAATTTATATACTCACACAGAGGAACTCTTTGCCCATATGCTCATGTTTCACTTCACTGTAAATATGTCTTGTTAGAGCCTGAAATCAGTACTGCCTCCAGAGCCCAATTTGAAGACAGAGTAGGTATCTACTATGGAAACCAGCTTCGTGCTAGATGCTTGGAATAAGGGGTGACCATTCCATGATGAGAGGGGAGGAAACAGTGGCCTCTAGAAAATATCCTTTCTGCTGATGCAAATTGATGCCTGGAAATTTCTTTAGGAAAACAGGTCCCTTTAGCACTGACCCTTTGGAAAACAGAAAGGAGTTGGTTTGTAATGTGAGAGCACTGGATGGCGTCCCCGGTGCCTTTCAGCTCTAAAGCTCTATGATTCCTCTTTGACATTAGCCAATTGCTGAGAATATGTGAAGCTTTGAGGGAGTGGGACTGAGGAGGGAGGAGGCGATCAGCAAATATCTACAGCGGGGGCAGACACAAGGTTTGATGAGCTTTGGGTCGCTCAAAGGCGTGGAGTAACTTCAGCGATGGACACCAGCAGGAGGACATCTTGCCCTGTCCACCATTCAACCTGGACGTTCCCTCACCGCCTGTAGCTCTGCTCAGCGGGGTGCACCTGATCAAGCACTAGGTGACACCACTCAGCTGATAACGAAAATGTATCTTGGAAGAGCCGAAAGAACTTTTCTATGTTGTCAGTTACGGCACATGAGAAGTGAGGCCAGCAAATGATGTCACTGGAGAAAAATTTAGATGAGAAGTGTGTCATTAGAGCAATAGATATAGGCAATTAGATTTTCTTTTACTGAAGAGTCATAGCATCTATTTCTTTCCAGAGTTACAGGGTTCTCTGGCACAGACTCTGAAAGATAGGAAGAACACGGGTTGATGGTATCTTTTTGCTTTATGGTCTCTTCCTTCAGAGTTTAACCCTCTTTGTCAAGACTCTGCTCTTAAATTCCAGCTCTGTGTGGCATGAGAGCGAGCTTAGCATCTTCAAGACATGGTTTTTATAAAGCAGTATTCTCAATGCCCTCCCCCACTGGCCTTCTGGGTGTTGAGTTCTGGAGCACTGTTGCAGCATAGAAATCTTTTAAAAGTGAGATACATAGTAATATATCATTCGTATGAATAAAGAAAGGAAAGAATTCTCAGTCTTGGTCTCCACTGACATAAAATAAGTATTGAGAGGTCTTATGCTTAATTACATTTTAACCCAGATACCGCTAAAAGAGACAGAGTGTGTCTAAAATGGCAAGTGTTATCTGTCACTCAAAAACGTGCTTCCAGAATATTTTTAGTGTGCATTATCTCTGTCAGTGTCTAGGGTTCGTCTGCTGAAAAATCGTCTGCACCACTGACATCTTGCCATCCTGGAATTTTGATGTTTAAGCTCTCATTTCATTATATTGTTTAGTAAATAAAATGTCCTCGGTAGGCTAAAAATAAGGGTGTACCATGTGTCTGAATTCACCCCTCCGTTGTGGTTCTATTTTGGGCACGAGGAAGGGTTGGAAAGATCCAGGAAGCTGAGAGGGGCCATGCAGAGCTGTTGCCTTGTGAGCCCCGGTCCCTCTTCACCCCCGCCCTATGACACTAGGTTTGGGCTAGTGAATAAACCCAAAGCCTGTCTTCAACAGGGATTTTTTAAAAAAGAAAACTGTGAGTGACTAGCATGGTTGCTTTCATAGCCGATGTTTAGAATTCAGCACATTCCATCAGGCACACTCCGGATCACCGCCAGAGAAGCCGGGGCGGCAGCTTGCCTTCTCGTGTTAGGCTCACCATCTGAACTCACCGAGCTACTCCCACACCCTTGTTTGTCTTCGTTATTTCTCACTCCTTTAGAAGATTTCTTTAGGAGCAGCAGGCTACTCTCAAATTCAAATAATGCCAAATTCCCTCTGCTTCATGCTTTCCTTTTTTGGCTTTTCCCTCCCATGGTAGATTTACATGTCGTATGTTGAGCTGTCCGTAAGCTATGTTATATAGTCACATCTCATTCTGATGAGGAATATTCTCATATCAAAGTGCTCAGGAGAGCTACAATATTTCCAAGGCCAAACCACTGGCCCCCTTGTTCTGAGTGGTCATTAACAGAGTGAAATGCTTTCTCCCTGAACCTCAGCCCTCTCCCTTCCATATTGCTCACCTTTGAGTGGCTTTCTGGAACTGTGGCATCACTCACTGAGGACCGCCTAAAGACATTACCAATAGCCAGCTACCTTTCGTTGAGCATCAGGCACTGTTCCAAGACCTTCAGTATATTAACTCATTCACTCCCTTCCACAGCCCTCCGAAGGAGGCGCCATGATTGCCCACATTTGGTTGATGAAGCCCAGAGAGGTCACGTAATCCGTCCAGGCCCACGCTGCTAGTGCTGAGCAGACCCAGAAATCACACCGGCCTCCCTGGCTCTGGAGCACCTGCTCCCAGCAGCCCCACAGTCCCACCTCTCCTGATTCAGCACGTCTCGTCCAGAGGGTCCTGTCTCTCCACATCAGCTCCCAGTGACTCTCAGATAACCTCAGCACTGCAGTCAGAACTCCCACCTTCCCTCAAACTAGCACGCACTTTGCAACCTCTCCGTCAGGCTCTGCAGCCCGTCGGTCTCCCTCCTGCCCCTGAGGGAAAGAGCTTGGAAGCCAGTCTTCTTGCAAATCTGCAGCTTTCCTTTTTCTTTGGCTACCAACTTTCAACCATCTAGAATCAGTATGTTAACCTTTCACCTCCACTTTCTGTGTACTCTAGTCCTTCCACACAGACACACTAGGAATTATCTCCTGTCACATACTATTTTCATCACCACCACCACCACCACCACCACCCCCCCCCGCCAAAGAACGAGCAGTAGCTTCTCTTTAATCCGTAGTGTTGGCACGGCCTCCTAGCATTCACCATCCAGTGGGTAACTTGTTCTTGTGACATAACTTTCTGAGTTTCCCTCATCCCTACCAAGGCAGGTCATCTGGTTAAGCCAGCAGTCTGTCTCAGATGGAGCCATTTACTCAACAAGCATTGGGCATGTACCTTCTTTGTGCCAGATAAGCAAACCAGTGTGAGAGCCTGACTTCCAGAAACTCTACGTCCAGTGATGGAAACAGTTGGGTTCCGCACCATGGGATAACGTTCCAACAGAGCATTTCTGGGAGCTTTGAGCTACGAGGAGAGCATCTAAGCTACTGGGAAAGAAGGCTGTGAAGTGGAACCTTTAGGTTTCCAACCTCTACTCTAGAGAAAAATCCAGCAAAGGAAGTGGGAAGAGGGGTCAGAAAAGCAACCCACCCCGTCTGCTGGGCGCTGCTTTGTTGTATTCTTGGCACTTACTCTATTCTAACATGTGTTAGAATGTAACCAGAACATAATGTTAACCAGAATGTAAGAACACTCCATGAAGCAGGAGTGTTGTGCTTATTCATAGCTGTATCTCCTAGAAACTGTACCAGTACGTAATACTAGGGAAATACGTGTTGAATTTTGGTCACTGGCAAGTGGCTTTCTGGAACTGTGGTAAGAATGGGTGTGAGGCTACTTCCCACTTCTGCAGGGATAAAAAGCCAGGTTGCAGCAATGTCCTTTCTGGGCTTGGAGGGAGGGTCTCACTACCCAGACTATAAAACTGTGGTCCCGGTCTTGGGTGGAATCAAGGGAAATTGCATGGGCAGGGTGACATCCAGGCCAGGACATCAAGGAAAAGATGAGTTAACCAGGCACAGGATCCAGAAGGACATTTCTGATAGAGGAAGAGGACGCCTAAAGCTCCACTATAATGTGCTCATCCTTACCCGTGTACTCGTGCTACCATGTGAGTGCCCTTTCTTCCCGAATTTTCTATCAGTGTATGTTTTCTTCTCCTTAGTCTTCTGTCCTGCAGCAAGAAGCCTCTTGCCCATTGCCTCAGGACAGATAGCCCCCCGTCTGAGACCCCAGAGATCATGAGGCTTGGGGACACTAAGGTGCCCTTCTGAAATTTAAACTCCCAGGAGCAGAGCATCGTGTTTCCTCTTCATTTAGCTACATGCCTCCTTCGAACGGCAGCTAGAATCTCCACATTGTAAGAGCCCTCCCAGGTTCTCTTTAGTCTCCTTTTCAGTGCATTAACCCCTCCCCAGTTGGATTTTTAAATTGCCCAAAGAGAGAGACCATACTGTTAACTTCCACAGGAGGTTTTATTTCTCTCCCTCAGTCCCGTGGGCCTGGGCCGTGGCCTCGCAGTCTCCACCCTGACATGTAGCCACCCAGGAGAGCCACTGATGTCTTCATTTCCAAATGGGAGAGACCGCCTTCTCAGGCTCCGAATTCAGACCTGTGTGGCTGAGATGGGCAGGAGGCGCCTGAGCCGTTCTGATGTCCGTTACTGGTTGTCAAGGGCCTCAGACCTGCTGTTGCTCAGTGGCCTCTCGGTTTCCTTAAAAGCCTGTTCACCTCCATTGCTTCTGTTCATTCTGTCAGGTGCCCGATCAGCACTGACAGAGCGACTGTTGCCTGTCAGGCACGGTACCAGGTCTGGTGACCCTGACCGCGCATCACAGAGGAGCAAACTGACCTCCGTCCTCCGGAGCTGGGCTGCGGCCACTCCGGGAATGTGTGTTGCCTATTTGGGTTTGAATTCCTGAGCCAGCCGGGGGGGGGGGGATGCTGGGGTTACCAGCAAGGCCGAGCTGCCTGTCTTGGCTTTCCAGGATGCTTTGCTATCACCAGCCAGTGACAGCGTGCCGCCATAGTCCCATGTGCCAGCATGAGGCATCTGGCATGTTCTTACCAAATGTGTGCCAACCTGAGCAGGACTGGGATTGCGTTAATGACACTTCTCTGTTTGGCCATTATTACTCATTTGCTTTCCCTTCTCTGCTGTCTCCTTCCCCCAATTTCTTTTTCCTTCCATGGCTTCAAGCGTACCCCCAAACCCCACCCATTTTTACCCTAGCCAAATGGCTCTTGTTACACAGATTGAAACTACACTGTCAGCTCCTCAAGGGCAGAAGAGGCCATAGCTGTCTCATTCATTCTGAGGATCCTGCTGCAGTGCCTGGCCCGTAGTACGTACACATGCTGTGTGTGTTTGGCGAATGACTGAATGTCTTTCCCACCTAGTGTTCCTATGCGTGGCTTTTATTTTTTTTAATTGAAGTACAATTAGCGTACAGTGTTATATTAGTTTCAGGTGTACAGTATAACGATTCAGTAGTTCTGTACATTGCTCGGTGCTCATCAAGGTAAGTGTCCTCTTGGGGCGCCTAGGTGGCTCAGTCAGCTGAGTGTCCAACTCTTGATTTCAGCTCAGGTCATGACCTCAGGGTCTTGAGATCAAGCCTTGCACGTCAGGCTCCACACTGGGCGTGGAGCCTGCTTCAGATTCTCTCTCTCTCCCTCTGCCCCTCCCTGCCTCTCAAAAAAAAGAAAAGATAATGTACTCTTAATCCCTCCTATCTATTTCACCCATCCCCGGCCGCATGGCAACCACCAGTTTGTTATCTATATTTAGGAGTCTGGGCTTTTTGTCTGTCTCTTTTTTCTTTGTTTGTTCATTTGTTTTGTTTCTAAATTCCGCATACGAGTAAAATCATACGGTATTTGTCTTGCTCTAAGTTATTTTACTTAGCATTACACTCTCTAGGTCCATCCATGTTGCAAATGGCAAGATTTCATTCTTTTTAATGGCTGGGTGATATTCCAGTGTGTGTGCGTGTGTGCACGCACGCGCATGCGTGCATATCACCTCTTCTTTATGCATTCATCTGTGGATGGGCACTTGGAATGCGTCCATATCCTGGCTATTGTAAATAGTGCTGCAGTAAACACGGGGGCATATATATCTTTTTAAATTAGCATCTTGTCTTGTTGGGGTAAATGCTGAGTAGTGAATTTACTGTATCGTATGGTAGTTCTATTTTTAATTTTCTGAGGAACTCCCATACTGTTTCCCACAGTGACTGCACTAAGTTGCATTCCCACCAACAGTACACGAGGGTCCCTTTTTCTCCACATCCTCTCCAACACTTGTTATTTCTTGTGGTTTTTTTTTTTTTTTGGCCATTCCTAGAGTGATACAGTTGTGTATGCTTTTTATAGACAGCATAATGTAATCACACCATTCAGACAGATGAATTTGAAACTCACCTCTGTCACTTTTTGCCATATAACCTTGGCAAAAGTCCCTTCCCTTTCTGACCCTCAATTTCCATGTCTGCAAAATGAAGACAAAACCTACTTCTTAGTGTTGCCAAGAGGATTGTTGTGGTAACATGTAAATATCTAAACTATAGTAATGGTCAGTGTTTGATTTCACTCCCCTTCTGATGGGCTATATAGATTCTTTATTTATTTTCCTCTTTTTCACCCAAAGTTTGGAGAGTTGGTATTTGAACCAGGTTGAGCTAAAAATAAACCACCCCAGATATCTCTGTGGCTTAAAACAACAATGGTTAGATTCTTTTCTGGGCTTTGTGTCCACTTCAGGTCTGTGGGGGCTCTGCCCAACAGCCAAAGCCCTCCTCTTGACACAGCCATCCAGATCACTGAGGAGGGGGCAGTGGTAAATTACATCCTGGCTTTTGAAGGCTTCTGTGGGGAAATGGCAGATGTTTCTGCCACTCACATTCTCCTGCCCACAGTGAAGCCCATGTTCGCATCTCACTTAGGAAAGCACGTAATCCCACCACGTGCCAGACAGAGGAGAACTGGTATGTTGTTGAACACCACTGATGACCCCAAAAATATCTCAGATGAGTTGACTTCAAAGGACAATGAAATCTCAAGTTACTTTGACCTAGTTTGAAAGTAAGAACTTTTGAGCAAATGAGTCAAATCAGTAAGATTGTCATGGCAATAGTGATGCCTTCTTGAGAGAACAAGCTTCTTTCAGGATATTAAGTGTTCATTATGAGGAGGGGCACTGAGTTGCAATCCAGTCTTAACTATTCATCCCAGCAGGCAGCGAGCTCTCTGCTTGTTAGTAGATTGCCAATTAGCCTGGTGTCACAATGCACTTGTAGGTAATAAAAGTACATTTCTTTCCAAATAACCTGGAGTGTAAACTCGTAATTTAAACTGAGTTTTCTCCTTGTTATTTACTTAACTTTGGGCTATTTTACTATGTTTATGTCATACTTTTTTTTTTATAATCACTCAGTTGTTTATTGATTGCTTGCTGTGGTAAAAATGCAACATTAAAGAGTCTAGGCTCTGGGTCCAAACTGCATGGGTTCAAATTACAGTTCTGCCATTGGCTTGTGGCCTTGGACAAGTGACTCAACTCTCTGTGCCTCATTTTTCTCATCTGTGAAATGGGGATGATGGCAGCACATACCTCATAGGATAGTTCTGAGGATTAAATCAATACATATAATACTTAGAATAGCATTTGATACCACATAGTAAGTACTTGATAAATGTTAACTATTAGCATCATTTTTAGGCACAATGGAGAAACGCAAAGGAAGCTTGATGAAGCCAGAACTTTCTATGTTTTGTTTGCTGTTGTATCCCATGCTTAGAACAGTCACATCTCAGGCACTCAGTATTTACTGAGTGAATCAATGAATGGGCTCTAACCTCATGAAATTGAAAAGCCAGACGAATTCCTTTCTTGGATAATAAGAGAACTCCCTTCTCATAAAACTCTCTTGACCAACCTTGAACTTTAAGTCAGAACCAAGCCCTGACCTCCCTGACTGAGGGTCTGAACCTCCCCTTCACTTGCTGACTCACTCAAATGCATTGTGGCAGTGAGGCCAATCTCGAGTGTTGCTGACTTTTTTCACACCCTCAACTGGTGACACTGGCATCAAATATTGAGCCTCTCCTTGCAGAGGCTGGTGCCGATGAGGCCGCGCAAACGCGTCACCTTCCTGCTATGGCAGTTTGGACAATTATGATGTTATTTACTGTAACTGCTTGCCCCACCGACGTTCATGTGTCCTTACTGTCAAGAAGGAATTGGGGCTGGGGGGACGCCTGGGTGGCTCTGTCGGTTAAGCGTCTGCCTTCAGCTTGGGTCATGGTCCTGGGGTCCTGGGATGGAGTCCCGCATCGGGCTCCCTGCTCAGCAGGGAGCCTGCTTCTCCCTTTGCCAGCTGCTCCCTCTGCTTGTGATATCTCTCTCTCCCTCTCTCTCTGACAAATAAAATAATCTTTTTTAAAAAAAAAAAAGATGGAATGGAGGGGGCAGTGAAAATGTTTGGGTACGTGAAGTTCAAAGCTGTGTGCTCTCGACCCCCAGCCAGCAGCCTTTGCAGATGACCTACTGCTCCCCAGGCCCACGCAGTCCACCCAAATCCACTCATCAGCCCAAGAAAGGTGTCCAGGCTTGTAAATATGGCCCCTCCTTCCTAATCTTCATCTGTGCCTATGCTGTCTCCTCTTCCCCCTTCTGCCATGGGCTCCAGAGTCCAGAGAAGGCCACACATGCTCCGGCTCTGCCTGCCTCTCCGACCTTTCCTTTCTCTGACTTCCTCTCCCTCCCTTTTCCTCTTGGTTCTTTACTCCAGCCACTCAGTCTTCTTGTTCTCCTGGAACCCCCTACCCCCAAGCACATGTCTGCCTTTTGCACTTGCTGCTTCTGTGCCTAGAAAGCTCTTTCCCAGGTCCCTGCAGTGCCAGCCCACTCACTTCAGAAAGGTTTCTGCTAAAATGCCTCCTGCTCCAAGAAGCCCTTCTTGACCATGTCTAAAATAGCTTCTATCTCCATTTTCTTTCTGAGCACTTATCTCTGACATGTTATGATTTGTTTACTTGCATATTTACTTATATATCATCTGTCTCCCCCATTGAAATGTAGGCTGTATGAGAACAGACACTGAATCTCGAGTACCTGGCAAGTCGTTAGCACTCGATTAGTATTTATTGACAGGGAGGAAGGAAGGAAAGAAGGGAGGGAGGGAGGAAGGAAGGAAGAGAGAGAGGGAGGAAGGGAGGGAGGGAGGGAGGAAGGAAGGGAGGGAGGAAGGGAGGGAAGAGAGGGAAGGGAAGGGAAAGCACGGGAATAGAAGGGAAGGGAGAAGGGGAAAGAGGGAAGGGAAGAGGAAGGGAGGGAAAGAGGAAGAAAAAACAAACAAAAACGGAATAAATTTATATGTACTTATAAATGTTGATAAAGTACTTTAAGAGAGACCAAAAGTAAACCTAATATAGATGGGGAGATAGAAAAGCCTTCTTTGAGGAGATGCTGTTTAAAGCTGAGACTTAATATAGGGTAAAGACCAGAGCAGGTAGAGGTAAGAGAATGTGCAGGGACCCCCGAGCTTGAGGTCTGCTGGGGCACAAGAAGGCCAGAGTAGCTGGAACCCCACGGAGAAGTGAGCCTGATCACAGTTATGTAACAAGGTGACGGCCCTAATAAGGCTAGTCTGGAGCAAAGCAGGACATTTTGGGAGCTGGGTGGTCATGAAGAAGACTTGGGAAAGCAGAACCAGACTGGAAAGACGGCGCCTGCCTCCGTGGACTTCTGAGACCACGAGGTTATTTCTGGGGCTCCTTTGTGTTGGTTATTCACTAAATAAGCCTTCCTCAAGCCATCGCAGGTTCTGTTCTGTCGTCTGAACAGGGAACATGACGACACCTACTCTGGTTGTCGTCAGCACCGTCCCCAGCACTGGGAACTGCCTCATTACCACAGGGGGACTCTAAATTTCCCACACGCAGTGCTCAGTGCAGGTGCTGTGGTGGGAGCAGAAGGAGGAGAGGACCCTGCTTCTGAGTCTCACAGGAGCGTCTTATGGAAGGACATGTGCTCCTGAGCCCCGTGAGAAGAGTGTCCACAGCACACCTGTGGGCGCCACCAGTCGAGGGCAGTGTATCCAAAGGGCACGTGCGTCTGCAAGAGGAATTCAGAGGGATGCAGATGGACATTTTTTTTTCATAGTTACATATTTTCTGATACATGTTAAAATAAGTAAACGTTCGCACATCAGATCAGCTTACCTAGAATGAATAAAGAAATTGATTTAAAGTGAACTCACAAGTGGGGCGCCTGGGTGGTTCAGTAAGTGAAGCGCCTGACTCTCTTGACTTTGGCTCAGGTCATGATATCGGGGTCCTGGGATGGGGCCCCACGTCGGGCTCTGCGCTCTGCAGGGAGTCTGCTTGAGGGTTCGCTCTCTCTCTCTCTCCCTCTCCCACTCCTACTCTCACACTCTCTGTCTAAAATAGATGAATAAATCTTTTTAAAAAGAATAAAGTCAAGTTAACTCACGAGAAAAGACAGTGACTAACAGAACGGGCGGCACACAGCAGCGGCAGAAGTGAAGGTGACAAAGGACTGGCTGACACTCAGGAAACATGGGGCCACAGACCCAGGCCTGTGAGCTGAGGGAGGCCGACGAGCAGAGTGGTCTTCAGTCGCTCTGTCGAGTCAGACTTTGCAGAAGAACCCGCAGGGCATGGACTGAAGGGGCCAACCTGACACGGGGAGCCAGGTAGCGGCATTCAGCACAGCTTGTAGAGTGAGTGAGTCTTGGCAGGAGGGACCCAGAAAGGCAGCTAGACCTGATTGTGCCCAGGGGAAGAAAAGAGGTATCTTAGGGTCTTTTTCTAAGATGTCCTTTGATAGAAAGGTAGTCTAAATCAGGGCTATGGCAGAGCCTGTAAAGAACAAAGAAGAATGTGCCGGAACCCACATTTACTGGCAGAGACGGTCTTCTCTGTCAGGTGTTCTTCCCCACTAGAAATAGAGACCCTGCTCTTGACCTCATCAGAGATAGGGTAACCCTGAAGGCTGCGTTGAAGGATGAAAAATGAAATTAAGCATATGATTTCTGCCAGGCATCAGGGACAAGGGGGCGAGGTTAGGCAGGTAGAGCTATGGCGCCCAGGAATGTTCTTTCAGAGGAGGTCAGTTCAGGTAGCCGGGAATAAATTACGCCACTGCCCAGGGGCCAGCCTTCCTCCTCACCAGCCAAAGGGAGCGGTGCTCTGGGCAGCCAAGAAAAAGAAAAGGATGGAACTGATGTGTGCTGCTCTTCAGAACTGGAATATCTTTGTTGTTTTGCTAATTGAAACTTAAATTATATGCTTCTTTGAAAAATCAAAATGATACCGAAGTACACAAAGTGGGAAGTCAAAGGCCCTGTGGGTAACAACTCCTGACAGGAAATCGTCTCATTCAGCATCTGCTTCCTGAGCACCTACCGGACGGCAGCCCAGACACTGTCTTAGGAGATTCACACGCTCCATAATTAAAACAAAGATCTTTGTCCTTATTGGGCTCACACTGCAGAGCTGTGCTGGCCGATACAGTAGCCGCTCACCGCATGGAGCAATTAAATTAATTAAAAGCAAATACAACTTAACCATTAAGATTCCCCAGCCAGACCAGCCACATTTCAAGTGCTCCATAGCTGTATGTAGCTAGTGGCCACCTTATTGAACAACACAGATATAGAACATTCCATCACTGCAGAAAGTTTTATTGGACAATGATAACCTAGAGGACTAATGACTGTTAACAGTTTGTTGTATATTATTCTGGACCTGTATATACAAATACATAGATGTGTGTGTGTACATATGTGTATATATACATGTGCATATGTACACAAACACTCGTGTTTATATGCACGTGTATATATAAGCATGTGTATACATGTATGCATGTGTATATATACCCGTGTGTACACATATGTATCATACGTACATATACTTGTGTGTATGTGTAAATGCATGTTTGTATATATGTGTATACCTATGTATATATGTATGCCTGTGTGCATATGTATATTATATAAATATACTTGTGTGTGTGTATGTATCCACGTGTGTGTATATATATTTATGTGTATACATGTATGCGTATGTGTATATATATAAATGTATCTAGGTATATGATTGTGTGTATGTATATTACATATTTATATATATATATATATATATATATATAAGATTCATTTATTTATTTGGAGAGAGAGCACAAGCAGGAGGGGCACAGGGAGAGGGAGAAAAAATCTCAGGCAGACTCTGCGCTGAGCACGGAGCCCTACATGAGTCTGGATCTCAAGACCCTGAGATCATGACCTGAGCCAAAACCAAGAGTCAGATGCTTAATGAACTGCGCCACCCAGCACCCCTATGGCAGTATATGTATTATATAGCATATGTGCTATACCTACTGTTCCAAAACCTACTCTTTGCCCTTAATAATCTACTATGGGCATCTTCCTTTATCAGTAAATAACAGAGCAAACGTATCAGTTTCCATCCTCATAGTGATAGATGTTTAATTTCAGTTTTTCACTACCATAAGCCATATAACTGTGACCACCCTTGGAACTTACATCCGTTTCTGCAACCCTTTGTTAACGTAAATCCCACGAGGTGGACTGAGACAATTCACGCGGCGTGCGGAGCACCCGGTGAGCGCTCCTCGCAGGTGTGACTGCGCCGGGCTTTGCAGAAGGCCCTGCGGGTGGCCTTTTCCAGGAGCTGCTGCTGCTCCCTGAGAGCAGGCCCTGAGGCTTTTCACAGCCAACAGCCCGGAAATGCGATGCCCTGAGGCCACAGCCAACAATCCTCCATAGGGTTTCGGTTTTGCTGTCTAGGTTTTGCTGATCTCATCAAAAGAATTACACATTTTGGATCTAGCCACATGTCGCATGTCGCACTTACTGACCACCTCCTGGGTACCTGGCTCTGCATGAGGCGTCAAGCCCGTTGAGTTCTGAGAACCGTCTCGTTTTATGAGCTCACAATGAAACCTTTGTGACAACGTGACTGCTCATTAAACCTGGTTCGGCGCTATCCACACAGTTCTGTTTTGTTTTTTCACCTGGAGAGAGGCCAGCATCGGTGTAGAAATGAAGGCAGTTGTGAGGTGGTGTGGAAGACCGCATTCAGACATTACCGAGCTGGACGATCTGTGTTGGTTGCTTTTTGTTTCCCCACTGGAGGCCCAAAGAAATGCTAACCATTTTGGAGTTTTCTTTCTACACTAACTCCCAACTCCCCTGCTGTTTGTTTCAAGGCTGGGGAAGCTGACACACTCTGCCTTCAGATCACAGAGCTGGCCATGGCTTAGCTCACTAGCTCTTCAACCCCTCCCCATCCCCACGCTTCAGGGGGAAAGAGCACCTCCTCTGAGCCCAGCCCCTCCTCCCTCACCCTCCATGACACGTGGTGGACATAGAGTCACTGTGAAAATGGCTGCAGACTCAAGAATGTCTCTGACCAGAAGGAAGTGAAAGCCCAGAAACCCTGAGACTTGGTGATCATTCATTTTTGCTGCCCTGTAGACTTGCAGTCGAGCTGCGCTGTCTCCCTCAGATGCTGGAGGGGATCGCGGACAGACACTGTGGGAGCCTCATACTGGGTTGGGCTTGGGACAGGTACAAAGGCCCCAGAAGGCCGCAGACGATGGCCCACTCCACCATGCAGGAAGCCTGGCCCCATCCTCAGGGTCAAGGAGGAAGGGAGTAGCAGCCACCTTCTCTGCAGCATCTTCCAAGCTCCCTCCAACTTCAGTGTGACCTGAACCCCAAGTTTCAGGAGGCGGACATTTGCCTGTCAGCTTGCCTGAGTTCCCTGCATGTGGTTCTGGGGTCCGCCCTCAAGGTTTTTCCTTGCCTCCAAGAGAGATGATACTTCCCCTTCTCCCTGATGCCACGGGCCTGCTGGCAGCCCTCTCTGGACTTTGTCCCATCTCTGAATCGGGCATGGCTAACCCACACGCTAATCCACACCGCCTCCAAAAGAAAGTACAGAGAAGCAATAGATCAGAGGCCTCATTTAGCGGGAGCTTAAATTTCAGGCGTGGGGATGCTGGCTCAGTTCAATGGAGATTTACAACAGCAGGTGCAGGGGAAGCTGAGACTGAGGCAGAGAGGGATTTTGTGTGTTGGGGGAGGGGAGAGGTAGGGGGCTCATTTGATCTGCCTGCTACTGGAAGAAAACTAAACTCCATTTGCTCTGCTATTCTTTTAAGAAACAAAAGAGATGAAAGAAACTTTAGGCCAATAAGCTTCCCTTTTATTCTTCCCTTTTTCTCAAATAGATCAGAAAATGATCCCACATTATCAACCACCTAGCCTTCCCTTAAAATACAAATTAAAAGCAGTGTTCCTCCATACTTAAAATCTCATCATAACATGCTCAGCAAGGCTGGAGCTCAAGAAACAGAATGGAAAAGAAAAGACGTAGGTTTTTTAAAAACTCCTCTGAATGATGATGAGAACAAGAGGCAAGGAGGGTCAGACAGTAATTGGAAAAGCTTTTAAATGCGCCATGATTTCGACTTTTGATTTCATCCTCTCCTACAAGTGGACAATTAGCCATAGAACAGGTTTGTTCTATGGTAATTAGCAGGCAAGCCAAACCCTGAGTGATTTATTCATCATAACTTGGATAAGAGAGCATTTCCCAGTGACACATTACAGCCAGAAATGACACCCCATTATTCCCACACTCTCAATCTTATTAGCATTCCTAAAATAAAGTACAACCTTATCTCTTAAAAATCCTTCATGGGAAACAGACTTCTGGTACTGTTTTTATTGTTTTTATTTTTCAATTATTTTCTGTATTTCCTTGGGTTATTTATTTTTTTAAATAATATTTTTTTTATTATGTTATGTTAGTCACCCTAAAGTACATCCTTAGTTTTTGATGCAGTGTTCCATGATTCATTAGTTGCGTATAACACCCAGTGCTCCATGCAATACGTGCCCTCCTTAATACCCATCACCGGTCTATCCCATTCCCCCACCCCCCTCCTCTCTGAAGCCCTCAGTTTGTTTCCCAGAGTCCATAGTCTCTCGTGGTACTGTTTTTAAAACCAGCAACAAGACTGGACCTGGGCTAGGATTCAGAAAGGAGAGAAATAGCGCACTGCAGCATGGTCTGCCAGCGCTTCCTTCTTGGTCTGCTCCTCCAGGAAGCCTTCCAGGTGATCAGCTGCCTCCGCATCAGGTCAATCAGAGCAGCCCCTCCCCCCCAGCACATACACATACATCTCTGCGCTGAAGCATAGGGAGGGACGGAGTGTGGATGGTAACAAGGGACAGGGCTGGCCGCAGGTGGTGGCACATTAGGCATGCTTCTTGGAAAACAGATGGGCTCAGCCTCTTGTGGGTCTCGGAGAGACCCTCCACGGAAGGAGCCTCTGGACTTCTCTTTCCCTTTATTTCTGAAATGTCAGATTGGCCCATTGGTTCCAAAACTATGCACTTGCCTGCTAAAATAAAATCATGGCAGTCTTTTCCCAATGCAAAGAAGAATAAACGAAGCAGATCAAATTTTCCCGACCGTTGGTTTATATCCCTGTGTTTTCTTACCTCTGTTGCTGCTTTGGCTCTGTAGCGCCCAAAGAGAACAAACAGGAGGCAAGCAAATATTAACATAAACACTGTCAACTGTGCGTAACCCACGGGTGTGCTTTGATGACACCTTTGCATACATGTAATATAGACTCATTTTCCTCCTGGTTCAGAAAACGAGATCAACTGTAGTCCTTTGTCACAGTATCCTGTAAGGTGCAGCGTGGCTCCCAGATACTCTCTGCCACCTGACAGATTCTGAAAACGACCAGATGCAGATAATCTCTCGTCCCCTCTGGGAGTCCAACAAGCCATTTGAGCCATTCAAAACCACCAGAAACTTCAACACTTTGAAAGGGGACTTATAGTAGAAATGGCAAATTTATCATTCAGTAGAACAGATTCCACAGGTTAAAAACAATGACCTGTTGGGAGACACTCGCGGTGAGATATGCCATTTGAGAGCTTGTCTGTGATCACTGAGGAGCCCGTGTGCCGTCCTCCTCGGAAATGGGAAGGTTTGTGAACACAAACTCTGGTGAAAGTGGCTCTGTGGGCATTTCTGGGTCTTGTGGCAGGTTTTATTCCTGGCAAAGGAGCCCAAATTCAAAGTGATATGAGAGAGATCTGATTTTCCTGTGGCGAGAAGCCTGATCATAGGAGATTACATAACCAATCGATGCCTGCCAGTTTAAAGAAACAGCCTCACACAGTAGGTATTTCCATTACTCTGAGTGCTGAACTTCAGGATCTCTTTGTCCAAGGTGATTTGGCTCGATTTAATAGGATCCTATGTTCCCAGCATACGAAATTGTGTAATTTAATATGAGACAGCATCACCATGGTTTTTACGAAGTCCTTCATGCCTCCCTCACAGAACCACATAATCTTAAGATGAAGAATCTATGATTATAGGGAGGGCAGTCAGAAAAGCTGCCTTGGAGAGATTTTTCAGAGGCATCTTAGAGGAAATGTTTCAAAACAGGAGGGGCCGTTTCCTCTTTCAGGGATAAACCAGGAAGGTCTGTTTTGCTGCCTCCTTGGCCTTTTCTGCAGCAGCCTTTAGGTTCAGCGCCAAGGGCTCCTTGACCCACGGCCTGCATCCTGCTCTCTGGGCCTCACTGCCAACTTGACCTTGCACCCTGCCATTAAAAATGCCAGTTCCAAAGCATATTCTGGACAGTTCTTCCTGCAGGCTTCCCCACCTTGTGCTTTCTCCTGAGAGAGCCTCAGCACTCAGGCTAGAATCCTGGGTGCTCACATCCTCTCGTGACTGTACAAGTCCTTCCCGGTCCACGACACATCCCAAACCTGCCTGAGGATCAAAGATCACAGCTGTCACTCCTTCCTTTTGTCAATGGTTTTAAAAAACCCAATTTGCCAGAGGCTGAAAAAGTGGTGCGACTGGTTTTTGTTTTGCTAGAGTTTTTAAGATGATAGTGGATCCATTTAAGAGATTGTATGATAGACGGTATAAAGCGTAATTATATAATAACACCCATGAACCCACCCCCCTGCTCCCTTGCCTACCCCTGCCCCCCACTTCTCTGAAGTTTGTATTTATCATTCTTGTTCTCTTTTTTTTTTTTTTTAAAGATTTTATGTATTTATTCGACAGAGATAGAGACAGCCAGAGAGAGAGGGAACACAAGCAGGGGGAGTGGGAGAGGAAGAAACAGGCTCATAGCGGAGGAGCCTGATGTGGGGCTCGATCCCATAACGCCAGGATCACGCCCTGAGCCGAAGGCAGACGCCCAACCGCTGTGCCACCCAGGCGCCCCCATTCTTGTTCTCTTTAAAACAGTTTTCTCTCCTCTGCATGTACCTGTAAACCATGTCGAGTTTAGTCTTGCTTGTTCAACGTTCAGAATTTATGTGGCCAATTGGGGTGGCTCTTCTGAAGTAGCCCTTCTGGGACTTGAGCCATTTAGGCGTGCAGCCCGCAATTGGTCAAGACCATCAGGGAGCTCTTGTTTGAGATTTCCTCCAGAGCTCCTTTATTATCACCTCAAGAATCAGCGCTGTCGCTTTGCAGCCACGTGTGGCCTGATCCAACTCTCTTTTTCCTCTCCCCTCTCTATTTCCCCCACCCATTTAAAAATAGGTAGTGGGTGCCTTCTCTGAGCCAGGCGCTCTGCTAGGGCTCAGCAGTAGACCAAGCAGAGCCCGTGTCTCCACTGGGGATTTACTGCCAGTTCTCCTCTCCTTTCTTCCCGTACCACGTGGGCCATAACTTAGGCCACAGGCTAGGAGATTCCAGGCCCTTGAGCAGGATTCAGTGAACAGAGAGGCCATGGGATCAGTGAGGGCTGGGAGCCCGAGGAGGGAGGCTTATGGAAGGACTCCAGAAAGTGGTCAGCCTCCCGGGGCCCTGTCCTGGGCCCTCTGTGGCCTCACCTGGATATTTCTGACTCCAAATCTCTTTGTGAGGCCAGCCTCCCCAACACAGTCTTGCCAGCAGAGTTACGCCATTCGCTCCACAGCGGCGGAGGAGGCCCTGCCATGTGGTATTTATAGATCCAGGACTCCATGATGAGAGAGGAAATGAGCCCTGTAGGTGCTAGACTCTGACAACCCAGATTGTGACTTTATGGTAGAGGAACTGAAAAGTCCCGCGAGGCCATCAAGCATTAGATTGATGACACTGATACAGCTGCCTGTGTATAAACATGGGACCTCAGAAATATGTTTATAGATATACTTTTTTGATTTATATATAATATAACATAAAGAGTACAAATAATATATGTATCATTCATGTTTCCTCGACCGGCTTCCACAGGACCCATTCACCAGAATGACTGACGTTCTTCAGTCCCTCTATAAAATACAAGGACTTATGCCAACACTCTGACCCCTCGAAGCTCTAGGGCAGTCTCCACGTGCCGGGTCATCTGCTCTTCCTGGTTGCCTGTGATTCCCAGGAGTCATCAGCCTGCTTATGCCGGTGGTGCTTATTATTAAGTTGCAAACTTTAATTAAACGTTCCCGCATTTTGATGAAATATGAATTCAAAAAGAAAATCATTTTGGTAAAAACCAAATGGAATGCTTTTGAAAGACTCAGTCAAAATGAGTCACTTTAAAAATGCCTTTGAGTTAGGTGTGAACAAGGTGACTGTAGAAGATTGAAGGAAAAAAGTTAAAGTCTAGAAGAATCCTGCTCTCAGATTGCTACAGATGGCTTTAGCGTCTCGTTCTACTTGAAATGGACGCAAGTTGGAAATTGTACATGGTACACCATGGGGTTTTTTTTAAGTCATTATAGCAGACAAGACTCACAGAGAAGACCTTGGCCTTTCCTCGAAGATTAGTGAATAAAGGGACATTTATGATTTAATTTTAAACAAAATTATATATACACATATATGAATATATAACATATAATGTAAATTCTGTGTGTGAGAGATTGATTTTTCATGATCCCCCATCTCTGAAGGACGCACAGTCACCTCTGGGTCCCCAGCACGTTTGTAAAAGAGACTTCTATTATAGTTGTACTTACACGCTTACAGGACGGCCCTACTCAAGGGTGGTCTATATACTGTCAGCCAACCTCCCTGAAAGAGTTCAGATGTGATGGCACTTGCTAAGGTTTATTTGGTTTTTTATTTTGTTTGGCTTTGTTTTCATTTGCCAAACATGTATTGAGAGCCACGAGAAAAGAGCCTAGTTTAGAAACAATGGTTTGGAGAGAGAGAAAAAGGCAACGTCAGACTGCTGGATGGATGAGGGAGGTCATGACCTCCCAGAGCTCCGTCCTTTCTGGCCAGTCATACTCCCAGCGGACCTTTTCTCTCACTGCAGCGGGGACCCCTGCTCCGGGGCTCTGCTGAGCGGCAGGGGTCCAGGGATGGAAGCTGGGAAGCAGCCTGATGTTCCCAAACTCGGGGCCAGCAGAAGGATGAGGAGGCAAGCTTTGGATAACTTGGATGAGAAAAGGGCCTCTTGACGAGGCTCAAATATTTTTTGACCCTAGCTCTTCCCAGTCAGATGCGAGGGCCTTTCAACCTGGGAGGAGAATAACACTTCTGAAAGGGGAACATTTCAAATCCTATTTTAGCCCTGCCCCCCAGTATCGAGCCACACAAATGGCATGCTTCTGCTTAAGTGAGTATGTGTGCACATGCTTGTGCATGTGTGTGTGCGCGCACGCTCACGTGTGTGTTTCGGAAGGCCTCCTGTGAGGGCTGCTTCAGCTCCAATCCAGACAAAGGCCTTGGACACACTCCTGATAGGAGACGCTTTAGTTTCCTTAGTCCCTAAGGAATAAAACCAAACTTATGGAAAAATAGGTTATTTTGAAAAGGTTCTGAAGCACCAGAAATTTTCCAGCCTGTTCCCCGAGAGAGCAACAGAGGAGAGCTCGGCAACGTGGAGTAAGGAGGGTAGCTTCGTTCCAGCCATCCCAGGAGGATGGTCAGCTCTTCAGCCTTACTCCATTTTCACTTTGTTGTGGCTGGAAACGTGGCTCCCTGCCGGGTACAGAGCCACAGAAACCACTGTTCTCTCTCTCCCTGCTGAAGTTAAGGGACTTCAGTAAGTGGAGACGGGGGAGAGGGGAGCAGAGGGAGGGGAGGTGCGGGCACAAGAGCTCTATTCTGTTGCTCTGAGGAGTAACTGGACCCCTGCCTGAGAGATCCCCGAGCCCTCCAGAGAAAGAAATTGCAGGGGTATGAGTCATCCCCCATTTCAGAAGAACACAGGGGTGCCCTGGGAATTGGGGGCCTCCCTTATCAAGGCGTAGGCAACTGAAGTACACAGATCGTGCTTGGCTAAAGGCTAGGATCAGCTTCTGGTTTATTATCTATTTAACTAAGTGGATTAAATGAGAATTGACTGGAATTGTACACTTAGAGTTCCCTTACAAAACACTGTTATCTCATAAGCTGGCTTAATGGAACAGGCTGTCGGGGGCTTATTAGAAGTAACTGAATACAGCGCCTTACAGAGCAAAAATCCAAAGAAGGGTATACAGCCTGGCTGGGAGACCTCACAGCTTCTGTGGCTACAAAAGACAGGCCTGGAGTATGACTGCAAACCGCAATGTTAGCACCTTACCCCGAGGGACAGGCGCAGGTCTTCCCAAGAAGAAAGGCATTTGCTACTTACTCCATTTTAAAAGCATTTCTTCAATATTAAGGCTGAATTAAGAGTTTCACTGATATTTTATATATGTGGTCTCAGCACATTTGAAAGACAGCAGAGTGGAGTGGCTAACAGGACCATCTCTGGAGTTAGACTGCAAGGGTTTGACCCTTAGCTTTGCCACTTATTAGTTGAGTGGCACTGTGTTGGTTGACTTCCTTAGGGCTCAGTTTCCCCATCTGCAAAGTGGGACTGCTATTAGTAGCGACCTCACTGTATTTCTGTGGAGATTCAATAAGCTGAGACATACACACGTCTTAGCATAACCCCAGGCAAGGTGACGGTCTAGTGAGCGTTCAGCGATTAGAGCTACTACTCTTGTCGCAGAAAACATTCATCCCATTTCAGAGCTTTTGGGCCCACATCAGCTTTAGCTATTAATTGCCGTATGAATCTGGACTGGGCCACATTCACAGAGGAGACTCTGGATGGTGGGGGGCAGTGGACATGGAGGAGCTCAGGTCTGTGATCAGCAGGACATTTGGAACCCTGACTTTGCCAGAAATGGTGATATGATCTTGCACAGGTCATTTATCTTCTCTGATCCACATTTCTAAAGTGTGTGGTGGCTGGGGGGAGTGAAACTTTCATTATAGGATTTGGGTAAGTGAATGTAAATCCTGCTTTTGGTAAAGATCGATATAAATACGAATAATGCTCAGAGACCGGCCTGGTGTCCCAGAAACATGTACATTGTGGAACACTTGCTTTGAGGATATCAGACATGGTGGCAAGAGGTGATGCTTTGGGGGCGCCTGGGTGGCACAGCGGTTAAGCGTCTGCCTTCGGCTCAGGGCGTGATCCCGGCGTTGTGGGATCGAGCCCCACATCAGGCTCTTCTGCTATGAGCCTGCTTCTTCCTCTCCCACTCCCCCTGCTTGTGTTCCCTCTCTCGCTGGCTGTCTCTATCTCTGTCGAATAAACAAATAAAATCTTTAAAAAAAAAAAAAAAGAGGTGATGCTTTGGACAGAAGTTGCTCACGTGCAGTTTATTTGAACAATGAAAATAATTGACTATTTTTCAGGAAAGTTTTACTTTATTTGTGAATTTAGGACTTTTAATTTTCCCTCCAACAATGTGATAGCCTTATTTTTCTTTTTTTTTTTTTTTTAAAGATTTTATTTATTTATTTGACAGAGATAGAGACAGCCAGCGAGAGAGGGAACACAAGCAGGGGGAGTGGGAGAGGAAGAAGCAGGCTCATAGCGGAAGAGCCTGATGTGGGGCTCGATCCCACAACACCGGGATCACGCCCTGAGCCGAAGGCAGACGCTTAACCGCTGTGCCACCCAGGTGCCCCAATAGCCTTATTTTTCTGTTGGTTTCCTTTGAGTTTAATTTACTGGTAATCTGTAAACGTTTCCATCAAACAGTCTGCCCCACAGTTGACCTAACTCTCTGCAATTATACATTAATTTCAATGTATAGTCCACAATTTCCATGAATTATCTATAATTTTCAGTAATCTACAGTCCAGTAGATGATTCTATTCCACTCAGTCTAATGGATGAATGTCATGTTACTTTCCAAAAAATTGAAATAGACCATATGAAAGATTGGATGACTCTTTCTATTCGATAGAAAATGAATTAGATTAAATAAAAAATTTAGCCTGGGGGCACCTGGGTGGCTTCATCGGTTAGATAGCTGACTCTTGATTTCAGCTCAGGTCATGATCTCAGGGTCCTGAGATCAAGTCCTACCTCCAGCTCCACACTCAGCAGGGAGTCTGCTTGAGATTCTCTCTCTCCCTCTCCCTTTGTCCCTCCCCCTGCTCAAGCTCACATGCCCTCTTTCTCTCTCTCAAATAAATAAGTCTTTAAAAAAAAAAAAAAAAGATTCTCTCTCTCCCTCTGCCCCAACCCCCCCAACATTGCTTATGCTCACACTCTCTCTCTCAAAAAAAATTTTTAGCCTATTAGCTGAATCCTGTTTTAGAGGAATTGAAACATCGTGCGTGGTATTAGAACCAGCGATAGTCTTCTTATTTTCATGTCTTTTTTTACTTGAAAGACTAGTACAGAATGTCCAACATTTAGATATAATTGATATGATTTCCCATATTTTAAATGGCTCAGGCTGAGAGTTTAAGGAAAGAAGCTACACAAATGAGCGAGAAGCTGTAACCTTCCAGGGTTTCTTCTGGTTGGTTATTGACTAACGCACAAGCTGGTCTATCAGCTAGGGCTGCAATGCCAAGGGTAAGCATGGTGTGAGATCAACACATGCCCTGTACCTGTGGGTCTTAACTCTTTTGGGTTATGAGCCTCTGCAAGAATCAAGACACAGTTATGGACATGGCCCTCAGAAAATTACACACTTTCTCCCATCCACAAAGTGTGATGTAGAATTCTGGGGAGTCACAGGAGGTCCTGACTTCCCTCCATGCTCCCCCCACCACCACAGCTCACTGAACGTGGAGGCTTCCTCTTACTCTGCTTGACCACACTGATTTTTTTTTAATGACTCAAGTTGGATATTTCTGGAAACCAGGAGTTAAAGACTAGTCAGAGAATTTTTATGATACAGTGAGCAATATACATATTGGTTTTTGTCCCCAGTTCCTGGCATACAGCTATTAGAGCCCTTGGAATTTCCAGAGTGATGAGAGTGTCTCGTATGCTAGTGGGATGACTAGTGGTTGGGGCCCCTATCAGCTTCAGGATGGAGGGCTGGTTGCCAGAAAAGCAAGGACATGTTTAGAGAGTTGAGTTTTCAGCCCCACCCCCCAACCTCCAAGGAAGGGAGAGGGGCTAGAAGTTGGGTTAATCACCAATGGCCAGTGATTTAATCAATCATGCCTATGTAATGAAACCTCCATAAAAACTCTTAAACAATAGGGGCGGAAGAGCTTCTGGGTTAGTGAACACCTCTAGGTGCTGGAAGGTGTCAAATGGCGGGATCCCGTTGGAAAACAGCCTCAAAAGGTTAAATACAGAGTTGCCAACTCTACAACAATGATTCTACTCCCAGATAGATAGATAGATAGATATCCACGAGAAATGAAAACGTATGTCTACATAGAAATTTATAAAACTTAGCAGCATTATTCATAGAACCCAAAATGTAAAAATAACCCAAATACCCATCAACTGATGAACGCATCCATAAAATGCGATGTATCCATACAGTGAATTTAGTCAGCAATAAAAAGAAATGAGGTAGTGATGTGTACTACAACTTGGATGGAACCTTGAAAACATTATGCTAAGTAAAAGAAGCCATTCCCAAGCAATCCTATGTTCTGTGGGTCCATTTATATGCAATGTCCAGAAATGGTAAATCCATAGAGACAGAAAGCAGCTTAGTGGTGCCAGGGACTGGGAGGAGGGTGGAAAGTGGAGTGACAGTTCACAAGTATGGAGTTTCTTACTGAGGTGATAAAAATATTCTAAAATGGATTGTGGTGATGATGGTCGTACAACTAGTGAATATACCAACAGCTACTGGATTGTACACTTTAATCATATGGTAGTTAATTTGTATGGTATATGAATTATATCTCAATAAAGCTATTCCCAAAAAGGAATGCAGGCTCTGGATCTAGGACGTCTGTGTTTGAATGCCTGTGGAAGTTCTGGTGTCCAGTGACAGGGATTTGGGTGCAAGTATGGTATTTGGAAAGATATTTCTGGAAGCATAGTCAGGAAGTAGAGAAGTGAGCCAGGGAAGGAAGGAAAGCCAATAAAGGGGCATTAAGGAGTGAGTTATTGTTGTGGGCAGCTGGGGCTCCATCCTTCTGGGACTGAGCAAAGGCTTTGGAGACCACACTTCGGAATTGTGCCCCCAGCGAATGAGAAAGCTAGGTTGTTCCTACAAATGCTGACTTCCTAGGACACCCAGCCTGCCCCACACAAAGGCCAAGCATGCTCGTACAACCAGAGGAAGCCCACAGACAAGAAGAGAGACAGAGACAGAAACACAGAGACAAACAGGAGATAGGCTGCAGGTACTTGAGGTCGGAAGCAGAGAACACGAGAACTGTTCCCCAAACCTACAGTGATGTCCAGGGTGACTGAGCGGATGTGGGCAAGCATTGCCAGCGTCTGTTCCCAGCAGATGTTCCCGAACCACTCTGTGCCTTGCTGCCTGCCTCCTTGGAATGGGGAACATAATAGCTCCTGTCTCATAAGGGTGCCGTGCGGATGAATGAGTTAACATATCTGAGTATTTGAGACAGCCAAAAAAACGCATCTTGGATCTTTGTTTTTTAAACTTCTGACTTATCCATGATCATTTCTCTTCTGAATGGGCTTCTAACAAGATAGAGAAGAAATGCAGCTATTATAAGTGTCTAAGAAAAATAGAATCATTGCCGAGAATAGTCTTCTTATTAGGCCCTCTTTGTGTATTACCAGCTTCAATAGCTGCCTTTTGAAAGGCACCATATGCTTTGTGAGCACATTAGGCAGATGCCCATCCCAGCAAGATCTGTTCCCGGAGCAGCTATATCATCTCTCAGTCTCGCTCTTCTGCTTTCCGGAAACTGTTGCTGGGATTCAAGCAAGAGAGGTTCATCACAGCACTGTCTGGTACTTTTCTTTGTGTCGCTCCCCGTTTTCCCAAAGCTATGTTCTGAGCATAGTAGACCCTGGGGAGCTTTCTTTCTGTGAAACTTCTACAGTGTGGGCACTGAAGCCAGTGGCTGCCATTCCAGGTGACTCTGAGTTCTACTTCTGGCAAAGACATTTACACTTGGTATGTTTCATTGCTCCTGGGTGGTTAAAACTGCCCAATTGGGCAACAGCCAGGGTAAGATACGGTTAAAAGAAAACCCAACTGTGTTACATCAAGCTCAAGCCGTCATGATTAAAACTTAATTTTAGGTGTGTTCACCCAAGAAAATCTCTCTGGATTGTTTCAGGCTGTGACTCTTCAATTAAGCTGACATTTCCCAAATCCAAAATTGCTGCGGATGAGCTCTTCGCCTCGCTTCGGGATATCGCTGGAGCTCGGAATCTCATGAAACAGTTTAAGTCTGTGTATGTTCCTGGAAATCATACCCACCAGGCAAGTACATATGTTTTAAAGTAACAATCTAATCTGTGTTGTATTTTTAGGATTCAGAGACTGCAAAAAACAAATTAACATTTTAGCCTCTCTAAAACGAGGGATTTGTTCTAGATAACTCCAAGCCCCCTTCTAGTTCAGAGTTCTGGGTGCCCCTGAATCTGAAAGCCTCTTGATTCGTTTGCACTTACAGGCTTGATGCAGGGAGATGAGCGCTGGACTGGGGGCCAGCCACTGCTCTGTAGCTGTCCCATATCCTGTAACCTTAGGCAAATCTCTTTACTTCACTGGGCCCTACTTTCTGTGGGTGCAGGGGAGGGGCTGGCCTTCTGTGATTCTCAAGCTTTGAGATCTTAGCAGTCCCTAATCATTCTGAGCAATTAGAACAAAATTACCGAATAATACTATGGCAAGGAAAAAAGAAGTTTGTGACAACAAAACCTTTGTTGTCCTAAGGGCAGTGGGGGACTTTAGAAGGGTTTTTTGAATAGTGAGTAGGAAGATAGTATGAGAATCCAAGATTATAAACTCAGTGAGGGAGAGGCCCCGAGAGAGCCAAAGGGAAGCTTAAGGACTGAAGAAAGGCTGGAGTCATGGAGGCTGGGCTGTCTCTGTTGGACAAGGATGCAGACACAACTAAGGTTCCTGGTGGCCAAAGATAGCTTTGAGGGAAGAATGGATGTTTCTACAGGAAAGAATATTAGCGGAGTATGTGCAAGCATCTTCTCCTTCGTCTCCCCCTGAAATCTCAGTAAAATCTACTCTATTTGCTATGGCTGCTTGGGGAGTTGAATGTGCATTTAGTAGGGACTCTGCCATAGCGAGGGGTTCAGCGTCAGAATGCTGACCGTTTAAGGTGGGCAGGTAGACAAGAGCTAAGGTTATCTGTGATAGTAGCCTGGCCAAATCCAGACTCTTTCTCCCATGTATTCTTATAGTAGCTGATACTTGAAGAGTGCTCCCACATTGGGCTTGTCCTTTGATCCTCACAGGAAGTAAGCCAGGGAAACATTATTACCCCGAGATCCAGGAAGGCCACGTTGACTTGTCAAAGGTGGTCAGGGCCAGATGCCAGGTTTGGGCTGCCGCTACAAACCTCCTCCCCGCTATTACCATGGATCTCGTGAGGCTCTGGAAGTACTGACTGATGGTGCTGCTGGGCAGCTGAAATCACCCACCGACATATGAAAGACCTTGGAAGCTGGCTCTCCACTTAGTAATGTAAATTCCCATCCCTTGGTCAATGTCCTGAGAACACCACCACCACAAAATACAGATAAAGTCCCTCAGATCATTCATCGTATGTAGTTTGGTCATTAAAAAAATCACCAATCTTAGGGGCGCCTGGGTGGCACAGCAGTTAAGCGTCTGCCCTCAGCTCAGGGCGTGATCCCGGCGTTATGGGATCAAGCCCCACATCAGGCTCTTCCGCTATGAGCCTGCTTCTTCCTCTCCCACTCCCCCTGCTTGTGTTCCCTCTCTCGCTGGCTGTCTCTATCTCTATCGAATAAATAAATAAAATCTTTAAAAAAAAAAGTTTATAAAAAAAATCACCAATCTTAAATACAGCAGTATGGACTAGTTCTAGAAGACGTAGAACTGGTGATTTATGATGAGCTTTAGACCAAAGAATGTCAAGATGCAAGTGGCTGCTATAGTTAGCAAAGTGCAAATAAACCACTAAGTTAATAAGCTCTTTTCAGTTTTATGATCATCATTGTGACTAATTTAGCCAAATTCACATAAACATGCATTAGCTATAAATGCCGGGCATGATAAGCACAGTGATAAATGGCTTTATCTCCTAGGCTTTATCTCCCTGCTGCCAACACTGTCATTTCTCCAGACCTCAGAACCCTGTCCTGCAGCCATTGCCTTCAGAAAATGAACTTCCCTTTGTAGTATATACTCTCTTACAGTGAGTCAATAACATTGACCCATTCACTGAAAATCCTAAATGTCAGTAAGCAGGAAGTAGGGGCAAGGTGGGGAGTATGTGTATCTTACGGTGATTTAGTAAATAATGATACAGACACATGCTCTGAAATGTTGTGCAACCGTAAAAATGATTGAGACAACTCCAGATGTGCTTAGCAGGCCTGTGTGTGAATCCTTGGCTCAGGCTTTGCTTCTCGGAGAACTCAAACTGAAACAGAGGTTTATGATTTGTTAGGTTAAAAAAAACAAAACAAAACAAAAAAACACCTGTAGATGATTCAGTCAAGCATTTTTCTATTTTTGTTTAGAAAATAAAATAAAAAATAAAAAGTATATGGGTATGTATATTTAATAAGTCCTTAAAAATTAAGGAAAACTTTATAATGGTTGCCTTGTGGGGGATGGGCAGGGTTGGTTGGACAAGGAGGAACTCTGACTTCCTACTTTATACTTATGTGGACAGAGAAAGAGTTTTTGATGGGATTATGGGTGATTTTTACCTGTTCAGGTTTTTTGGTAATTTTTTAATTTAAAGTTTTCAATCATAGGTGTAAGCCCAGTGAGGACAGGAATTTTGACCTGGTTTGTTCACTGCCATATCCTCAGTGTCTAGAGTGGTATTTTCCATATAGTGAATGCTTAATGAGTATTGTTGGGGGCATCTTGAATGCAATACATATAGTTTTATCATATATCGGAGGATTTGGTGGCATGCAAAGTATGTATCATGAGAAAAAGACAAATGTCGAGACTATGTTCAGAGTCCCCTGTGTCTAGTTTTGAAGATGGGTCTTGACCGGGCAACTTTCTGTCATCTCTTCTCTCAACTGGGTCCTCAGCCCTGAGGCTCTGGGTGGTGGGGTCGGGTTGGGGGTGGGGACCATGCTTTCTATCTAGCTCCATGCTGTTTCTACACAGCATCTAGTTGCAATGTTCTGGGCTCCCTGGGATACCCAGGAAAGCATTAGACCTGGTCCAGCTCCAGATTCCTGTTCCAGCTCTGACCAGTGCTATGAGTTTAGGCTCTCTCCCCTGGATCCCAGGGCCCCTACCTGCCTGCCCCACACTCCCTTCTGCACCCCTCTTTCCTACTCTGGAGCACAGGCTGCCTCTCAGAGCCACTCCTCTTACCCCTGCTAGTGTCTGAGGCATCTCTTCTTTAACCTCCATCCTTTAGCCCTTTGGGAAAGTGTGTCAGCCTCAGCCCAGAAAGCAGACATCACTGTCATCATTTCAAGGAGAACATGATTTCATACAAGAAATCAACTACATATAAAATCTCTGGAAGGGCTGGGGGACTGGGATCTAGACTGCATTTCCAGAAATGATCCAGATCTCACACACCTGGCCATCCGAGGAAACCAGCCCCGCTGCAGCCAGGCGAGTGGCATCATGGGGATCATCAGCTGCCACCGAAGCTCTTGACTTGCAGAATCTACTGCCGAAGCCGGACAGCTCATCCTTGTGTGCTCACCCTGGTGTGTCTGCAGAGCCTCGCTCCGTGCTCACCTCCTAGAGGGTGGGTGGGTAGATGGCTAGGTGGATGGATGCATGGATGGATGCATGGGTGGATGGATGAATTAGATTCTGGACAGTGAGTCTTATCCACAATGGCATTTCTTATGCTAGTAATTTTTAGTGAGACCGAGGTTAGCCCGGAGCTAAATAGCAGTATCGTGGGTTCGAGCCCAGCATAGCAGCATTGAGTTCATAGGTCCAGAGCCCTACCAACTGTGTGACCTTAAGCAGGTTACTTCACCTCTCTGTGCCTACTTCCTCCACTGTACAAAGGAGCTAATAATAATAGTTCCTCCCTCGTAAAGATGCTCAAATGATTAGGTGAGTTAATACATGCAAAGCTCTTAGGACAGGAGCTGACAAAGACAGCACTATGTAAGCATTTGCTGTAACAGTTGCAGTGAAGGACAAAACAGGCCTTTCTTTTTGGTCCGTTTTTGTAGCATTTCACCTTTTCTTCTGCTAGGAGAGGGGCCACATGGAAGGGGAGTCATTTGCAAGCTGACTGTACCGTTAGCTGCTGTGAACGGTAAGAGTTTATTGCTGACACCCGTTGGTTTGGAAAGGTTGTGTTTGCTCATAGACTCTGTTGAGTGGAAACCTAAGCCCCCAGTTTTGCCTGTGCAGCAAGTCTTCTTATGCTTTTGTTTCTTCCTGCGAATGTTCCAGTTTAATGGGAGGCTTACCCTCGTCCCTAAACGCCACCGTGTTTGATGCGCCGCTCTTACCACTCTTGCTCAGCGGCAGCATCAGAAGGCGATTAGGCCGATGTCTCAGGGCGAAGAGCTTCTGGGCCCTGTCAGACGAAGTACTGTATGACTCTTGCATGACTTGCTTTGGCAGAAGTCTCAAAGTGCTGCGCTTGCTGGGGAAAACCTCGCACAGATGCGTACCGTCTTGTGCCTCCGGCAGGCTGAACAAGAGTACTTAGCCCAAGGAGGCCTGACTCAACCGGCGCCTGGTGAAACACGGCTCTCTGAACAGTCTGCAGCCCCAGTCCCCTTGTCAACAATCCCCAGCCCTGGCTGATCTTTTCCAAGTGCTAAGCTCTCTTCTTCTTCCTCCTGATTCTATCTTCCTCACTCCCGACCTGCTAGTGCCGTTTTTGAAAGAAGCGACACAAGATGGGACTAAACTGGGGGCCAGGAGACTTGGCTCTGTCCTGGAGTCCGCCTCTAACTGCCTGTGTCAACTCAAGCAAATTAGTTGATAGCTTTGGGCTTAGGTTGTCGGGTTTTTTTTCATATTGAAGTTGGAGGGACTACACTTAAAATGTTACAAAGTAATCTGCTTCTGGTTTGAAGGAAGGATGGGTGAATGGAAGGATGGATGGATAGATGGATGGATGAACAGATAGGCAAATGAACCACTTTTTAATCAGCAGAGCAAACCATTTCCTTTAAGAAGATGAAAGGGGAAAAAAATCAGTTATAGTAAAGCAAAAAATAAACATAAATGAGCCGTGGGACAGTCAAAGCCATCAGCAGTTTTGCACAGATGTTTTTCTGTACAGTCATGGATTGAGACAAAATGAATACTCTCTTGACTAGAGTATTAGAATCAATTTTTCAGAAAAGGGAGAAGCATCTAGGACTGAGAGGGCCCGTGGCTGCACCAACACCCATCAGCAAAGCCACGGGCAGCAGCGCTGACTGATGGGGATGTGATCGTGGCAACAACTCAGGTTTTCTTGGAAACTGATTATCTTGGACCATCTTTAAGGTGCACCAAATTCAGGAAGATGTTGGAGTTAGACTAGTTTCTAGAAATTGTCTCTGTCTCATGTATAATGCCAGAAACTGTGACTATACTCAATACCTTTGTTCAAGAACTAGAGTCAGGTCAGTAAAAGAATCTTCTAGACCTACTCCCATTTTATCCACCACAAATGAGTAACCAGAGACATAGACATAAATATTTTATTCTTCATATTTTGATTAAATATAGTATTTTTTTAAGTCTAGTTTGTTTTAGAAGAGATACTGGCCATTTAAAGGAAAAAGAGAATGTTTCTGGTATAAGATCAATTTTTTTGAAACTTCAGCTTTTTCACATTTAATGCCAATTGGGGATCTCATTAGGCTCTGTCCTCATGAAACTGTCGTAAAGGGCCACATGATGATTTTCATAGTTCTACTCACTTTTGCCTTTATGGACCTCTCCCTCTATAAAAACTATTAAAAATTATATTGTACAATTGCATTAGTACAGAGACAATATTATATATCAAAACATTATCTTTGACCTCAAAGTTCATTTTTTTCCTTCTGATTTTAAACTAATACATTTCCATGGGCCCCTAAAAGTCTTGTGGGCTCTGGGCACTGTGCCTTCTGTGCCTAATGGATTAGTCGGCTATGGGGTCAAAGCCCCCACTTGGCACCAGTCTGCCTAGGACAGGAACATAGCTAGCCATGAGGGAGCCGCAGGCGTGTCTCTTCTCTGGAGTAGTCCTTGAGGTCATTCGTGATGCAGTCACCCAGGAGCTACTCAGTTTGGTCCCAAGGTAACAGCTCAGAAGTGAGGGAACTAGACTCACATGGGGGGAGGGGTGGGGAAAGGAGTCTCCTGGCTTAAAAACTTCATATCCTCTAGGAGCCAGTTTCTCTGGAACAATTCCACAGACATAGCTTCAGGCATTCCTCCAAGGGACATGCCCAGTTATACAAGAGTCATCGTGCTCAGAGAAGCCCAAAGCTCTTGTTCTCTGGACGGTATTTCAAGCTCTCTCTAGTCTAATGCAATTTACTAAGCAGGGGTCATTTTTATCATAAGCCATCTTGCCTGGCTACAGTTTGACATTCTTCTCTTATCAGGTTTCCAGGGAAACAGAGCTAGAAAGTTAACCAAAGGTCAAATTCTTATGCAGAAGAGGGGGAAAGGGTCTAATAATCCTTTGCCTATAACATTGCAACTTGCCAGTTAAAGGCATAATTATATTAATGTTTCAATACAGACTTTACCGTGTGTCTGTGGCAGAGACAACGTATGTTCCCCAAAGTCCATTTCCTTTTCCTCCCAGGCACACTTAGACCACAATTTCCAGATTCCCTTGTGAGTAAATGTAGGTTTGTGACTAATTCTGGCCAACGGAACAATGGGTAGAAGTGATAGAGATCATTTTCAGCCTGAGGCCATAAAATCTCTCTGGAAATCCTCCAAGCTCACTCTCTTTCATCCGCTGATGAGATGTAAATCTTCCCAGTGGGATTCCAGTGCCCTGGGGAGTGGTGGCGACACTGATAGAAGGAACCTGGGTACCTGTACGGTTGTGTGGGGCAGAGATCTCCTAGTGTCAACACAGACAGGATGTGATATAAACAAGAAATAAATGACCAGCAAGGAAAGGAAAGAACAGTTTGTTTGTGTTTTTGATTCCTCTCCTCCCCACCCTCCAAAGGTGAACTGACAGAGTATGTTTGATCAGGAAAAGTAAATTACTCTGCCCAACTCTCTTAATGTCGGAGCAGACCACACAACTGATCTCCCCTCCAGTCCACCCTAACATGTGAGGAAAACTTTGAGCAGAGCACTAAGGGAAGACATCTGTCTCCCCTATCACCACCTTCTACGTGGTTCTTTACTGAGAAATGGGTGGCTTCTGGCTAAATAGAAAATTCCATGACAGTCAGAGGCTTCTCATCTAAGAAGCCATTGCTGAAGCCGGGCATTCCAGTCAGATTTCAGTGACATGATTTGGGACACAAAGCAATCCAACCTAAGTGGCTGAGAGGAAGGAGCCAAAGGTTCTCGACATTAAAAACCCTAATTGTAAAAACTAAGAAATGTGTTTGCTAAGAAGTCATGAGGCCAGTACTGCTTTTATGCCTGAGAAAGTCTTTCCCAAATTGTGCTTTTTAAATGGACAGTGTCAGTGTCATTTCGTCATTCTGTGCTTAGCTGTTTTAGTAAAGAATTAGAGGTCTTCTTCTGTATATTTAAGTGGGAAAACATATCAACATCTCTTCCGTAAAATATATGGTTTAGTGTGCTTTGGGTTAAAAGTAAAAACAGAAATAAAAGAAAAAATTCAAACTGGCTTAAGCAAGGAAGGTAATTTATTGGATCCCATGACTTAAAAGTCAAGAGAAGGGACAGTGTCCAGTGGTGAGGAGCCATTGGCTAGGGTGATGCTGGTGGGAACAGCAAATCAACGGGAAGAGCACATTCTCCCTCGCGCTTCCTGCCTCCACTATCCCTCTAGTGCCCCCTGTTGGCAGAGTCTAGCAGGTCTAGATGGCAGAGCACAAATGAGGTTTGCAGAGTCTCAGGCCAACGTGGCATAACTAAGTACAGAAGACAGGCTTTGGAGTTGAGAGACAACAGCTTAATGACAATCACATCTCAATAGAAAATGATTTTTCCAAATTGCTGTCAAACGAAAAGATAATCAGAAAGAACGCAGCCAAGAAATCTAAGAAATGAGTATCATGGAGCTAAGTCAGGCAGTTAATTAATGAAAGCATTTATATTATTGTTCTAGATTACGTGATGTGTTTATCTGTTACTCTCACTCTAAATAAACGTTACCTACATACTTAAAAAAATAAAAAGATTTACAGCCTTCCTCGATGGCATACAAGGATTACAAAATCCCAAGAATGAGGGTATTAAGGGACTAGCCCTTCCAAATCTCTGCTCACACCCAAGGGGAACCCCAGCTCAGTGGGTATTTTGTCCTGGGTGCTTCATTGCCCAGAGCTTAGCTGAAAGTGGAGCAGGGGGGAGGACAACATCCCCAGTCCCTCCACACTTCCTTCTTTCCCCGGCTCCCCCAGACCACACTGGAGAGAACCATCACCCCCGGCCCACGGCCCCCTGCTCAGAGGAGGTCAGAGTTGAGCATTTTAGCTGGATGACAGACTTCTCCTGTGTCTGAGCTCCTTCGACCACCACCACTCTTCCTCTTTGCAGGAAGTGCATCCTTCAGAGAGCAACAACCTTGTTGTGTTTTTTTGTAGGTTGGGGGACATACGCTCTCCTCTCTTAATCATGACAGCTTAAGTGTATTTCTCTGGGCTTCTGCTTCAAGTTATTCTATATAACCATATAGAGGCTAATAAAATAAATAAATGTAGGCCCCTGGAAGGAAAGTATGGCCCTTTATTTATTTGTTGGATTATTTTATGATTCCAGAAGTATACCTGTGAACTTTAGAACATGTGGAAAAAGAAAAAATAATGTCCCCTACTCCTAGAACCTAGAGATAGCCCTAATTACATTCTGGTGTACTTTACTTCAGTCTCTTCCATGCATAAGTAATTTGTTAATTTTTAACAAATTAAAAAAAATAGATCATTCTTGCTGTTTGTAGTGACGTTTTAACTGTTTTTGGAAAAGCGATATAGTGCAAAGTCTTCCCCCCGCCTTTGTCCCTTGTCCTGCTCTCCCGTCCAGGATCACTGCTCACGGCTCTCTGTAAATCACCGCACAATTGATCTTTTATACATTTCAGCAGCTACAGACTTCCAAATCCCCTGTGACACATTTTACATAAATGTCAGCCCCCCACACACACTGTTCCTCACCTTGCTGTTTCCACCCACACTTTATTCTGCTTTTGGCCAGATCAACACAAGAGCTTCTCTCTTCCTTCCTCTCTCTTCCCTTCCATGCCATTTCTTCCGACCAGCTCCTTCTGATGGGCACTTAAGTTGTTTCCCGGTCTTCTGCTATTACAAACAATAAGCAGCCTTTTATAGGTATCATTTGCATATGTTAACATATTTATATGATAAATTCCTAGAGGCCGAATTGCCAGGTCAAATGCACTTGTAATTGTGATAGGAGCTACCAAATGGCTTTTCACGCTGATTGCACAATTTGCACGCCCACCAGCAATATATGAGTGTTTCCCCACAGCCTCATCAAAGGTGCATGTTTTCAAACCTCTCCATTTTTGCCTGTATGATAAATTTTTAAAATCTATCTTAATATAGCTTTAGAATGGGGAAGTTTGAATCATAGTGTTTGCTTTTGTTTTTTGTGTTTTTGTTTGTTTTTTAAATTTCTGCCTTAATGGTATTCCTGCTCAGTGCTCTACCTTTCCTGAGTATTTCCCTGTGAGATCTCTGGGTATGCAGTAGTCGGTTGGACTCATCAACAGGAAAGCTACACCCCTCAGCTGAACAGTTGCTATTTCTCCTATGCCTTGTAACTTGCATACAATGCACATTACATTCTAGCTAAACAATTGTGTTTTATAAGATTTTATTTTAAGTAATCCCTACATGCAACATGAGGCTCGAACCTACAACCCCAAGATCAAGAGCCACATGACTGAGACAGCCAGGCACCCCTAAATAACTGCTTATTCTTTTGATGGTTTGTACCCTGCTTTATTTCTAAAATATTTTAAGTAAGGAAGTTGGAGCAAAGAGTCAAAAAATGACTGTGAGGAAAGCGAGATGAAGCCAGAGATGAAGTCAGTCCACCCAATAGCTCAGCACTTGCTGGAGGCAGGTCACAGACTCGGCCAACGCAAAAAGCCAGAGTTCAAAACACCTGGGCAGGACTGTGTCGGAACCTGGCTTCTGCGAGTCTGTACTAATCGCCAGAGCGTGCGGAGAGGAGACATTCATTCTCCTCTCAGCGATCACGCTCCAAACTCGTGGGCCCTGTGGGACTGGGGAGCAGAGACAGCAACAGGCCTGGGAGGAAGGTGGTCAGCTGGTGGGAAGGGAAGAGCAGAGGACGAGGAAGAACTTGGTAGGAAAGAGAACAAGGCAAGAGGAGTGGGGAACATGCTTAGAAAGTGCACTGGTCAGAAACAGCTGCCTCCAAATACTATCTGAACAGGCGTAGATGTATCGGTTATCGCACTGCAGCAGATCGAAATCGGCTTCATTCTACTGGAATTCTTATGGTACCATGGGGCCTGCTTTCTCTAAGCCCTGACCTGGTCACATTCCTGTTTGGCATCTTGGCTTTGTGTTCTGGCCAAGTCCTACTTGGAGTTGAGCTCTGTAGAGGAAGAAGGGATTGCTTTAGGCTTGGATCGTGACAGTACATCGTATGAAAACATTCCAGTTCCTAGTGGAGGGAAGCATAATTCTAAGAATGTTCAGGAAAACTGGAGACCATCTTCATGTCTGTCTCAAATGACAATCAATACTTTGCTTTCCAGTATTCTTCCTATATAAAATTGTCACTTTAAACCCAGATTTTAAAAACTAGTCCTACTAGGATTACAGCTCCGGTAAGAGATATTTGCTGGTAGAAGGGGGTAAGAACAAAAAATAGCGTTAGGGTATTAGGGTAAAATTTACCCCAAAAAACAGTGTTGTTACAGTTGTCTTTTCAGACACACAAAATTATAGGCATTGCTCAGTGTCAAAAGAAACTTGTTTTTGCTTCATTTGGTGCAGATAAAGCTATCGTCTCTCCAGAAAAACCAAACAAACCCTGTAACTTACAGCACAATATTTTGTCTTTCCAGGCATGCTATAAGCCACTGTTGAAGCAGGTTGTGGAAGAAATATTTAATCCCGAGAGGTCAGATCCTGTGGATATTGAACACATGTCTTCAGGCCTCACTGATCTCCTTAAAACTGGATTTAGTATGTTTATGAAGGTAAAGTAACCATGAAGAGGTAATCCTGATTGTACTGCCCTCTTTGTTGGGCATGAAAATGCCGGCACTCCGTTCACCCTGGGGAGGGCCACATAAGATAACACCCAGGATTTTGGCTCTTCTGAAATCCGGTGTAATCTTTACTTAACTTTGGTTATAAGCAGCCTGACCTTCCAGCCTTATCCACCTTCTTTTGACCTAACCACTATGGTCTTTTTTTTTATCGATATGTGAGGATGCAAGCCCCCTAGGACAGCACGAGTGAAAACTTTTCTCCTCCTTGGCCCACATTTTCACTTAATCCATATACTATTCCCGGGTCTTAATGATGGTCTCTTGCTCTTAATTCTAGAACTTATGTAGAATAAAGAATAATTCTGCTCGGTCACATGACTAGCATCACCCCCAAATCTATTTGAAAATGACTTTCATTTTAGCCTAGTGGACTCCCAGGTTCAAGTGCTTGACTTTCTCTGGCTAATATCAAAGAGAGGTCAAAATGACCGAACAGCCTTTGCCATGGGGATGAAAGGAGGAAAAGTACACAAATGAGATCTATTTTTAATTCACTATAAAGTTTCTAAATTTAAAAGGATCTAAACAAGATTACAGACTGGCCTCCCAGTCTATGCCAGGATTTCAGTTGTAATAACTCTTGGAAATAACAGAATGTTTTGCCTACTTCAAAGCCTCTTTGAAATCATGAATTAATCTACATAGAAGATCTGGCCTTTCAGAGTTCAGTAAATGCATATGCCAGAAAAACAGGTCCGCTGGAACAGCCAGAGGACAGAAGCCAGACAATCAGACTCTAGACAAAGCAGTAAATGGGCTGGAGGGGCTGCCCGGGGACTCCTTCCTGCTGCCTCCGCTTAGCACTGTCTGATTCCGTGTGGCTGCTGGATTTTCCCCTCTTTATTTTTTTTATAAAGTATTACAGATCAGCATCTTAAAAGTGTGTGGGGGCTCCTCCGTTGAATGTAAGCCTAAGGTTACCCAGAAGCCCTTCACAATGGCTAGTTTGCGTAGAAACTTCCAGACTAGACGTGGTCTCCCAAACCTTCTCCACTTGAGCACTCCCTTCCTTCACGAGCTTGGACTTCGCCCTAATGAGGGGCTAAAATAACAAGTGTGGGCTTTCAGGCCCAGGTCGGTGAGGTCTAAGGCCGGCCCCACAGGCCCTGTGCACTTGCCCAGGCAGGCCGCTTCCTCTGTGGTTGACTGGGGGCACAGTGAAGGCTCCGGCCTGCCTGCCCACTGCACACCAGATGCATTTCCAGTTTGCAGAGACACAGGGCAGGCAAGACAAGGACTCTGCCTCGCTCTTGTCCAGCGATGTCCCCCAGAAACAACTGTTTCTTAGCAAAAGGATCCTGTGACCAAATACATTTGGGAAACACTGGATGAAACAACAAATTAAATTGCTTCCGAGGGCGCGGTGCCTTCAATATGTTCATGGACTTGGCAAGCGTCAGGCCAATATGGAGCCTCCCTTGTGGGAGACGATCGGCTTGCGTTTTCCACTACTGTTTCATGAACCGTGACACATCACATTTTTAAATTACCCTTTTACACTCTGCAGAGTGATTTCTGCAGCTCTTTCTGTGATCAGAAGCTTCACTGTCTGAAGGAGGATTTTGCCTAGGAAGATGTTTGGGGCCATCCTAGGCTGCTGTGTTTCTCTGCCTTCATATCCCTGGGGTTAGGACTCATGAAAAAATGCTCTGGCCCCTTGAGACTGATCTCAAAGGGAGGTTTCCAAGTAATGCATTTCAGAAAAAGGGGAAATTTGTGTTTTCCCAGCAGCTGTCAGAATCCATTCCTCAGCCCCCAGCTGCCAGGCGTCTGCTCTCAGTTGCCAGGAGATGTCATCTGCTGCAGGGGGTGGGAAGAGTCTCAGTGAGCTGGCCACAAAGCCCTCCCCACCCCACCACCCCAACGGAGAGTCATTTTGTTCTGTTTCTATATGGGCTTCCATGGCTGTCTCTTCCCACCACACCGTAGAACTTGAAAAGGAACATTACCTCTGGCTCATGTGTTTGGGGCTTGAACAAAATAAATGGGATAAATGTAGAGAAGAACAGTCAGTAGGGCTCTGAGGAATAACTGCAATTTCCCAAGGAGCTCTGTCTTTGAGATGGAGGGAGGCCATCAGGAGAGAGCGTCTTCTACTCTGCTTTAAGGCCCATGGAGAGAAGAGGATGCAAGATGCGTGTCTAAGATTCTCCGCATCAAACCAGAGCTCTGTGAGAGGGAAGCCAAGGCCACCGGAGTTTGCCCTTACTAAAGCCAGAACCTCATCTGCAGCCTACGGCAACCTGTTGCCATCTCCTTCCCACATTGCTTTCGTGTGCTTTCCTCTATAAAGACTGTCCAGAGAAGTCTTCCATCCCCATCTGTTCTGGTTATCTCTGGCTGCAAAGGAAGCCATCCCAAAACACTGACTTAACATACTGTGATCACTGATTTTGTTCCTGAATCTGGGGCAGAGCTCAACAGAGAGCGATTCGCCTTCAAGATGGCACCCGTACACATCAGCACGTTGATGCTGTCCGTCAGCTGATAGCCCAGCCTGGCCCGTGAGCTAAGAGACGCAGTTCTCTCCATCGCCCTGAGCTTCTTCACAGCATGGTGGCTGCGTTCAAGGGCAAGCGTCCTAAGAGAGAGCCAGATGGAAACCTCAGAAGTCATGTGGCATCCTCTCCACGGTGCAGTGTTCATCGAGGCAGACCCCCATACCCACCTGGGTTCCAGGAGAGGGGACTTACTCCCTTCCTCTTGGAAAAGGAGCAGGAACATGAGAAGCAGAAATGACTGTTGTGGCCACTTTTGGGAAACACAATCTGCACTCGGCCTGAATATGCCCTTGGCTGTCCAGCCTGACAGGGCGGCGTGTGGCAAATTCTAAGAGTGTTCCCTCCAGTCTAGAGGACAGAAAATCCATCCATAATCTTGACCTGGTTTCAAAATAAGTGCTCCCAGACAAGCTTGGATAATGAAAGACCTGCCTGTTTGCCATCATTTTTTTTCATAATATAATCTCAAAACAACCAACCAAACAAACAAAAACAAAACCTTCCTGCGTGGTAAGACACCACAGGACTTTCCTCTCCCAGGTTCACTGTGTCAGGCCCTGGAAGGTAAAGCAGACACGCTGGGGAGAAGAGCAAGTATACCCACAAGACCATTCTTCGGATGGTTCTGAGGCAGTGTTTCGAGTCAGCTGCATGCACTCCTCGAGCAGAGGGTAGACTTGTGGTTAGCCACATAAAGCTGTGGGCTTCAAAGGGCAATGCCCTGGGGGGAGAGGGGGGCTATCAAACTGGGGAGAAACAGCTTTGGCAGAATCTGACATTCTTCAAACAACCAAGCATTTCTCCAAGATGCTTGTGCACGGAGCACCTTGATCTCCTTACAGGAAAGCTTGATAGGGATCTAATAAATAAATTGAAACATACCTTACCCCTCTCGCTTCAACGTTAATTTAATTTAAAACTAGCATGTCTAATAGGCAACACTTTTAAAATGCATTTCTGGAATTTGTGGTTTGGATTTCAGTCTCCTGAAAATAATATATTTTATATCTACTCCATGTGTTTGGCCCCCAACTTGTTTTGACTAAAGGACATGATTTGTCAAGATGTTTTCTCTGCTGGAATTGGCTTGAGGAAGGTGGGTTTTATCTAATGAAATTGCATGAGGCCCTCTTACCCCCTTGTTTGTATGTGTTTTAAGAAGGTTTTTGTTGTTGCTGTTGTTCTATTTCCCATGTGGCCATGCTTAATTGGAAAAAAATCAAAGATTGGTGAAAAAGAGTCAAGAAGACCCAGTGCTCGCCTCTGGGCCCTTCTCTGAATTGGTATGAATTGGTATTGGACCCCTCGCCTTGGGTCCAGCAGGGGAGATGGACGAGCTGCTCGGCAGGCCCTGAGAAGCTGGTAGTGAGAGGAGATCAGAACTGAAACTCTCTCATTTGTAGTGAACATGCCGACAAAGGGCACGACGTAATCATTTCTCATGAATCATTTCTGGGGAACACGAGGAGGGTCCCGGGGAACTCGGGGCAGCCGTGTGGTGGGCCTCAGGAAGGATGGGGATGGGGAAGTGGAAAAGCCATCGGGAAACCAGACCGGTCTCCGGGACTCGCCCTGGCCTGCAGGAGATGCAAACCTGCGGCCAGCATAGCACGGTGCTCGTAAGTACCCTTGAATAAACAGCTAGGTCGCGATGTCACAGCCTTTGGTTCTGCTTAAGAGCTCAGCTTTGACGGAGGCTCATCTGTCTTAGGTCAAGTCTTGATTCCCAGGGAAGGATCTGGAGTTGGCGCACCTGAGGTCAACGGCCCATTCCCGAACCGGTCGACCATGGCTGAGGGGCAGGATCACACTGCCGCGTACACGTGTGGGTTGGATGCACGTAGAGCAGGGGTGAAGCTGCTGTGGAGAGGAAGGGTAAAAATGGCAAGCCTCAGGGGAGATTTGCGGTCAGATCCTTGGACTGTAAGAGCTGGACATGCCTGTGGGTCATCAGTCCAGCTTATCATTGTTCACAAGCAAACAAGACAAAGAGAGATCTGTTGGCGTGGCCCGTTCTACTCAATGGCATTTCTGACAAGAAGAAAACAGGTCAGCATTTGGCGTTTGTTGATTCGCTCAGCACACGTCCTGGAATTCCTGTTGCAACACTATTTATCACCATTGTTTCGATTTTCTTCTTCTTCTTTTTTTTTTTTAAAGATTTTATTTATTTATTTGACAGAGATAGGGACAGCCAGCGAGAGAGGGAACACAAGCAGGGGGAGTGGGAGAGGAAGAAGCAGGCTCATAGCAGAGGAGCCTGATGTGGGGCTCGATCCCATAACGCTGGGATCACGCCCTGAGCCGAAGACAGACGCTTAACCACTGGCCACCCAGGCGCCCCCGATTTTCTTCTTCTTAACTCTGCTCCATCCCCTGAGGTGAGGCTTGATTTGTGTCTACCACCAGCTAAAAATGATCCGTCGGTTCTAGTGAGAGGGAGTCTCACGGTTGGAATCATTAAACAAAAACTTGGTTTGGACAGTCTATGAACTTTGTGCGCTATTACTGAGAGCCTCTCGTGGATGCTCACCACTGTTGTGAGCAGGGAGGACAGAGAGACAAACTAGATCCCCACCCCCCTCCCCGGCCTGGCTCACCTCGTGCAGCCTGCAGCTGGTGATGGAGATGGACGCGAAAACGGGGGACTGCGGGGAGGAGAGAGAAGTGGTGTGCCAGACGAGACGCGAGGGCATGGAGAAGGGGGAGCCAGGCCGGGAGTCAGAGAGAGCTTTCCAGAAGAGGGGAGTGCCGTCAGCGCTGCGGGAGTACGGAACAGAGTGACCATGCCATGGTCCAAGGTGTTATGGGTGGTTTCCGGTGGCTGGAGCTGAGGGCGCCTATAGGGGGTGGAAGATGTGAGGACAAAGAGATAAGCAAAAGCCAGATCAGGATAGGCTAGCGGTGTGAAATTTGGCCAGAGCATGGAGGCGCCATCAAATGGTTGTTGGGAATCTATAAGCAGTTTATGTGTTACAAAGGTGGCCCCGGCAGTGGCAAGTGTGTGTGGGGGTGGGTAATGTGGCAAACCCACATCAGGCTGCAGAGGGACGGGACAGCCGGCAGAGGAGGAGATCCAGAGCTCAAGCAGGGCTGGGGCATGAGGGCAGGGGTGCAGTGCTGGCGGGCTCCACAGGACAGGGTGTTGCTCTGACCTGGGGTCATTGGCCTGGTGTGGGGTGACTGCATGAATGGTGTTAACGTTCTCTCTGAGAAGCAGAAATGGAGAGCAAGAGACCTTGTGTTGAAGAGTTTAGCTTTGCGGATCTACAGAGCCAGGGCCAGGGGGAGCAGTCTGGGGCCACGGGGGCAGGTGAGCCATGAACCGTGGGCAGGGGCTGGGTCACCCTGGAAGGGTGTCTGGGAGCAGAGCAGGGGCAGAGGCCTGAGCAGTCGGGGACACAGCCTGTCATGGAGCAGGTCAGGCAGGCCGAGCCCTCTAAGGAGAGTCCAGGGACACAGGAGAGAAACTGAGGGAGTGGGGGAAGTTTCCAGAAAGAAGAAACCATCTACTGCAGCAGCTGTGGCAGGGAGCTCAAGCTAAACAACAGAGTGGCACTGGCCAAGTGGAGACCTTCTACAATGGGATTCAGTAAGGAGGTTCCCCCAGAAGCATCCTAATTGACCGGTGCTGCTAATGGATGAGAAGCTCAGCCTTAAGAGGTGACAGCCAGCAAAAATGCTTTCAGTTTGAAGAGTCTGTTTGTAAGGGGGGGAGAGTGGAATGCTTCTCGCCGTCCAGTGAGATCGACTTGGATTTCAGTCCCCACCCTCCAGCTCACTGACTAGGACACTGGGGGCGAGTTACTCAGCCCTTCCAGCCTCCTGTCTCTCGCTGTAAAACAGAGCTTCGACCCACTTCACAGATTCTCCATGTCATATCGTGTCCTGCTCGCGCCACGCCACCCCCTGCTTTCTTTTCCTCCAGAGCACTTCCCACCTTGCCTCCTTACCAGTTTGCTCACATAGTTTGTCGTCCTTCCTGACTGCAACAGAAACCCTACACCAGCAGGGACTCTGCTCTGGTCCGCTCACTGCTGCCTCCCTGACACCCTTGAAGCCTAGAGCGACGCTGGGCCCCGTAGTAGTTGCTCGCTAAATATTTGTTGGCTGGACGAATAACTGAGTAAAAAGCACCATGCTCCACACGCAGTGTTCGGTGGCAGTGGCAGTGCTCTTGCTAATTTCTGTCAGGAGAAAAGCCATTGCTAAACCGTANATTGCCAAACCGTCTTCAGAGTCGGCACCACTGCTCTCAGGGCCGAGTGCCCTTTGAGGCCAAAGTTCCTGTTGCACTCTCTCCTTCCTGCAAGGCTCTGCTGTGGGTGGAGAATGGGGGCCTGACCCTTGCCTGGGCTGGGGACGAGGGGTCACCATGCAGAGAAACGGAGTGGAGGAGAATCGGCAGCAGGATTCCCAGGACTCCTGGAGGGTGCCAGAGACACCAGAAGCAGAGGAGACCCTGCTCATCGAAACCCATCAGGACATCGAGTGCTCGGGGCCCACAGCTGCAGAGAAGGCTCCCTCAGGGAAACTGTCTTCTCTGACCAGAACCCGTGTCTGAAATCTCAGCCAATGAAACCTTGGGAAGTGAAAGAACAGTGAGTCTGACTCACTTTGTTGATCTGTATTTGCGACAGCGGTCAGGATGCTTACCTCTTTCATCCTCAACACGTCTTACACTGGAAGCTCCCAGACCCCGCGATGCAGCGTGTGGGGCTGATTATAAGGAATGTGTTGTTCTGATGGAAAAGACTTTAAAAGACTCCATCTCCCAATAGCTTTCCCTCTGGACATGTTCTAGAAGGAAAGTCTGGTATCAAAATGTAAATCTAAACAGAAACCAAAATAGCAAACTGCAACGTGCATTAATGGGACCATCACCTCCTTGGCCCCAGGGTATCGTTCTCTGTTGTTACTGTTCTTTGTCTCCCTTTCATCTTTCACTACATCCTTCCAAGATTCGGGCTGCGTACTTCAGAGCCCAGCCTCCCTTATGGAAAGCATATGTCTCGGAGAACATACTGTACCACTTGAAGTTCTGGAGCCAGTTGTATTTCTGTTCCAGGATCAAGTGAGAAGCAGTTATTTGCAGGGCTGGAAGGAACCTCAGGTTAGCTACTCAGCCAGGAAAAATCACACTTGAAGCGAAGAAAGAGTTTCTAAAAGATCTCTAAGAAAAGAAGGGCACCTCCAGTTAGCCTGTGGGTCTTCTTCATTCATCCACCCATTTATTTTATTCGTGTAACATTTGTGGAATGTTTACCATGAGCACGGTCTGTGCTCAAAGCCCGAAATACCAAAATCCCCAGATAAATACGATCCATCCTTCCCCTCCAGTAGCTCAGTCTGGAAGAGAAGACAGGTACCCAGGCGGCAGTCCAGTTTGACAAGCCCTTGGCAAGATGTGATCAGATTCGGGTCACAGGGCAGGAGTCAAGAGACAGGGAGAGACAACTTTCCAGAGGAGAGGATGCTTTTTAAAGAGAATAAGAGGGAAGGAGGTAAAGAAGTGAAGGAGAGGGTCCTTAACTATTGAATAGCTGTAGAGCCAGGGCGCGGGCAGAGACCAAAGCACACTGGTGTGGTCCCAACCAACCTTCCTACTCGCGTGGAGAATCTCCAGGGCTTAGAGACAAGTAGAAAAAGCAAAGTACGGTGTCGAGTATCAGAAGTCAAGGTGGTAGTCATTCACCATGGCCAATGGGGAGTGGAATGCTCTGATTGGCCAGACCTGATTCATGTGCTCACCCTGGATCAGGGAGTGATGTCAGTCCACTCAGACCTAATGGTTTGAGAATTGAAAGGGACAGTTTTCTCTCAAGAGAAAAAAGGGGGGGGGGTTGTATTTCCCAATGAAGGTTGAAATGAGTACTGCGCCAGTAAGAATAATAAAGAACAATAAAGCATCATTTACCATTAAAAAAAAAAAAAGAAGTCAAGGTGGTAGTTACCCTTGGTGAGGTTGTGACAGGAGTGGGGTGCGAGCGGGGCTCCAGGGAGCCAGCTTTCTCTTTCTTGATGGCTTTATTTACTTGTGAAAGTAGATCAAACCAAATGCTGTAATAAATATAATTTTCCATGCAAATGTTCAATCAAGCGTCGTATGTTTACCAAAATCTTCAAAAAACCTCAAATACCCTGCAGTCGAGCATGGCTCAAATTCTCGTGAATGGCTCCAGCAAATAGTGGGCGTAGAAGATGCAAATAGAGACATGAAGCAAAGCCACACTGAAAGAGCCCTCTATGCTGAATTAAGGAGCTCGAACTTCATCTTCGAAGACTCGTGGAGCAAGCAAGCATGCCATGGAGCTGAGGGGCATTTCAGAGCACGTCTTCTGAAACTTGGCCCCTCATGCCACAATTGAGTTACTGGGTGTAAACTTAAAACTCTCCACCTGCGAAATGCAGCCATGACTGCATTTTCCCCCGAAAGCTGTTTTGAGGGTTGAATACGATGCTCACAGAAATGTTTTGCAGAGTGCCCACTAGAGTCAACAATAAATGTTTGCGTTTTAGAAAGCTTCCTCAGGCAGGAAGGAGGCAGACAGATGGGGGATGGGCCAGACTGGCATGGGGAGACGAACCAGAAGGCTGTGGCAGTGATCTAGGGAAGACAGAACGAGAGCCTGACCAGAATAGGGACAGTGGAAATCAAGGAAAGATCCACAAATTTGAGGGGGTACAGTTAAGAGGCTTGATTTGGGAAATGAAAGAGAGCAAAGTCCAAGGTGACTGTCAGGTATCTGGCTCGGGGCACCATGAAGATGGTGATGCTGTTAGAAAGTCGACATGAGGAATAAACCTGGCAAGATCATGCATCAAATTTGGAATCTGTTGAGTTTAGAGGTCCTGGGAGACACCCAGGTGGGCCTGTCCACAGGGACTCGGTAGAGGGGTTCCAGCTAAGAACATAGATTGGGAAGGATGTAAAAACTTANATTTGGAATCTGTTGAGTTTAGAGGTCCTGGGAGACACCCAGGTGGGCCTGTCCACAGGGACTCGGTAGAGGTGTTCCAGCTAAGAACATAGATTTGGGAAGGATGTAAAAACTTGTTGAAGACAAATGAGTAGGTGAGATCCTTCGGGAATGATGTATTGAGTGAGAAGAGCCAGGGGCCAAAGATGGAGCCCTAAGTAACATGGACATGTAAAGGGGCAGACCGAGAAAAGGAACCTGTGAAGAAATTTGAGAAGCGATCGGAAAAGGTAGAAGGAACAAGAGTGCTATTGGAGCCAAGCATGGTGTCATCAACAGTGACAGGTGTCACAGAAATGACCTGTTACATGAAGACAAAGTAGTGGTCACTGACTCCTACCTATGATGGCCATGGGGACTTCAGTGAGAGCAAATCCAGGGGATAGTGGGACACAAGCAGGATTGTCCTGGGTATGTATTATGTGACTTGGAAGAAAGCAGCCAACAAATGCAATCCAGGGGAAGGAAAGCTACAGGGCAAGAAGCTAGAGGAGAATGAGGAGTCAGTCTTTTCCTAAAGATCAGAGTTTCCAGTATTTACCACCGATTGTTTTGGAAAAGGTTAGATCTTTCTCTCTCTCTCTCTCCCCTTCTCCCTCTCCCTCCCTCCCTATCTCTTTCCTTCTCTCCTTCTCTCCCTTCCTTCCTTTTTTACATTCTGAGTTTGTTCTCCAGAAGCCAAAGAGTAATTTATATAACTGGGAACACTGAATGTATTACCTTCTTAAGCATTTTTAAAATAAGATGTTGAGAAGTGTGTATATTCAGGCAAGGAAGCCGGAAGCAGCCAGTTGAGAAAGGGGTTGGCACAGGGACAGGTGAAGGGGCTTCCTGTGGGCCTGCTGCCCACCCTGTTGCTCCTGGAGACTGTCTGCGTGGAAGATGGTTTGGGAGTTAGTGTGAATGAGTGAGCACCTTCCCTGCCTTTGTGGACCCCCCAGAGTCAAAGCCTGTTTCTCCCACCTCTGGCTGAGGCAGCCACTCCGGGAGCTGGCAGCATGCTTCCTGCAGTGATGCGATGCGTGCTCTGCCCTGCCCCTCCTTCCCCCGGCCTGTTCCACCCAGTGGGTAACCATTTGCCTCCAAACCTGCTCTAGCTTCCAGGTAGGGCTCAAGACACTGTCTTCACAAACTCCCTCTTGTGCCCTTCAATTTGTCACTGTGTGGCGGTCATTTTGCATTTCCTGAGGGGCTCTGTGAGTCATTCTCATTTTGGTATGTAAGATTTTGCCTTATTGATGAAATCATAAGGCGTCAGGATAATTCCCCACAACATCAAGTGGGCCATTCCATGTAGAGTAGGTGCTCAGCTAAGGCTGGCTCGCAGAAGGTAAGGGCGTGAAGTCTGCACTAGGCTATGAGCTCCCAGGGCACATGCTGGGCTCGTGCATCTTTTACCCCCTCCCGCACCAGTTCCCTGGGGCTCTGACCATCTAGCCATTCCACGGGTATTTACCGAGCACCTGCTAGCTGCCAGAAACTGCACTAGCTAAGCTGAGAATTCAGCAGTGAACCAGATCCCTAGTTCTAGAAGGGGAGACAGCCAATAAGGAAACAAAAGAATAAATCCGATAACCACAGGCTTTGACGAGCTCTCTGAAGGAAATAAACAGAGCTCTGTAATGAATAAGGGGCATATGTATGCTCAGACCCGGAGGCTGCTAGGGAAGGAGTAAATAAGTTGCCCCTCAGCCTTCTCTTCCTATCCAATAACCCCACTACCTTTACTTTTCCTTCAGTAAAATATTCAGAGGGGTACAAGATGATATGGTGTGGGTTCTCCTGGTCAGTGGGTTTATAGCCCACTAACACATCCAATCCTAACGAATCACTGTCTCTCTAAGGGTTGTCTATGCCACCTGCACTAAGAGGCAGCAGCCCAGGGGTCCCCATGGAGGGCAAGGGAGCAGGTGCCCAGCTGCACGGTGCTCTGTCCCGACACCAGCCGCTTGAGCCCATGGTGGTTTGTTTTGCAGGTGAGCCGGCCCCATCCCAGCGACCACCCTCTCCTGATCCTCTTCGTGGTGGGCGGGGTGACAGTCTCGGAAGCCAAGATGATCAAAGACCTCGTGCCGTCCCTGAAGCCAGGAACCCAGGTACTCAGCCTGTGTGACGGGTGAAGGAGGGTCCTGACACACAAGTGTGGGGGGGGACCCTCCATTCGGCTTGCCAGCACCTTTCCCAGTCTCCATCCCGCCTTCCTTCTCCCACCCACTCCTGCCCTGTCCCATTCCCCCTCCAGCTGCTCCCAGACCAGCTGTCCTCCTGCTGGGGATGCAGGGAGGAGAGCCGTTCCTTACAGTCCTCGCCTGCCTCTGGGCTTCAAGTGCTAAGCTGCTCTTGTCCCTCGTCCCAGTTCCTGAAGGGCATATATTCTCTTGTGTCCTGTCAGCTCTTAGCTACTCAAGAGTTTTCCAGGCTCTCCAGGCTCCAGATAACTGAGGGTGACTCCCAGGGACCATGCCCCCACCGTGGCAGTTAGAGGGCTGCAGGAATTTAGGAAGGCACGTCATCAGGACAATGACAGACTAGTATCTTTCTCCTTTGTCGCCTCCTGCCAGCGCCCGTTCATTCCCTTTGGAAGGGGCCCGGTGGTCGAGAACACAGACCTCTCGATTGTGTGGGTCTGTCTTTGAATCCTACTTCTGTCATTTACTACCCCACCGTTCTGGGAGGGCAAAGCCTTCAGTTTTCTCAGGGAGGGAACGGGGCTAGGGTGGCTGTGAGTTCTAGATCAGATAAGGGGAGAGAATGTACTTCTAGCACCCGGCCTGCCCCATAGCTCTCGATAAATGGTGGCCACCCTTAGTGTCAGCCGTATCTGGGCGGTCAGCGCCCTGCTCTGCCGGAGGGTTTTAGCTGCTGGCACGAGGCAGCAGGAGCCCAAGGGGAGCAGGGACTTCGGAGGAGAGCCCCTGTCTCATCAAGTTCTAATCCGGGTGGGGACGCAGAGCCTGTAACGCAGTAAGACCGGAAGTCCTTGCCTGAGCGGGCTCCCAAAACAGGCCATGTGACAGGGACATGGGAGCAGGCGGTTGACATGGAGATGAGCCGAAGAAGCAGAAGTGAGGGAAACTGAGAAGACAGACGGGAGAGAGAGAAAAGTCGGAAAAGAGCGCCTTGTTGGAGGCAGCCAAGGCTCTGTGCTCTGGGGGCCTGAGGAGCCCGGATGACATGCCTCCGATTTGTCCTGCTGGGAGACTGGGGGTGGGGGGCGCTGACACATCTTCCCATGGACTCTCACCCCACACCCTCACTGGAGGCTTGCCTCTGGGGGCTTATCTCCAGCTTCTGCAGACCACTGAGCAGGTTTCCATGGTGTGGAGAAAGCAAAGGAGGCAGCTGCAGGGCCGTGGGTGGAATGCAGGCTCACGTGGGGGACCGTGCCCCAGAGCTGCACAGGGAGCAGAGGGATTCCAGCCCAGGCCTGGGGCGGGGGGCGCTGGTGCTTTGGCTCCCACCTCCACTCACAACTGTGCGTGTCCGCTCGGCCAGCCCAGGGGGCCTCTGTCGCCTCCTCGGGGAAGTTCGGCCTGTTTCTGGCCTTCCACCTCTCTGCTGGCATCCAAACTCTGCACTTGGCTGCGTGACCCTGGACTGTCCGCCCACTGCCTCTGTTCGCTGCCCGCTCTCCTCAAGCAGACACGGAGTCCATAAGGACAAAGGCTGGGGCTGCCCTGGCCTGAGCACGTGGCAGGAGCTCTGTAAGCCTGGTCTGCTGGCTTGATTAGCTAGTCTGGCCTGGCGCGGCAGAGAAGGCCTGGGTCCTGGTGGTCTCCAGACTCCCAGCCGAGGAATGGACATGAGTATCTAGGCAGCTGCTGTGAGCTCTTGGACAGGAGAATGACCAGTCATTGGCTGTGACCATTTCTGCTCTTACTACCACCTGTCATGGCCATAGCTGGTGAAATATCTGACAGTGGTAAATTCTGCCTCCTCTAATACCGTCTCAGCAGTGTCAAGGATCTGTTAAGCAGACAGTCGCCTTTTTGAGCAAGACAGTTTTTTTTAATCAGAAAGCACCGTTCTCGCTGCCCCTAACAAGGTGAACCAAATTCTTAGCTCTCCGGAACAGTGCTGCATTGTGCCACCCCGACAGACATGTTAATCCCCACTCTGAAAGGACAAACTGCAGACATTTCAAAGCTGCGTGACCTGAGTTTGACAACACAGACCTGGGATCTGCAGCGGCTTTGCTACAACCCGACCCTGTGCTCGGTCATGTGCAGAGGGAGCTGCTCAGAGAATTTGGGGCTTAAGGAGCAGCCATAACTGCTATGTGTCCATGGTGCAGAAAGTTCTCCTGAAGAGCGGACGGGCCCCTGGAAGACCCCAAAGGCAGCAGGGAAGAACAGCGGAGGAGTTATTGACCATAGTGCCCTTCATCTCCAAGCTTCTGAAAGGAGGTGGAGTCCCCGGATGTTGGTGGAGTGGTACCTGCGGAGGCCGAGCTCCCTTTCTCGGGCCTCAGCAGACACACTCTCCGGGGTCTGCAGCTGCCTGTGCGCAAACCCGGGACGGGAGCAGCTGCTGCTCTCGCCTGTGCAGCAGGCCACGGGCCTTGCTGCTCTGGCGGGCCACGAAATGGCATGCATACGGGTTCCGTGACTGGTTCAGACTGCCACGTGTGTTGGAGAACACAGGGGGACTAACCGAGGGCAGAGCTTCTACTGACTACGCACCCAACAAACCCTCACCCAAGAAGCGGACTCTGACGAGCCGGTGGATGTGACCAGCGGCAGTACGGGGACTGACCCTTGCATTCTGTCTTCGCTAGCCAGCCTCCTCGGGGACATCTCCGCTGAGGAGGCCTCGCGCCTCCCCCAGCAGCCTCCCTGAGCCTGGGGGGGCCCTACTCTTACCACTGTCTGCCCTAGAAGGTCCAGATCTGCCTCCTTGGGGCCTCGCTCATTAGTGCTGTTCCAGCTGCTGGGCCCCACAGAATTTACGGGCAAACCAGGCTCGTCCCTCTCCCGCGTGTTCTCCTGGGTCTGCTCCTCTCCAAACCGAGTCAGTCCCGGGACGTCAGTCCCCTGCCATGTATCTGAGAGTGACGGGCGTGGTGGCTCTCCTCAGCCCCACTCTGTCTCTCCGTCTGGCGCTCAGCTGGAACGGAGAGCCACAGCTCGGGGCAGACCGGCCAGTGCAGAGGCAGCCCCCTCCTCATCCCCACCACGGCCCACAAGGCCCAGCACACCGTCTGGGATGGATTCCTTCGGCTCAGTTTTCTCTGCTCTAGAAGCGTCGACATTGACTGAGTCTACAGCATTTTTTCTCCAAGTTCCATGGTCCTGCCGACAAGACTTATGCATCCTGGAGGCTCCCACTAGCCCTCATGCTTGCCCTCACCTCAGCCAGGGAGGAATCTGCCATTTTGACTCAGGAAGGAACACAGGGGCCGGCCCTGGTGGCGGGGACCCGCAAGTCACGAGGGCAGGAGAGGGGCCTGGGGCACATTGGCTACTTGGGCCTCTACCGCCTCACAAGAGTCAACTGCTGCCTTCGGGTCTTTTCTGCTTGCTTGCTCCCCTCCCCCCTCAGGACTTCGGGCTTTTTTACTATTTTATTCCCAGCCCTTCAGGACACATGGGTGGTGCAGTTGGTTAAGCGGTTAAGTTGGTTAAGCGGTTGATCTCAGGGTTGTGAGATCAAGCCCTGCGCCGGGCTCTGTGCAGAGTGTGGAGCCTGCTTAAGACTCTCTCTCCCTCTCCCTCTGCCCTTCCCCCACCTCTCTAAAAATAAATTTAAAACAAAAGACCCACCCAGCCCTTCAAGTAGGGTCAGGATTGCTGGGTGTCATAAATGTTCATTGAATGTTGAATACTGAACACTAGGAACTTTACTTATATTACTGTAGCATAAGATAAAAGTAGTTCTTCTGGAGAATTCACCAACCTGTTGATTCATTCCTGAGATTATGGGCAACGAAAACCAGCCTGACTTGTGTATCAATTCCTATTAATCCACATCTTCTCTGTATCCACATGGGTGCTTTTGGGACCCAAGTACAGAAGCCTACAATGATTTCTACTATAATTGGATTCGTTGATTACTCAGTAAACATTTGTTGAATATCTGCTGTATGCCAAGCAGTGTTCTTGTGCTAAGGCTAGAGTAGTGAGCGAGCCAGACTCGTGCCTGCTTTCGTGGAACTTACATTCTAATCGTGAATGACTGATATTAGGCATGAAAACTGCAGCCAGAGTGAAGTGTGCCAGGAACACAGACGGTGCTATGGTGGCAATAAGTGGAGGGGACATCCCTTCAGTTGGCACAGGCTGCTCACAGACGAGAAGAATTGGAAAAGCATTCAGGAACCAGCTCTTGAAAGGAAAATCAGAGAACCCATTTAAGGCCCATCCAGAAATGAATTCTCTTCCACGGAGAGTGACAAGGGTAGCATGAAACATGGAATCCAGAAACCACCTCCACACCCACTAGTCTCATAGGACTGTTGTCATACTCTAAAACGGGTATGTTCCTCCACTCTCTGCCCATGGTTGTTGGCCAATGTGCCCATGAGAAAAAGTGGGCAGCTGGACAAGGCCCTTTGTCCCGACTACAAGAAAAGGGATCGAAGAGGCAGCTCCCCCCCCACCCCACCCCAAACAGCCCCAACCATGAGGCAGGAAGCTTTGTAGGCTTCCCCTCCCTCTGGAGGGTGTGTGCCTGGCACTAGCCCCTGTCTCACTTGCTGCCTGTAGTGGGGCCCCATGCCCAGATGGCTCTGCAGGCTCAACTCTGTGGCTGGATGGGGGCCAAGAGGCCCGCAGAAGCCTGAGGTTGTGGGAGGAAAATAGCAGGGAGGGACCCTCCCAGAGAACACAGGGAAAGGCCAGCTCAGGAAACAGAGGAAGGCCATGTGGGCAAGTTGGCCCTGACATCCACCACTTTTCATAGGTGGGTGCATGTTCCCACCCACACTTTCTAGCAGTTCTGCGTTTCTGGAGCTGAATATTTAGTGAGAATGTAATAGAAAAAACAAAGTAGACCAAGAAATATGCTCGTACACACACAGTTTTGCATAACCTTAGCGGTTCAGGATACTTAAATCCTGGCTCCAGGTTATTCTAAAATTGACTGAAAGGCCCAAGGAGAGGAGTCCAGTGACTTCCTTTTTTTCTCTTTTCAGTCTAGATTTATTTTATTCTTTTTTTTAGATGTATTTATTTATTTGAGAGAGAAAGAGAGAGTGAGCAGGGGAGGGGCAGAGAGAGAGGCAGAGAATCTCAAGCAGACTCCCCACTGAGCGTGGAGCCCCATGCAGGGCTCGATCTCACGACCGTGAGATCATGACCTGAGCGGAAACTGAGAGTCGGATGCTTAATGCACTGAGCCATCCAGGTGCCCCTAGATTTATTTTATTCTGAAGGTTCTTACTCTGAGGAAAACATCAAGGGGATTTTAAATTTATCTTTTTGCCTGAGTTAGCTTAGAGCCTTATAATCTGAACCAGAAACTCTANGATTTCTACTATAATTGGATTCGTTGATTACTCAGTAAACATTTGTTGAATATCTGCTGTATGCCAAGCAGTGTTCTTGTGCTAAGGCTAGAGTAGTGAGCGAGCCAGACTCGTGCCTGCTTTCGTGGAACTTACATTCTAATCGTGAATGACTGATATTAGGCATGAAAACTGCAGCCAGAGTGAAGTGTGCCAGGAACACAGACGGTGCTATGGTGGCAATAAGTGGAGGGGACATCCCTTCAGTTGGCACAGGCTGCTCACAGACGAGAAGAATTGGAAAAGCATTCAGGACAGCTCTTGAAAGGAAAATCAGAGAACCCATTTAAGGCCCATCCAGAAATGAATTCTCTTCCACGGAGAGTGACAAGGGTAGCATGAAACATGGAATCCAGAAACCACCTCCACACCCACTAGTCTCATAGGACTGTTGTCATACTCTAAAACGGGTATGTTCCTCCACTCTCTGCCCATGGTTGTTGGCCAATGTGCCCATGAGAAAAAGTGGGCAGCTGGACAAGGCCCTTTGTCCCGACTACAAGAAAAGGGATCGAAGAGGCAGCTCCCCCCCCACCCCACCCCAAACAGCCCCAACCATGAGGCAGGAAGCTTTGTAGGCTTCCCCTCCCTCTGGAGGGTGTGTGCCTGGCACTAGCCCCTGTCTCACTTGCTGCCTGTAGTGGGGCCCCATGCCCAGATGGCTCTGCAGGCTCAACTCTGTGGCTGGATGGGGGCCAAGAGGCCCGCAGAAGCCTGAGGTTGTGGGAGGAAAATAGCAGGGAGGGACCCTCCCAGAGAACACAGGGAAAGGCCAGCTCAGGAAACAGAGGAAGGCCATGTGGGCAAGTTGGCCCTGACATCCACCACTTTTCATAGGTGGGTGCATGTTCCCACCCACACTTTCTAGCAGTTCTGCGTTTCTGGAGCTGAATATTTAGTGAGAATGTAATAGAAAAAACAAAGTAGACCAAGAAATATGCTCGTACACACACAGTTTTGCATAACCTTAGCGGTTCAGGATACTTAAATCCTGGCTCCAGGTTATTCTAAAATTGACTGAAAGGCCCAAGGAGAGGAGTCCAGTGACTTCCTTTTTTTCTCTTTTCAGTCTAGATTTATTTTATTCTTTTTTTTAGATGTATTTATTTATTTGAGAGAGAAAGAGAGAGTGAGCAGGGGAGGGGCAGAGGGAGAGGCAGAGAATCTCAAGCAGACTCCCCACTGAGCGTGGAGTCCCATGCAGGGCTCGATCTCACGACCGTGAGATCATGACCTGAGCAGAAACTGAGAGTCGGATGCTTAATGCACTGAGCCATCCAGGTGCCCCTAGATTTATTTTATTCTGAAGGTTCTTACTCTGAGGAAAACATCAAGGGGATTTTAAATTTATCTTTTTGCCTGAGTTAGCTTAGAGCCTTATAATCTGAACCAGAAACTCTAGAGAAAATACAGATCAAGGTATTGGATGGCAGACCATGTGTTCAGAGTATTCTCGTTTGCTCTGTCCTTCATTCCTGTGTCAGGACAGTGTGAGGTTTCATTCTTTTTTCCCCTCATGACTTCTATTAAACAACCCCCAGAAGGGACAAAGGTGAGGAAGTGATTTGAAATGTCCCACTTATGATTCTTTGGGAGACCCTGGTAGCACCGTCCACCGACCTGAGGCAATGTGAAAGCAAGTCAGACAGTTCACAGTGAGTTTCCCAGTCCCTGTAATCAATCCACGATCCCACTGGCCTACCAATACAAACCTTCCACGTTTAACACACACGTATGAGTGTGTGTGTACATATTTGGGGCACGGCCTCGAATTGGAGATGTGTTCCCGAACCCGGTCACCAAGTGAGGGAATATGCATGTAGATGCCTCTGAATAGCTACTTTCACTGGGAAGAATCTTGCAAGTTTAACAGAAAAAAGGAGAAAAACCATTTTTATCCTCTGCTCCTTTCAGTTCACAATGTTAGAAATCAGATGGATCCGGAATCTAAATCCTGGACTGGCCTGCTTCCTCTGCGTTCGGCAGAAATAGAACAGCAGGATGCTGGCACCTACAAATTATAGCGATGGCCTGCAGAGGCCGGACGTGGGAAGAAGGCAAGAGGGCTGGGCCGCTGTCCGAGCCTGACCTGCTCCTGCAGGAGCCCCGGGACGGCTGACAGCAGACACAGAGCCGTCCCTTGTCCCGCTGGCGCGCAGGGCCAGCCCCAAGCCCCCAGGCCGCCCCCAGGCCTGTTCAGAGGCTCTGGGGAGCCCTGGGGAGCCGTGGTGCCCTCCACCCCTGGCTCACAGATGGAAGTCTTCATCAGTGTCCTCGGCTGCCCGGACGGAAACCAGTTCCCTAAAAGGAATTCTCTCGTGCTGGATTTGCCTACTACCACACATTTGATGACTATTCATAAAATCATCATTTTATATCTAACAGGCCGATCTCAGACTCTTTTAAACATTTTCTTTCTCATTTTTGACCACCTTTTTGTCCCCCATTTGGCGAATTTTTTAGAGTTTTTAGAACTATATTAGTCAAATAATGCAGAAATGCCTTAGTTGAATGGGCTAAAAACCTCTAAAAATGCTCAGGTGAGTCTGAAGCCCAAAAGATGCCTAAGGTGAGAAAATGCTCAAGGACCCTCAAGTCTCACAGTGTAAATGAACTGTTAGCCCCGCAGTCCTGCTTGTGCTTCCCAGAAGGAAATTTAGACAAATCTTTGAACTGATTTGAAAAAATTTTCCCGAAGCTATTTGAGCCATCTTTTATTAGAGCCTCCCGGTGTGAAAAACTTCCTGCTGACCATTGCTAAACTCTCTGCCTTCTTTCTTGTCTGACCATTTTTGTTCACTCTTTCATCATTCACTGACTCACGCTTTCAAGGATCTGCTGTATTTCAGGCACTGTGCTAAGAAACAGCAGAAAGACTCAGGGAAGGCAACAAGGAATATAGTGTGATACCAACAGCCTTGGGAACACACTCCAGCTTTGCGAGGGGTGCACTTGGAAGGCTTCCTGGAGGTGGTGATGCCCGAGCAGATTGTTGAAGGTCTTCAGGCAAAGAGTAGGGGAACTCATGTTCCGGGTAAAGAAGCATCCCCAAAGTGAAAGTGCAAATAGTTTAGAGGGGCCAGAGTGTGCAACTGCTGGTGAAGGGGGTGTGGTGGCAAGGGTTGGGGGGTGTGGAGTGCTGAGCGGCCATTGGATTCTGAAGTCCTAGAATGCTCTCTCAGGAGGTTGGGTTTATCAAAGGGTAGGGAGGAGGCAGTCAGGATTTTAACCGAGGAGTGATACAGTCAGATTTCCACTTGGGGAAGAGGCTCTGGTGACCCTAGCCCCCCCTGCGCTGGCCGCGGGACTGCCGTGAGCTGGGCAGAGGGAGCGCAGCAGAGGGTGAAAGTAGTCGGGACGGGGATGATAACGAAGCCAGTAATACAAGCATCATTTGCAGCCCCTCAAGAGCCTATCAGCTGTGCTCAGTATTTTATTTACATGTTCATGCGTGAGCGTCAGAAGAATCATGCCAGGTGGAGATCCTTATTCCCACTTTCCAGATGAGGAAAGTGAAGCCCAGCTGGGGTCCAGCTCGGATCAGACACTCCTAAGTCTGTGCTCTTACCCACTGCACCATTGGGCGAAAGTCCTTGGTCTCTGTTTTCTCGCCTCTTCAGACACCCCCCAGCTCCCTCCACCCACTGCCCTGGTTCCCCATCTGTTGCTTCTCGGCCCTCCACACATGTCCCAGGCACCCTCCGGTTCAGCCCTCCTGCTAAATACCTGCCCGTTTGGACGGGACGGGCCTGGTCCTAGGTTCCAGTTCAGTGGAGGTCATGGAACCCACTGTCTCTGTCGGCCGTGGCGGGGAAGCCCAGCACACAATCTGAGGGATGGATTCTTGGCTCGGTTTTCGCTGCTCTAGAAGTGATGACATCAACTGAGTCTGCAGCCTTTTCTTTCCAAGTTCCATGGTCCTGCCAACAAGACTTACGCATCCTGGAGTCTCCCACTAGCCCTCATGCTTGCCCTCACCTCAGCCAGGGAGGAATCTGCCATTTTGACTGAGGAAGGAGCACAGGGGCCTGCAGTGGTGGCAGGAGAGGGGCCTGGGGCACATTGGCTACTTGGGCCTCTACTGCCTCACAAGAGTCAACTGCTAGAAAGTTTGTGAAAGATTTCTGTTCCTATGCACGCATTTTNTTTTCTTTCCAAGTTCCATGGTCCTGCCAACAAGACTTACGCATCCTGGAGTCTCCCACTAGCCCTCATGCTTGCCCTCACCTCAGCCAGGGAGGAATCTGCCATTTTGATTCAGGAAGGAGCACAGGGGCCGGCAGTGGTGGCGGGGACCCGCAAGTCACGAGNAGTGGTGGCAGGAGAGGGGCCTGGGGCACATTGGCTACTTGGGCCTCTACTGCCTCACAAGAGTCAACTGCTAGAAAGTTTGTGAAAGATTTCTGTTCCTATGCACGCATTTTAAAAAATAATCTGAATAAGGGTTTCTTACCTTGTGGTCTATGATTCCTAGTTGAACACAAACCTCATCTAAAACTATATTCAGAATCTTGTGTGTTTGAACAGACACACATTTTTCTAGAGAGTTCTTAGCTTTTATAACATTCAAAAGGAGACCTGTGACCCCATCACAAAACCACAATAAAATAGCAGCTCACAATGGCTGAGCGCCTCCTGTGCTCTACGCACCTGACTTTATGTAGTCCTTGCCACAAGGCTGCCAGCCCGGGGCTGTCGTGCTCCTTCTGGGACACGCGGAGTAAGGCTCCAAGGGGAGTGGCTTTCCCTGGGGCCCGTAGCCAGTCTGCAGTGGAGCTGGGCTCTGCAGGGCTCCCAACAGTGTGCTGGCCTGGGTGCCTCCATTCTTAGCCAACCGTTAGGCTTGGCGTGGGAGACCCTCTCAAGAGCCATGTGTTCAAACGGTGTCTATGCAGTGTGTGCAGATGATAAGGGGATGCTAATATTCACGTGCTGCCCTCAAACTCTCATCCCCTGGCATTCAGGGACCACTGTGAGCACAGATTGTAGTATTTCTTTTTCTGCCAAAAATATAACTTGGCTGACATTAGCCATATGTTGTTTAAGATCGTTCTCTTTCGAGAAAAAGTAAAATAGCTGCTTGCGAGGGCTAATTTTTGCTTGAGACAGAAAACTTTTTAATAACCCCAACTTCTTTAACAAGAAGAAGGAGGAGGAGGAGGAGGAGAAAATTATAAAATTGCTTTCTTCTCTCCGTCCTCCTTCGACTTTGGCCCCATCTGCCTTTCCTCCACATTGGAGTGTGGACTCTTGTTTCTGACATGGGAGCTGGGAGTTGGTTACATCATTGGCTTGGGTACACCTGGAACCATGTGGCCGGGGTGGGAGCGGTGGGGAGGGGGTTGCAGAAGGAGGAGACAGTGAAGTGTGCAGAGTCAGCATGCACATTCCCGAGCAGTACGGCCAGGGGAAGCCCGGTCCTGCTGCCGCCTTGCGGTCGCCTCTGCTGGGCTCTGGGCTGTGGAATTCTGGCTCTAGGACCTCCTTCTCCATTCCCAGAGTCAGCTTCTCACCTAGCTGCCTGTGCAAAACCTCACCAGCCCTTAGCCCTTACCCAGCACATCACAGACCCTGCCCAGACCCAGGGAACAAATTGTTCTGGTGCTACAAAGAGAAATCTAACCCAGAGGAAAGGTCCAGACTGAAGGAAGCAGGAAGGGTCCCACAGCAACAGGCCAGAGAGGCCCAAAGGTCTCCGTGGACTAGGGGAATAAAGCAGCCTTGCCCAAACCCCTTGACATGACTGAAGTGACCAGATAGGCACTTGGATGCTGGAGTCAGCCTGCCTGGGTTGGAATCCTAACTCAACTATCTCCTGTGTGTCCCTGGACAAGTTATTTAACCTTTCTGTACTTTATGATGAAGATTACATGGATTTTAAGTAAGATCATGGTCAGTGCCTGGCACATCATAGGAGCCAATAAATGTTAGCCAATACCATCCTTACCCCATCATCGTTACAGGTTGAATTGTACCCCCTCCCAAAAGATGCTAAAGTCTGAATCCCTAGTACCTGTGAATGTNTTGAATTGTACCCCCTCCCAAAAGATGCTAAAGTCTGAATCCCTAGTACCTGTGAATGTGACCCTATTGGAAATAGGTCTTTGCAGATGATCACATTAAGATGAGGTCATTAGGGTGAGCTCTAATCTGTATGTGACTGTGTCCTTATAAAAAGGGGAAATTTGGACAGAGACAGACATGCATCAATGGAAGACAGTTTGAGGACACAAGGAAACTGAGAGGAAAGCGTGTAACTGATTTCCCCTCACAACCCTGCCGACACCTTGATCTTGGACTTGGCATCCAGAACTATAAGAAAATAGATTTCTGTTATTTAAACCGCCCAGTTCTGGGTACTAGGAAATTAACACAGTCATCCTTATCATTACCCACGATGCCATCCGCCTCTTGGGTGTGACTTCTCATGCTCCCCGAAGGAGCAAAGGCTCCCTGGCGAAGAGAGAAACCTCTATGTTGAGGTCAAATTACTGGATCCCAAAGCTACGGTATGATGGGATTCAGTTCAGCAGCCAGGCGGTGGCTGGGCGCGGCCATTCTCAGTGCCAACTGGTTAACAGTTCAGAAAACAGAGCCCCACTGTCCCACAGGCCATCCCTCCCTGCCTGTGCACCCTTCCTTCCACCCAGGACCCTAGCATCTGGTGGCATTCAAGCTGCCACCTTCTGCCTTTTCTCCCCAGTGCCCCACTCTGTGCCTTCCCCCAGAGAAACACAGTGCGTATTATTTCTTGTCCTCCGACAACCTGGGATTGGCTTCCCTAATTGTCGGCGGTGTGTTTATCCCCTCCTGCTGGTAGGTCATCGTGCTGTCCACGCGACTCCTGAAGCCACTTAACATTCCTGAGCTGTTATTTGCCACTGACCGACTCCATCCAGACCTTGGCTTCTGAGCGGCTGCTAAGAAGAGACCTGTCCGAGGTGGAAATACGCATCCTGTTGCCTGCCACCATTCAAGATATGCCTCCAAACCCAGTGTCCTCTTGCTCATTGTGGGGAGGACGGAATTCCGCCCCAAAGGTCTTGGCAACCATGTAGTGAAATACTTTGCTTGGATTGCCAGCGATTCTTAAAANTTTAAAAAAAAAAAAAAAAAAAAAAAAAAAAAAAATTATTTTCATTTTTCTGAAGGTATCAAACTGTCTTTCAGCTGGCTTCATTCGACATAATTTTCATTTCTCCTTAACCCTCTGTTTGTGATCTTCCCAATTCCAACCTCAAGCCCGTGAACTCTACATAAACGCCTATTGGCAAGTGTTGGTAGATTACAAGCTATTTGATCTACAGTTGCTCAAGAAATTAGACATGCTTTAGAATTATGAGTGTGAAGAAAGTTTGGTTTTCCGTAAGATTATGTAACTGGGGAGGGAACATTGCAAATTGGATCTGAGAGTTTGCTGAAAAGGCAAGGAAGGGAAGGGCTAGCAGTTAGGGCCGTGCTGGTAGCCTGCCAGCCTCGTAACTCGTAACTCGTCCTGTCATTACAAAGGGTGGAATTGTCCCCTCGAGCTCACCAGGCAGGGCCCCCAGTGTACTTGCAACAGTAGTGGGAGAGAGGTTGATTGGAGGGCTGTCTCTGCCCATAAAAGCTTTCCTCCCCTCCCAAAGGAAGGCCTCTGTAAAGGTATCTGGCCCAGGGAGTCTAGATGGGAACCCCAAGTCCTGGGACTTTTATGAGTTAGCATTTCTATTGAAATAGAAAGCCCTCTTTCAGTTTGTCTCACTTTTTCTTCTGGTTATAGCAGAAAAACCTAGACCCAACTAGTGAAATCATTTAAGAACTCTGGCAAAAATGAACTGCTTGGAACACACACATTTTTAGGTATATGGTTTGTGGAAATTTCTAGCATCTCTAAAAGATGTGTGTAATGAAGAAAGCAAGCTGAAAAACAGTTCTAGAGTGGATTAAACAGGTGGGGGAAGTAAAATGTAAATCAAAACACTCCTGTGTCTCAGATTTTAGTTCCCTATAATATAATGTTATTTTATGAAAAAACTGTGAAGTTGGAAATCATTCTGAGACACAATCAAAGCAGGTTTTATAGACACCAATATTCCTTTTTTTTTTCTTTTTTTGGTCCAAGTATGTTTTCCACCTAACACCAGGGGAGCTGACACTGGAGAGCCCACGTGCTTCTTTCATTCCCCTGATCTGGAAGTTCAAATCTGAGTAAGGGAGGAAATGGCGATAGCCCAAAAGAAATGCTAATTAAAGCAGAGATCACCTTTTCTAAAATTAAAAATAATAATAATAACCTGTTACTTGTGTGAATGTGCATTCATTTCCACATAATGAGTGGCACGTTCCGGGCACGGTGCTAGGTTCTGGCCACGCTGGTGAGGGAGCCGGATGCGGCCCTGACTCTGGCTCCCTCCCTGAGCAGCTGGGGCCTCTTCCGGTGCTCTGGCCCTGTGTGACTGTCTGCTCAAGGTAAAGTCTTAAACCGTATGTCTTATGCATAGGAAACTCTCTGGAAATGTAAAAACCAAACTGCTAACAAGTAGTGACCTCTGGGAAGGAGTGTAGGTGGGAGGGCTCAGAGAAGGGGGAGTCTTGCTCTCGAGAGACTTCTGTGTTGTTTGAATTTTCTCCGCGGCAAACCTGTACTTGTGTATTACTTTTGTGGCTTTATGTATTTTTACAAGTTAATTTTTTCTTTTAAAAAAGAATACTCCAAAGCTTCTACTCTGGAATTACACAAGAAGTCCCTGATTGTAAATGTTGTCATCTAGCAGTTACTGGGCCCCCACAGGCAGTCTGCGAGGTGAGGGGAAAGTCACAAGTTGGGCTTACAATCACCTTTCTTCCATCTCTGTGGTCACTGGCAGGAGGAGCTGAGCTAGGCAATCAGGGAGCAGAAGGCTTTGGACAAAAGAGAAGGTTCACAGTGACTGGAGTTCGTTTCGAAGAAGAGGTAGGAGACACAGGACAGAGCACTGCTCCTTGAATTAAAAGCAGGAGCATAATGGAAACTTGGTATAAATCCTACAAAGAGCCTTCCTGCGATAAGGAAAAAGAAGGGACTCGGGAAGGGGCAAGTTGGCCCCCTGATGGGGCCTCCTAAACCCTCCGTGCTGTTGTCTCCCTCTTGTGCTCACTGCCCAGGAGCCAGAGAGGATGAGGGAGAAACCGATCACGCTCTTGACCTCCTGTGAAGGTGTGAACGGCTCTCCAGACGGCAGCGTGGGTCTCATCAGGCCTCAGTGCCTCCATCTGGAAACTTCATGTGAGACGTTGCTGTAGGGGGCCGCCATCCCTAACACAGTGGCTAGCGCTAGCGTGTGACGCCAAGGGCTGTGGCTTTTGACTAGCCAGGATGCCACACAGGTCACCCCCCAAAACAATCAAGCCTCAACCGGAGAGTAATGCCAAATGAAGAGAAAATTCAGAGGCATTCCTGGGGTCCACAAGGAGAGGAGAAGATAGGGGAGGGGTAACACCTCAGTCCCACAGACTTCCAAGGCAGCACAGCCCAGACGCCCACGGCAGGGCCCGGAGCCCGAGCCAGTGGCCTGGGATCCAGCCCCAGCTCTTCCACCCAGCAGCGACCTTCTTCCGGGCTCGGTGGACTACAAAGTTGGACAATCAGAGGGCCTACCTCATCGGGCTGCTGTGAGAGTGAAAATGATAAATCCGCGTAAAGTGCTTCGAACACGGCACAGGGCAAGCTGGCCAAGATCATATAGGAATCACCTTTCTCGGTGGTAACTGTCTGATGATTGCTCACGCAGGGCCTTGTGTCTATGAAACATTTCTCCGCCACTAATGCTGACCACGAAGCAGTTTGTGTGGATTCTGAGATGGGCCTCCTGAGACTGACACCTGTTTCCACCACAGGCCAATTCTGAAGGGAGTCTGGCTACCTGGAGGTGGCTTGAAAGGCCGAGGGTTTCGTCTCTCGGGCCTGGCTCTGGGTGTTTACCACCTGAACTCTGGCTGGCCCGAGAGCCAAAACAGGCACACACAAATGCCAGCCCTGTGCCAAGGCCCTCACAGGCCACTCTTTATGAACACGGTTGATAGAGGTGTTAATACTGTGCGGTTGACTTCTGCCTTTGTAAACCCTCCTCCCGGAGCCCACTTCCCGGCAAACAGAGAGGGCACAGCAAAGTGTTTGGAGGTGCTCCGGAGCTGCGTGGGCCAAGGGTTGTCCCTGGAGGGCCAGGGCGGTGGAACTGGCTCTGTTTACACCAGGGCCCCGACCAATACGATGTTATCCCAACAACAAAGAATTCCATCAAGCTCCCTTCAAGACCACTATTATTTATTTTACTCTGGTTACCAGAAACAGAATCTCAATAACAAATAAACCAGTATTATGAATGTTGTCTGCCATCCCTGTTTAAGAAACATTAAAAGACTCCATCTGTCTTTTAAGGAGATTTTAAAAGACAAAACCAGATGATGGAGGGTATTTGAGAAGGGAGGTGGGGTGGCTGGGATCTTGCCACAATCAGTAATAACCCTAATCCTGTTCTCTTCGCACCAAATTAGTAAAGTAATGAGGATAGTGAGAACTTTCTAGAAACTTCTCTCTTTAGACTCTAAAGGGAGTGCAGAAAACATCAGTGTTCCTGATGTATTTACTGTCATAAATAAAGCCTTATAATTCCTTCCGGGCCATCCCCTGAGGGCCCTGTGTTGACTTACAGGCAGAGACTCTGCAGGGCAGCGCCCATGCCCCCCCACCCCTGCAGAGGCAGGACCCGGAGTTACCCAACTGCTCATCTGTGAGGGATTTGCCCACAAGCTTGCTCGGAAAACACACTTGTTTTCTCCCTCTTGGGGTGTAAAGCGAATGTCGAAATCTCCTGTGTCTCCAGAACAAGGGGCGCACTGTGAACACGCCCAGCTTCCAAGCGGCCTGGGCCTGGCAGGAGCCTGGGGGGAAGGCTCCCCCACCCCTGCACACCGCACAGCAGGGCAGGCTGCAGAGCACTGCGAATGGTTTTGATTTGCAGCTGGGAGGAAACTCGAAATCCAGACACCAAGACAGACTTGGATCCGGTTGTGAGGCCTACGGGCTGTGGGCTATGCGGGCCCCCGCCCCTGCTTGCATCTTTATTACCGAGCTGGGACCGGAGGCCAGTAAGCGAGGCTGACAGCAACAGCAGATGCGGAGGCCAGGAGACCTGGGGCCAGGGAGGAGCCACAACCCCCGGATGCCACGGTGGGATGGAGGAAAGAGGGCCAGGGCGCAGGGGGCCAGGGCCTGGGGGACCAGCGTCTGCAAGACAGAGAAGAGCACCCAGGGGCGCCTGGCTTGGAGGAGGGGAGCTGGGCCACTGCGCCAGGCTGCCCAGGGACTAGGCTGTGGCTTCAGACAGGCCTGGGCGTGGGGGCGGGGGGACTAAATCTGTCTCTTAGGAGGCAGATCAGCTCCCTTATACTTTGGAGCCTCCCTTCTCCCTGTCTGTAGAAGGGACTAAAAACGGACTGTGGGGTTGGTGTGGAGAACATCATTATTTCAAATACCCCGTACAGCCGGACACAAGTTTCAATAAACAGAAAGTCACTGTTCCTACCTGTGTGGCCCTAAGCAGGTGATGTGATCCGAGCCTCAGTTTTCTCATCTTTCAAATGGGAGTGGTACTATTACCTTCCTCATAGGATTCTTCAAAGATTAAAGGAGATCGTGCACAATCTGACACATTATAAATGTTCTGTAAATTCTAATTCCTTTCCTCTCTCCACCACCCCCCCCTTTCCTTCCCCTGGTGGTAAAGGAGGCATTCCCCTACCTAGGCCGGAGAGGGCTGTTTCTCTGTACCCTATGGTTGCGGTTCAGAAATTTTAAAACAAACACACAGGGATTAAGAAATACTAATAATGAAAGAGTGAGCAAAGGTAATGAAACATGAAGCTAAATTCGTGAGAAGAAAATATGGTGGATTCCAGAGCTACACATATTTAAGTTAGCCTGAGACACTGGACAGAACTGGGACCTGGGGGGTTTCCAGCAGGGTCCCCCCCCAAAGACACTTTATTCCACTGGCTGGATGAGAGCTCTGAGCCCCCTACCCACGTAAACTTCTGAGGCGAAGTAGGAGAGAGCAGGTCCAGCACCGTGGGAAAGTGAAGTGCCAGGAGGTGAGGGAGTGAAGCTTACAAGGGAGGAGGGGAGGCCTGCCCAGGGGTCTGCAGGCTTGGAGAACAGACGGACTGGAGGGGAGGGAACGAGTGTGCCTTCACCAGTCATTGATGGAAGTAGAGCACGGCTCAGCACCTTTCCGAGAAGAAGTCCCCAGGAAAACTCGGTGTCTTCTCTAATTCCAAGACATGGGTCGAAGACCACTGTTAAGCACATAAAATTTAACCTCTTATTCACTGGACATTGTTTATATAACCACATAGAATGAATAAAACTAAAAACGAGCAGAAATTAGTTGGAGAAACTTGCTAGTGCCTTTGAACTGAGATGTTTTGAGACTCTCATGTGAATACCATTTCCCTCCCTGCCCCCAACACACACACACACATGCACGCACGCACGCAAGCGTGCCCTTCTCAGAGGTTAGGTTAGGCATAAGCGTAGAAAACTGCCCTCCATATAAGGAGGGTTTGGGACATCCCCAGGAGCCCTGTCAAGCGCAGGCAGGATATTTACCCTGTGGGAAAACAGACTTGGAGTCTGGCACCGTCCCATAGCAGCCGTCAGTAGCCGGTCATCGGACTGCTTCCCTGGTCCCACGGCCCTGCGTGTGCAGCAAGCGGTACCCTGTATACGGAACATTAGAAAAAAATAACAATGCGGTCAGAAGACGTGGATTCCTGTCCTTCGTGTGAACTTGAGGCCATCACTCCAACTCAGAGCCTGTTTTCCTCACCTGTAAGTGGCAGGATTTCCTCCCCTGCCCTCCTCACAGGGTTATCCTGAGGACTAAAGGAGATCAATCCGTGAAAGCCCTACTCTAAGGTGTCGTTCTTTGCCCGTGAAGACGGTGGCTCACGTGGCCTGCAAGGAAGGTCTCTCCTGGAAGCAGATGCGGGAGGCCTGGCACTTTGAACACACATTTGCGGCAGCAGCTACGTGGGAGGGGCTCCTGGACGGCCCCCGGTCAACAGCCCCCAGCTCTACATGAGACTAGAGCACACTTTTTGCAAGCAGCATACCCAAAGAAGAGGCGTGCCAAAGAAGCCCCGTGTACAGAGAGAAGCAGCAATCTTGGACAGAAGCATATCTTCAAAGCTCAGCTGCAAGATGTCTTAACAGCAGAAAACACAGAGCCAGACAACTGTCTTGGCTTCACCCGGAGGATCCCGAAGGGAGTGGACAGGAGATGCACTATTCTTGAACGTAAAGGGGCAAATTACAATTCACAGCGCTCACAGGCTGGGGCCCTTGACAAGTGAGTTAGCTTGTCTGTGAGCCTGTCTCCTCATCGGTAAAACGGGGATAAGAGGCTGGACCTCATCGGCTTGCTCTGAGACTTACCCCAGGAAGGCACCGTGCCTGACGCCAAGCGACCAAGAAGTACAAGACACCGAGCGACACTTGTGTGAAGGACAGAATGTGAACATTTCAATAAAGACCAAGTCAGGGGTCTGTCTGCTCTTTTAAAATGAGGTTTATTGTACATAAAATAAATTAATTACAGTTTAAGCCAAAGCATGAGTGGCTTTTTAAAGTGCATCTGTGTCGGGGATTTGGCGGCCACCCCGTACCTGTTTGCTCGCTGTCAGACAGGGTTTTCGTATTGAAGCCACGACTCAGCCAGGCCGAGGAAACGACCCGACGTCATTGCTGTGAGCCATTTACACAAATCACACCAAAGTCAATGAACACATCTTTTTTTTCTGTACCTGATGCAACAGTGAAAAAAAAAATTATAGTCTCACAATTATTCAAAGTCTGGGGCTGAAGAGTTTGAGTTCTCAACCCTTTAACACATGCTCGACTAAGCATACTCAGCCTGGGTCAGGCCCCAGAAGCCTACAGATGTCCATCCAGCTACAGAACGTCTGGCCCATAAACCCCACCCTCCATTGGGGGGTGGGGGGGGAGTACTTTCGTCCCTGTTCCTTAAAGAAGAAATCTGGGTATCCTTCAGGTTAGAAAGGCATTCTGTCAGGACTAGTGTTCCGGAGATGCAAATCAGACATGTAAGAGAAAAAGCAATTTTTCCTCTTGGGGGGAGAAAGGGGAAAAGAGAGAGAGAGAAAAAGGGGACAGCCTGTGGGTGCTTAATCCGATCTTTCTTTCGTTCCCGCTGTCAACCACACCCACCGAGCTGCTGAAACTACTACAACTGACTGTCATTTACAAGGGAAGGAACAAAATCCCGAGCGATTCTGCCGCCCTGCCCACTCCAGAGGAAAAGACGCCAAGTCCAGGTCACGCATCCAGAGCGGCTCAGCCAGTGGGCCGGCTCTCCAGCCTCAGTTCTGTCCCCCTGCTCAGAACACATCCTTCTCTGCAGCAGTTCCACAGGCCCTCCTGGCCCCTCGGCTCCGGCCCTTTCTGGAACCATGAATTCCTGCCACCATTCAACGTTCCTGCCCGGGAAGAACCTCGGGCCCCCTTCCTGGGAAGACCAAACCCCCCCGTGGGTGTCCCCGCTTCAGACGGAAGTGACCGTCCTCACTTTGGCCGACAGGGCTTGCTTGAACCTCCTCTTCAGGTCCTGCATGTTGGGGGACTTGGGCCTGGGGATGAGGGAGGTTCTCCGCTTCTCCGGCGTGCCGCTGGGCTGCTGTTTGTGGCTCACCTCCTTGCACAGGACGTGGAAGGCGTTGTAGACGTCGTTGTAGTTTTCGCTGACGGACACTTCGTAGAACGAGCAGCCCAGCATGCTGGCCAGCTGCAGTCCCAGCTGCGGGTCAACCTGCTTCACGTGCAGCAGGTCCGCTTTGTTGGCCACGACCACCACCGGCAGCCGGCTGCCCAGGTGCAGCTGCTGGACATGCTGGTGGAGCTGGCCGATGAGTTCGTAGCTCTGGTAGTCGGTGACGGAGAACACGATCACCACGGCGTCGGCCCAGCGAATGCACCGGTTCAGCGGTTCGCCGCAGCTCAGGCCATTCTCGCGGACCTGCCAGAGAAGGGGGATGAGGGTGAGGGGAGCACGGGGGGGGGGTGCGCAGGGAGCCCCTGGCTCAGCCGGACCGCAAGGTCCAAGGAGCCCTGGACGGTAACGCCAGGTTGCAGGCCATACACAAGCCAGCTCCCCACACGCTTCAGCTTTCTGGACAATATGTTGACCCAGCTGCACGGAGTTGGAATAAATAACAGTGCAGCTCACCACACTCAAGTGGAAAATTGACCTGCAGAGAACTCCACGCAGAGAGACTTTGTAGTTGCACAAAATGGGAAATTAACTGGCTAGACAGTAAGTCTGGGGAAGTAAAGATAGGAGCTGGAAGCATTTAAACCTGGATAACCGCCCAGTTCAAAAGGGAAAACACACACACACCAGCAGGGCCCCTTTGTCTATAGAGTAACTTTCCACGATATTAAAGTGAGGCCACGGATTTAAAGACTATACCTAAAGGTTTGATTTTCAATGCCAAATCCACGAAGGTAAAAACTGATCTTTTTAACCATGGCAAGGCAACTGTGCCAATCCCATGTGTGTTTGGTTTGGTCTTTCCTGCCGGATAGAATCCTCCTAAAATGTCTGCCCCTCAGCCCAATCTCCCAAACGAAGCCAGAAAAGACTGACCAACAGCCAAAGACAACTGAAGTGACAAGCAACGTGTAACAGCCCAGTTTTGACTCCCCCCAAATTTCTCTCCTCTTCAGCCTGAGGTATTATTCTGAGAACAACTGAACAATTCCATAGCCAAGTAGGCTCCCTTTGACTTAGTCACAAGTCTCAGAGCTTCTTACCTGAACACCTGGCGTGTCTTGAACCTGTATAGCCAGGGTTTCACCTTCTACTTGCACTTGTCTGGTATAGAGATTACCTATAAAGGCAAAAAAAAAAAAAGAGAGCAAGAGAGAAATTATGTTTTTCCTTCTTATACAACTTTTAAAACATGGTGGGATTTTAAGTAAGAAAAAATATATAACCTGAACCAATACACACAAATAAACTATGGTTTATTCTATTTAATGAGCGTATTTCAGCTGTTTTCCTAAACAACTGCAATTCTAACCCCAGATTAGGGGATTTATTAAAACCAAGGCAAGGATTGCAAGTTTTTGGAAGCTGACTTATCGCATTTTAAATGGCTCTCCCATATTTAGAGTATTTCCTTGAAGTAAATTTTCTTGTTCAGCATGTGTTTTAATTTAGTACTTCATTACTCTCTGACATCAGTTTAGCGATTCGGTATAAAAAACTTGGTAGGCAACTATTGTTAGTAAATGCACAGCCAACATTATCAGTTGGAATAAAAATGTGACATAATGGTAGCCGAATCAACATCAAAGCAGAAGGCTGTCATGCCTTATCTTGGGATGGTTTATATAGCACATTTCAAATAATCCCCTTAGGTACTAAATATGGTCTGAGGATTTAAGCAATTTGCTAACAGAGCATAGGTAGAAAGCCCTTAAGCCTCCACCGTGGCCATCTTTAATCACAGAGATTGAAATAGTGTCCTCTCGTTTATTTGGGAGCTCCCCTCCTCAAATTCTACCATCTAGTTATTTTTTCTTTGTTAAGAAAAGAGAACTTTAGGTTTACAATGGCTCTCCTTTGGCCTTTGCTTTAAAAGGTCACCTCTGAAAGGCTGCCAACAGAGAGGCAGAGGGGTGGGGGGAGGAGCTGGCCATCTTTTTTTTTTTTTTATGACTTTTGCAGGAGTGTTTTGAAGGGAGAGGCTCTTGAGTACAAAGGGTGCTTCCAACTGGGGTCCCTATAGTTAAAACATACCAAGGAGAATACTTTCAGGCACTTGATAAAATGATGAATGGGGCTTGGAATGGAATGAGGCCAGATGGCAGTTATGGGACGGGGGAGCTGGGGAGGGGGCAAGTAAAATTGGAAGTGGCAGGATCCTAATACTCAGACTGTCACTGTGAAGGAGGCTCCCCGGGAGACACTGAAAAATGGTTAAGAGCAGTACTGTGCAAGCTGAGGGCACTCCCCAAATGCGCCTCCTCACCTGCGTTTCTTTCATAGTCACCAATGAATCGTTTGGTGAGGAACCGGACCACCAGAGCTGCAGGTCAGAGAAGAGAAGGGAAAGAGAGTTAACTCTGGCATAATAAGTTAAATTGGTGTCCACCCCACCCCCAGCCTGGGAAACCGCTCTCACAGAGAAAGCAAGCCAGGCGGCCACCAAGTGAAATTCCTAGCCTGCAGCTTCTTGACCCTTCTTCCAGACACAAGGGAGAGGGGGTAGAAGGCATCGAAGGCCTCGTGAATTATGGCTCTGTCCAGCTGGAAGGGTCATTTGGCCCACCCGCCTCCTGAGCCCGGCTGAGCCACACCTAAACCTTCCAGGAGACAAAGGTCTTTCCTACCCTTAAGGACCTCCAGGAGGGGTTCCGTTCCCTAAGTTCCCCTTCGGGTCCAGGCACCGCCAGACAGGCTCAAGAACCCCAAAGTTCTAATCCCAGTTGCGCCGGCGGTGCCCGGAAGGAGGCCTGGCCATCCTGGATCCCAGTTTCCTTCATCTGTTGAAGAAGGGGGTTAGGTCCTCGCGGAGGGGCAGCAGATCAGTAGGAGGGGATGGGCGGTCAGCTGCCCTCCCATCCTCTCCCCCACGCCTCGCTCACACGCAACTCCCGGGGGGGTGGGGCGTCCACGTCCAGCCCCAGAGACGAGCCGGTTCTCGGCCGAGCGCGAAGACTCACCGGTCTTGCCCACGCCACTGGCCCCCACCACGGCGATCTTGACCAGGCGGCGCCCCGCCGCCCCCAGGCAGCAGTCGGCGGCAGCCGCGGCGCTGCCCGGGGCGGGGTACTCGGCGATGGTGCACATGTTCTGAATGAGGCGCATCGCCGCTCCAGCCCGAGCTGCACCACGCGGGACGGGACCTGCGGGGCAGGATCACTCTTGTGCTGCGCGGGAGCGAGCTGGAGAACGCAGCCGGAGAGGTCCGAGGTAAAAAGGCACGGGAGCGCGGCTGCGCGGTAACCTAAACCAGCTCGAGCTCGGGACTGGGACTGCAGCCCGGCTGCGCGCGCGCTGTTTTCTCCGGGCCTGGCCCCGCCCCCTGCCTCCCGCGACCAGTCCCGAGGCGCCCCGCAGGAGGCTCCGCCCCCGGCGCCGCTCGGCGCGCGCCGCGCCCCTAGGGGCGCCCGGAGGCAGTGCGGGGCCCCGTGAAGCGCGGGGAAAGTGGGGCTGCCTGCCCGAGAGGGGCAACGTGAGAGCTGAGCCGAAAGCGCAGCCAATGGCAGGCGCGGGTGCCGCCCGGGGTCCCGCTGGGCGGGCACGTGGCCGATGCTGTGGCCGCGGGGTTGGGGGCGGCTCGCATTCCGGGAAGCGGTGCTCGACCTCGGGGCGAATGTGGCAGAGGCGGCGGCGGCCCTCCAAGAGGGTCCCCATCCCGAGCGCCTGCTCCCCGCGGCACCCTGACGGCTCGGCCTGCGCCCTGACTGCCCACGCCCACGCTCGGGGGGCTTGCCGGCCACGGCCTCGAGGGTGTGAGCACTCAGGCTCGGGAGCGCGCGTCCCGCTGCCTGGCTTCATGCCCAGCTGCTTCATTTGGGATGTGATTGCACTGACTTGAGTGTGACCGATCATAGATTTGGCAGTTACAAAGACCCCATATCCACTCCCCTGAGATGTGACAATTAACTTTGGGGCAAAATAATGTCACCCGTGTTGTTCTAGACGCACGTACTCTGACTCCGGTAGCCGGGGCAGCAGATCACTCAGCCTCTTACTAGCTCACACGAACACACAGAAGGTCGGGTGGGTGTACTGCACACTCAGAGGCAAATCACGAGGTAATTATAGAACAAGCTTTCTAGCGCCTCACACACAGTCACACCTCCTCCGAGAGCTGTGAAATGGAAAGAAAACAGTTACCCCAGCTGTCTCTGGATGCTGACTTGATTGGGAGTCAGAAACCGGAAAGGGTCCGCAACACTTAGTTTCTGATTCTAAGGAATGGCAAGACTTAGTTAAGTGACTTGATGCCAAGGAAGACATGGGCATGCACTTCACGAAATCCCAAGCTCCTGCCCCTTAGGTTCTCACTGGGGAAAGGCTTCAGCGGCAGGCCCCATCCAAGCAACATCCCGTAGCTCGAACTGACTGCAGAGCGTCACTGGACACTGGCGCTGACCAACTCCTCACTGCCCAACTACTCTCCTCCCCAACCTTCTAGCCCTGTGGTCACCCACGTGTTCCAGAGGCTTTTATCCTGGGGGCGAATGGCAATCAGTACTGTGGCTTTGTGTCCACACCCACCTCAAACATTGAAATATAAAAAGGTAAAATAAACCAATTCCCTTATCTACACGTGTCAGGCATCTAGTTTGGCTCCCCCTGATGCTCTGAACTTAACTGACTGGGTATCTGGCAGAATTTAGGAGGCTGACCCAGTTCTGACTCTGAGATGAACCCTCTTGCCTATCAGTTTAGGTATCCATAGGAATTAAAGGGGAAATAGAAGGGTAATCTCAAGCTTTGACACTTGGTAGCAAGTCTAGGTGGGGAAACATAACTAGCAAGACATACAAACAAACTTGGTAATAAGCATAATAAAAGGTTGACTTCTAGGAAGATTGCAAGAATGAAATAAATTTAGCCATTTGAGTCAGAACAAAAAAAGAGCATTTCCAACATGCACCATGTCTTTCTGCGTGGTTCAAATCAAACTTGAATTTTGTTGTTCTATAAAATCAAACTAAACAAGACTGCAATTACAGGTAATCATGTTCTTTTTAACCCTCCCGCCCCCAAAAAGCCTGTAATTCCATGATGCTTACATAGTAAAATAATTATGCGGTCTAAAGTTTTAGACACACACACGCACACTCAGACTCAGACTCAGACATGACAAAGTTGTCAGGGGAATTTTGCCTAGAATCATTTTCCTTTCTGGAGCTTGATTTTCATGACCATGAGCCTGTACTAAGCCTATGATTTTTCTGTCTGAAAAATCACACACACACAAAAGCTGAATTTGGTATTACTATTTTAGGTCTAAATGATCTGGCTGTGCTTTAAAGAACACAGAAAAGAAAGACACAAGAGAAAGTTGAAAAAAGAAAAGGGACCTTTTTAAATTCAAAACACCTAGCAAATAGCCTACCTCCACCCCACCTGCTTTGGATGATAACACTGAGAGTTACCCCTTCTTGGAAATGCATAGAATTTTAAAAAACCGGGGGGGGGGGAGGGGCAGGGGACTTGATATATACCAAAAGCTTGTTTTAGTCCAGGCTGCAGACTAGGGATTCAGCATACAAGAATCTCATTTTACCCTCGCCGCAGTCCTATGAGGCAGATATGATCGTTACTTGCAGCTGCAGTGATATATTGTGCTCAGTGAACCACTGCAGACCTTGGAGGCTCCCAGTTCCGTGGGCTGACTGTGCTCTGCTGGGCGGTTCTCACCTGGGGCCTCTCATGTTGTAGTCAGACCGCAGCTTCAGCGGGAGTCATTGGAAGGCTCATCGGGGCTGGGCATTCAAGATGGCTTCTTTGTCCACATGTCTGCCTTTCAGCAGGAAAGGCTGGGACAGCTGTGACTAGCCAGCATCTCTCTCACTCTCCGACTTCTCTCTGTGGTTTGCTCAGGCTCCCCCCACAGCATGGCGGGCAGCTCCCCTTAGAGTGGGTATTCTAAGACAGGAAGCAGAAGCTGCCAACCTCTTAAGGCCTGTGTGTATAAATGCACATAGCATCACTTCTGCTATAGTCCGTCGGTCAGGCAATCACAGAGCCCCCCCAGAGGAACAGTCAAGGCTCAGACACAGATCCCACCCTGTGATGGGAATAGCATGAAAGAATTTGTGGCTATCTGTAATGCACCACACTTCCATTTTGTAAATGAGAAAACAAAGACTTAGGTTAAAAATTCCTCCCAGGTTACAGATGCTATAAGGGACAGGACAAAAGTCTGAGAAGGTCGAAGAGCATAGAAAACAGCCAGGAGGTTCACAATGAGATGGTGTCCTGTGATACCATGCCGCAAAAGTTGTTTGAACTGCTCTCTCTCCCTCTATTTTTGTTGTTTCTGTTGTTGTTGTTGAGCTAAAAGAGATGCAGATGAGGGTGGGGACCATGAGAGACTTGGAGAGGAAAAAAAAATATTTTGCCAAGTCCCGATTTTGCCTCAGCCCCTGGTGTTTCTATCACCTCCTTTGATCTTTAGAGCTAATCTTTGATCTGAGAAATTCCGGAGACAACCCAGTTTCTGGAAGCCCTTAAGGTAGCAGAATATGAATTCAACATTGAATGTCTGGGCCAGGGGTATCACAGGCTCCATGCTAGGTCCTGGGTCTACACTGGCAAACAGGACAGACAGTCTTTACCGTTACATGTAGCATGGGAAATAGAAATAAATGAGCAATTTCAATACAGTGGGGGAAAACGCTTTGATAGGGAAAATTCAGGAGCCAGAGGACTACATGATAGATTGAAAAACCTGGATTATGGGAGTCAAGGAAGAATGTGAAAACATTCAAGTGGTTGAAAATGTTGTGAATTGCGTACAGGCATGCGTGTTTGTAGAAATGCAGAAATGACTCCCAGAGCTGTAGAACTGGTCCACCCATGGAGCTGTTCCCTCTTCCACTCTGCCATCCCTCAAAACCCACAAAGCTTGAGATGGACATGGCGGAAAAGCCCAGTATCTCCACAATGGAGCCTGACAGCCGACAGCAACCAAGTCACAGAAAGATGGAATCTTCCCTGTTTCTGCCTTGCAAATCTTATCTGAGTACATCTAGTTAACGGAATTAAGTTGTATCTGTTACCCTAGTTGCAAGGGAGTCTGGGAAACATGTTTAGCTTTCTAGTCTCGGCAGAGAGGATGGAAATGGAGCTGTGAGCCCAGCATTTCCTCCCTACTTCTCCAGCAGCCCAAAGAACATGTAGGCCCAGAAAAGGAGAGATCAGGCCCCACCAGACATTTAATTTTCAATTATAGAAGAATAAAATGAAGCTTTTGATTGATTGCTTTGGAACAACTGTTTAAGATCATTATTTTCCTTGCTTCTCTGTAATGTGTCAACACCAGCTCTGCTTTTTAGAACTGTTTTCCTCTATTCTGGCACAGGGAATGTCTATTAATTTCACTTGCACAGAATCCGTTTCCATTCTTTAGTGAGAACACCCCAATATTCCCCTGGATACATCCCCTCCTCCACTCTCATGTTGCACAGCTAATGGTAGTGGGGGGGACACCAGTCCCTAATTCCTGGAGTGGATACCAGTGAGTCCCCACAATTCATTCAGGGCTGGGCCAGTGAAATTCCTCCCTGAGAGTTTTGCTGGCAAAAGGAGGTTTCACCTGCCCCGGTGTTGATCAGCTGGTAGAGAGTAAGCCTGGAGCCCCAAGTAGCCATCGCGAGGCAGCCCTGTGGGGGAGTCTGCTTCAGAACGACGCCAACCCAGGAGAAAGCCACACTGAAAGGCAGAGAGGACCAGGACCCCGATGGCATCTTTTCCAGCTGTGCTTTAAGCCGTGCCCGAAAATCCAGACTTACGCCCTTGAAATTCCCAGTCACAAGAGTCAACACCGTCACTTTTGAGATTAAGCTGGTTTGAGTTGGATCTCTGTCACTCGTACGGGACAAACCGACACACATCCTGTTTGTGTGGAGTCCTGGGCTCTGCCCCGGCCGCACTGAGATTGGCCCCTAGCATCGGCAGCATCTCTCGTGCAGAACTCTGAAGCCCAGCCGTTCCTCCAGCACGGGAAGTCATGGCTGTCAAACTGTCCCTTCCTTTTCATCTCACCTTTGCGGCTACCCTGTCAGTGCTGTCCTGCAACCCATGGAAACAAGCATGCGATTGAAAAGGATATCAGTACATCCAGACAATGGAACAGTCAGCACTGAAAAGAAAGGCGCTATCACCACATGAAAAGACATGGAAGAGCTTAACCATGTATTACTAAGTGAAAGAAGCCGATCTGAAAAGGCTGCATGCCGTACATTCTGACTATATGACACTGTGGAAAAGGCAGAACTAAGGAGACAGTAAAAAGATCAGCGGTCGTCAGAGGAGAGGAGCGATGGAGGGATGGACAGGCGGAGCGCTGGGGATGTCTAAGGCCGTGAAACTACTCTGTGGGATACTTGCATTTGTCCAAACCCACAGAATGTACACCCAGAGTGAACCCTAATATAGACTTTGGGCTTTGGGTGATAGTGGTGTGTCGATCCAGGTTCATCAATGGAAGCACGTAACATGCTGGTGGGGGGTGCTGATGGTGGGAAGGCCGTGCCCACGTGCGGGCAGGAGCTATATATGGGAAACCTGCACCTTCTGTTCAATTTTGCTGTGATCCTAAAACTATACATATATAAAACAGGGCTTGTAATCCAACTCCATTTTATAATATTCCTGCTAAGAGATTCCCCACCTACTCAAGAATACTTCAGTGACAGGTACACCCCACCATCCACAGCAGCCCATTTATGCTGACCCTAGCAGGAAGACAGACGTTGATCCACTCCACAGCTCTCCAAACACCGGGGCTGATGCTCCCTTGTCATTCATGGTAGTTTGGAAAGGACTAAAGGACCGGGAAGGGAAAAGGAAAGGGGGTTGCCTGTGACCTGGAATTGTAAAGAAACCGCAAACACAGGGGCATGTGTCCTGCGTCCGTGTTGAGGATGACTAGCGTTTTCAGCATTCGATTGTAAAAATTAAAAAGAACTGGGGGGCGCCTGGGTGGCACAGCGGTTGGGCGTCTGCCTTGGGCTCAGGGCGTGATCCCGGCGTTGTGGGATCGAGCCCCACATCAGGCTCCTCTGCTATGAGCCTGCTTCTTCCTCTCCCACTCCCCCTGCTTGTGTTCCCTCTCTCGCTGGCTGTCTCTATCTCTGTCAAATAAATAAATAAAAATAAAAAGAACTGGATTCAAGGTGGTGGAAATTAATTTTAAACTACTCATTTTCTAAGAGATCTTGGAGTGTGAAAATAGGAATATACAGAACTATCTGCATAACGTGAGGTTTTCGTCCAAGGGCTCTCTGCAATGTGTGTTAGGTGTCTCCACAACATAGAGCTGGGACACGGTGGGTGTTCGATGGCTTTTTTTTTTAATTGTCAACTTTCTTTTTAGTTGAAGCTGTACTGAAAGACAGAATCACTGGGTTCAAAAGGCAAAGGAGGAGGGAAGGCGAGTTGGAACTCAATTAAATAAAAAGGATACACACACACACACACACACACACACACCTCTTGCCGTGACAAAGATCACATATTAACCAGCACACTTTAATTTTGACAAAAGTAAGATCTTTAAGTTCCTGGAACAGGCCTTCCCTCCCCCTCCCACATACTTTGGTTGGTTTCTATGGTAGCAAATGGCCCACATTTCCCCCTTTCCACACTCAGGGAAAAAGAGGCACTAGTGTTCTATAATTACGTCCCCTTGCTTCTCTATCAGATTTTTATCTCTCTTATTCTGGAAGGTTTTCTCCACCCTCTCTCTTGTTTTCAATGCAAGGTATAAAGAGAAGGTAAAAGAAAAGGTGAAAATAATTCTTTTTCATTCAGGGCAAAATCTGATATTTTCTTCTCCTCTCAGTGATTCAAGTCCTCGCAACCCAAGTCATTTTTCTGGAAATATGGATGATGAATTTGATAAGCAATTTGATGAGCAGAACTCAGACTAAATTCAAGTTTTAAACATTACTTGGAACAACAAGTGAATTTCCTCTTGTTTTCACTGAAAGGAGGAAAGCTCACAGGGCCTATTGTCCCAAAGAACAGGGAACACATTAGGAATGGACATTACTGCACTATTAATAAACCCATCGTTAGGGATTCCCTCCGTTAAATGAAAAGTTGAAAAACACTGCAACCTGATAGTGCTATGCTCTTGGAGGTAATTTCCTTCTTCTTTCCTCCAGTGGGAAGACTCCTTCAAGCATGGCCACCTCCCCCTGCCCTTCCTCACTCGTTGTCTGCGCAGAAGACNAGTGCTATGCTCTTGGAGGTAATTTCCTTCTTCTTTCCTCCAGTGGGAAGACTCCTTCAAGCATGGCCACCTACCCCTGCCCTTCCTCACTCGTTGTCTGCGCAGAAGACAAAGAACAGAGAGAAATAAGTATCAGGCCTGGTTCCCCAGGAGTGAGTGCTCTGCGGTACACGACAAGGTACTATGATCAGGAAATAAGCCAAGCAGAAAGGTTCACAAAGATTCAGACGATTGAGCCAATTGTTTGACAGAACCTGGGGTTTCAAATTCCTAAGTAGATTGGACACACCTAATATTTGCCCTCTAACATCCCCTAAGGGTGCCTTAAAGGTCACCAAAGGACGCTCCAGGCATCCTTATTTGTCTATGCACAGAGGGCAGAGCCTCTCCCCACAGCCTCTCTCCTTAGCATAATATACAAAATTAAAGGAGATCACAATTCTTCATAACTGTCCACCTGTGTTATGAGGAGAGCACAAGCTTCACTACCCTTCCATTCCTCAAACCCCCTGGACAGCGGAGTTAAGAGGAATTAAGGCAAAGCCACTGATTCTCATTCCTTATCTAGCTTTCAAAATTACAGTGACCATCCAGTTCTTTCTAAGCTCTAATTCGCGCCGCTGTGTCAGGCCATTCCCTAGTGTCTGACGTATCACAGGCCATGGTGTGAAGTACAGAAGCGAAGTCCCAAGTTAGCAGAGGTCTGCAAGTTACTTGGTCAGTGAAAATATAAATAGTGACGTGATCATTTCCTAGAGGAAAATGAAATTCAGCCGCCACCAAAAAGCGTGACCATTCTAACTGTAGTCTACGAAAGTTTCGGATTTTCGTCAAGATATCTGCGTTGTTAATGCAGTTGCCTTTCCAGTAAAAAAGAAAATGGATAGCAGATGAGAAAAATTTGATGGGATGGCTTTTAGGAAATGACTCATGCACTCGCTTGATTTGACAAGGTTTCTATATAAAGAAACAACTTCGCCCCAAAATAGAAGCCGCACACTGTGGAATGTAGCTCGTAAAGGAGTTGTTTGTGCATCCCAAGCAGGAGGAACGTGAAGGTCGGTATGCGGGGGCGTCTCTGCTGGGGGCGTTATGTGAAGCCGGTTAATGATTCATTTGGAATGTAAAGCTGTCCAATCCAGGACCTTACGTTTTTCAAGATAGGAAAACCCCAGTGTAGTTTGAGATATTTCCTAACTGGCTCGAAAGGCAAACAACAACAAAAACGTAGCATTTTTTTTT
>NC_048228.1:70014517-70043015 GCF_002007445.2 Ailuropoda melanoleuca
GATTAAGTACAGTTGCTGAGTTGCCCAATTCTAGGTCCCCTTTCACATTGTTTTCTTTGTAAATGGCACCCATGGGGCACCATGCAGAGGAGACAGGAATGGTGACTTCGGCGCTATGCACCGGAGAGGCTGGGTTGCATACCTACTGTGTGCCTGGCCTTGTTGTCGATGCAGAGAAATCTGGGTTCAGGGATAAGTCCAAGAAGACGAAGAAGCCAACCAGCCAAGTCAGAGGTTGGAAGGGCGCAGAAAGACAACAGAGCACGGTACATATGCACAAGGCCCCCCAGGCCAATCCCACCAGAACCCAGCACTGAGCCGGCTCTTGTCTGTGCCCACTCACTCCTGTCCTCTCCCTGAGAGGAGAGGTGAAGAAAGCCAAAGGCAGGGAGGCGCCTACGGAAGAGGTGAAAATTGAAGAGTATTTATAGCCAGATGCCAGATTCATAAGCTCTCCGCTGCAGAGCCTCCAACCGGGGCAGCCTTCCTTCCATGAAGACAGGTCAGCGTGTGTGCAGACAGGATCAGAGACAGGCCAGATGCCTGAGAGGGCTCCATTCTCCAGCCTGTGCCGTGGGATAGAGAAATGGCTTTACTCCCTCTGGAAGGCTGCTGGGGGAGAGTCACTTCAGACCTGTGATGACACCTTTCTCTCTACCCCATTAAACACTTGCTTGACTGAGAAAGGTGAAGTCGATAAAAATTAGGGGCCGCCTTGCCCTCATTTCTGCAACTCTTCAACTTTGCATTCTCATTGGCTGCCCGCCTGAACATGAGCTAACGGTCACGAGCCGGGTACCCGCAAGCACAGGGATGCTTTCAGGAAGTCGATACTAATGTCACGTTGACGGCTAATGCAGCAGTAAACTGGCCGTAATGTCACGGCAGATGTCTAATTGCTTGAAACGATGAAAAGAGATTTCTATAGAAATCCCGAGTCAGCAAAGCAATAGAAAGCCTGAGTGTTTTCCACAGAGAGCCTCTGCTCACAGCTGTCTCTTACTCAAACCGAAATCCCTCAATCCTTGGGTCATTGTTGGAGATGGGGTCAGTCACAGTGTCAACCTTTGGTGCTGAAGAATAATCCAGGATGCCATTAGCTAAGAGAACAGGACTGGTCTCAGCCAGGGAGCAGAGGAGCAACGAAGCTCGTTGGAGTGGTTTTCATTTTGTCTAGAGAGGATAGGAAAAGAATCTCTTTTCAAAGTAGTCAGGATACTTCCTGCAGAAAAAAATGACAGAAACTTAATTCAAACTGGCTAAAGGACCAAAACGGAATTTCTGGGCTTGTGTAACTGGAAAATCCGAAGGTAGATTCGGTGGTTTCAAGCACGGCTGGGTTTATAGGCTCCAACAACGTCCATGGGCCCGCAGGTCTCCGGTCCGCTTCTCTCTTGCCTGTCTTCCTTCCCAGGCAGGCTCTGGCCAAGGGTTTGTCCCTGGAAGTTCCAGGCTTCCATCAGCCACATAGCTAGCGACTCTCAGCCAAAAGAGAAGACCTCTGTCCCAGGAACTCCGGCAAAACTTCCAGACGGAGTCTATTTGGCCTGCCTCAGGTTACGTGCCCAACCTAAAGTCAATCGTCTTGCTCAAGAGGATGGAAAATGCTGTCTGACCAAGTCTAGATCACCTGCCAGCCCTGGAGCATTGTGGGTAGGGTCAGCCCCCCTGAACTACTCGCACCATCAGGGGTGAGAACACTGCTGGTACGCTAATGGTACAGTGGATGGTCCAGACAGGTGAAAGAGCAGATCGCCAATGTAAGCCCTCCTCCGTATATAAATGAATAATCTCTGCTGGGGTCTTGACTCACATGGGGCCTGGCTCACGATGGTGAAACAGAACGGGGCCTGCCCAGGCCAGAAAAGGCCACCCCAGAGCCCTCAGCGAGCTTTAGGCCTCTCTGGCTGGCATTCAGCTGTGTCTCTGAAAGACAGAAAAAGGGAATTAGAGGGCATTTCTAATGGCTGGCCCACGTTTCCAGGACAATCAAAACTCCAGGGGGTAGTGAGAGGGTGGAGATGTTCACACCTCCAGCTCTAAGCTGGTCCCCTACCACCTGCTCCCCCACACGATCTTAGCTTAGTCTAAGGAATTACTGTAGACTCCCTACCCCAAAGACCAGTGAANTCCAGGGGGTAGTGAGAGGGTGGAGATGTTCACACCTCCAGCTCTAAGCTGGTCCCCTACCACCTGCTCCCCACACGATCTTAGCTTAGTCTAAGGAATTACTGTAGACTCCCTACCCCAAAGACCAGTGAAAACGTAAACACTTGAAGTTATGAGAAATACTGGATGGATTATTAGTAATAACAACAATAGCCGCCATTGACTGAGCCCCTGCCGTGTGTCAGACAATACCTACGTGAGTTATAGTGCCTGCAACTGACAGAAAAATGAGTTAGCCACAGTCACCCTGCTGGTAAGCAGCAGAGCTAGGATTTGAACCCAGGTCTTTTTACCCCAAAGCCTACATTCCCTCCACCATGGTCAAAGGTCCTGTGGCAGACGCTGTAGGTTGTTCCTAAACATGATCTTCTTCCCGCACCGTCCTTTCCTCCTGACCAACAAGATCCTATTTTGTTCTGAGTAGAAATGTGCCCAGCTTGAAAGAGTGCATCATGATTCTTCTATCCCAACCATAACTATCCCATTTCTGTCTGCGAGAGATGTACTTTCCCAGGCTCCCTTGCCGCAAAGAATGGCCAATGAGAGACAACAGGAAGTCTTCTGAGGGAGCTTTTTGGAATCGCCTTCTAGCTAGATGAAAGAAATATAGTTTTGCTTCCTGCCCCCTCCCACCCCATCCTTTTCTGCTTGAAATATTGACGTGATGACAAAATGCTCAGGGCTGTGGCAACCATTTTGTGATCAGAAGGCAGTATGCACAAGGATAAAAAGACAACTCAGTGGCAATGAGTTAACCGGAGTGATATTGAAAATATTCATGCATCTTACAGCACAACACCTGAGCCAGCAGAGTGACCTGTCAGAAGGGACTGTGGAGGCCGCACGGTGCACATGGGACAGTTGTCAGTCCTGACTGAAGGGCAGACTCCCTGTTACTTATCCTGGCTCCACTCTTGCCAAGGACTGTTTTGCAGCATGGATTAAAATCTCTTGCCCCCACTCTAGCTACTGCCACTGCCTGGAGCCACCAGACCAACCTGGTCATGTGGTTTGCCGGAAGAAAGATCTCCACAACCGTAAGAGCCAGGGTTTCTGCCTCTCATCCTGGGCCTTTCCTGAAACAAAATGTGGAAGATTAGTTGTAACTGCCAGAGACATTGTAGCTTCTGCCACCGCCATCATCCCCGCGTGCATATACCTCTACCACCCCCACATCCCGTCTCCCCACGGCAGCCATTCAAACAACCGTCACCACTGAAATGTGTGGAAGTATGGAACCCCTGTATCGTAACACAAACCTAATATTACACTGTATGTTCACGATACTGGAATTTAAATAAAAACTTTTAAAAAAATAAAATAAAGAGGATAACAAAAACGAAAACAAAACCCACCATAACAACTGAAGCTTTTGCCTATCAATACAGTGGGTTCCCTCAAAACCAAATCTCAAACACCACCGAAGAGTCCCCGTTGGGCTGGACGGAGCATTGGCCATCACTCAGACAACGCTCCCCTCACTTCACAGCTGTGGTACTTCCGTGGCCATTCACGGTGTGGTCCTCCTGAGTAGTAATTGGATTGACAGAATAATGGTCACTGAAGGTTACCAAACCTGTGCATCTCTCTGACTTTAATTACTTTGATCCTTTTATACTGCTCAAAATAAACTCATGAGAGGGGTCTTCAGTATCTTCCTTGACCAAAGACCTTTGGTGCAGGTCAGTGGGCCTTTGAGCGTCTTCTTTGAGACAGGCCTCTTTGGCACACCCAGAGGGGTTCTGCCCACCCACCTTAGTGCGTGCGTGCCTGCTCTCGCTTCTTCCACACTGGCATTGAGACAAATACAATGTCCCTGGGGTGCCTGGTGTTTGCCTCTTCTAAAACCTGAGGAACATTCCCTGTTGTTCAGAACGGCTCCACAAGCTCCTCTTCATCACCCCCTACCTCAGGACTCCAGTGAGGCCCCTCTGACCCCCGTGACTTTATCATGACAGCAATTAGAGTAGACACCGCCACGACCCTCCTTCGGGGGTTTCCATGACAGAAAGGGTCTCAAAGACACAGATCTCAAAACTTATTTTCTGAACCAAGTCCATGGACTGGTGAGACACCCTTTCATTCTTTAATGACAACCACACACGATTAGAGATTAGATTTCTTAGGAAGCTCAGCTGTGAGATTCGGGGTTCACTGAATGCGTATTCCTTTTTCTGGATGTACCGGTGTAACTATTTCACACCTTCTTTGCTAAGCCTTTGTTCTCTTATCATTGCTTTAATCAGTTCACTGTTTCAATGCATTTTGTTCTTTTTTATAAACCAATCTAAATTCCCAACATAAATAAGGAGTTGAAGGAATAAGAGGAAATATCTACAAATCTTGAGGAAAGAAACATAAACAAAACTCCACCACTCACTCATGTTTGGGTAGTAGGGACGGAGAGATTGATAAAGAAGAAGTTAGAGTGTCGATAAGGTCGAGCTGAGGTTGGGAAGTCAAGGCCTGAAATAATGCACCCCTCCTCTTTGCCTGGAGAAGTGCTCTTTGGACAGCTCCATTCTTGCAGTGAGGAGGGAAGCAAGGCCATCACCTGAGAGTGAGGACAGGGAAGGAGGCCTTAGGGGATGGAGGAGGGAGGCGATGGTGTGAGTCATGGGGCAGCAGGGGGAGGTCCTAGCGACACATCCTGGGATGACTGAGCAGACTCAGGGCTGACTTGAGGTTAGTGGTCAAGAACAGTGAAGGTAGCCCACGTGGAGGAGTGCTTTCCTCCAGCTTTGTTCATCGGCCTGCACGCCGCCGACGTGGAACAGGATTTCAGTAGGGTTCGTGTGTTGCCGGGAAAGTACAGTGAAAAGAGAGAAGGAAAGGGGCTGAGGGGTTTTACAGGAAGTGACTCTAAACATGGACCGTGGGTACTGAGCTGGAGATGGAGGGAATTAAGAAAAGGAGGTATGTGGGGGCAGTAAACAGCTTCTAGACTTAACAAAGAACAGTTCAACATAAGCTGTTCGAGGAAGGGAGCAGGAAAGGAGGTGGCCAGAGGGATGACTTGAAATGCAGGTGAAGAAGGAGGTGCCATTGCTGGTCCCAACCAGATTACCATAAAATGCAGTGTCCCCTGTCCAAACACGCAGGCAAAATACTCAACCTTTCTTCTTTCCTCCCTTTGCCTGGTCATGGGCGAGCTCGCAGCAGGAGCCTGGCATGAGAGGAACCCAGCATGAGAAAGAGCAGCAGGACAGGGCCTTGGGTGCAGAGGAGCTCCGGGGGGCAGGGTGGTCCTGGCCGAAACGGAGGCTTAGTGTCAGAACAAGGTGAGGGCTCAGGAGCCAGAAGCAGTTGCAAGATGAGGGGGAGCCAGGCCTCCCAGGCTGGGGGGTGTTCTCCAGGGCTGAGACTCCCACCTGTCGCTCAGGCTGGGGAGCGACCCGAGTCCGAGTGGTGGGGAAGCTGGCTGGGGTCCAGCTGTGTCTGGCCGTAAAGGGTGGGGCGGGTGGGGCGTTGTGTTCATAAGCAGGACCACGGGCCTGGAAGGAACTTTACGGGGGGGTGGGGGTGGAAAGCGGTTACGGTTAGATGCGGGTTCACAGAACAGAAGTCTCCAGGTGAGCCCCCCAGGGGGTCTACCCCACACGGTCACGGTCACTGCATGCTTGTCAGGGTCCAAGGTCCAGGGTATCGGGTTCATCACCACCGTACCTGTGGCTTCTGTTCCACTGATGCGGCTTTATCTCTAGCAGTTTCTCCATCTGAAGAATGCGACTCATAACAACATCTGCTTCGTGAGGCTACTGAGCGGACCAACTAGGGGGACATGTAGAAAGTGCTCCTTGCCTGTGCCGACGCGGGCAGCCGGGCTCTTCTGATGTCCTTTGGCTCTTTGTACTAGCAGGACACCGCGTCTGTAGTTGGAGCTCAGGAAATAGAAAGCTCCATACGCGTTTGTGGACTTGGTCGTTAATGACTGTCATGACCATCGTGGACTTCGCACGGGACTCACACGCTGTGTCCCAACCCGCTCCCTGTGCACAGCAGCCGGGGGACCTGGATGACTGCTGCTGCTCAGAGCTGACCTGGGAAGCAGCTGTCGGGGGGCGGCTGCGGCGGGAGCGCCCCCCATCTGCCCGCAGAGCCCTCGGACCGCCGCTCTGGCCAACCAGACACGGCGAATGGCTTTTGTTTGCCTGCCAGGTCCCCCGCCCAAGCTCCTCTGGGAAAGGAGCAGACGAGGCCGGCCAGAGTCCTGGGGAAGACAAGGCATGCCGGGGGGGNAGGCTCTGCACCGACCCCAGCAGTTCCCCTTCCTCCCCGTACCCTTGGCCTCCCTGCAGACAGCCTGCCCTTCCTTCCCTTCTGCCCGAATCGCAGAGGGACGGTGGTGAGGAGGCTCGAAGAAACCAGCTACCGCCCGCCCCGTAATATGAAAACCATATGAGACCTTGGCGGAGCCCCACGTCAGCCTAATGGGCTTTTCCAGACGGCCCGAGCCCACAGACATTGGCCCTTTGTGAGGTCGGGGGCCCTGGCTCCCTCGCTCCCCTTCCGCAAAGGCATAATTAAAAAGGAAAGAGAAACAAGAAAGGCTGCCATACTCTTGTCCCTCATCTCTGCTCCACGGGGTGACGTTGGGCTCTCTAAAGGACCGCAGTGTCCGGCCGCGCGGGGCCTGCCCAGGCTCATCCCCAGTGGTTCCAGCTCCCCTCCCCGGATGCTTATGCTCCACCTTATTCCCGCTTCAGGCTGAGGACTGGGAGGTGTGTGCAGGTCACACAACCAAGGTTACAGGGCCAAGACGTGGCCGGCGGCCAGCTGGGGGTCCCACGCAGGCCCCTCTAGCTGGAGAGCTCGACCTTCCATTATTCAGAGCTGGGCCCAGACGACCTCTCGGTTGTTTCACACAAATTTACTACCCTTCAAAATGTTGCCTCGAGGCTTAGCTTTCAGAAAAAGATGTTTCCCGGGGCGCCTGGGTGACACAGCGGTTAAGCATCTGCCTTCGGCTCAGGGCGTGATCCCGGCGTTATGGGATCGAGCCCCATATCAGGCTCCTCCGCTATGAGCCTGCTTCTTCCTCTCCCACTCCCCCTGCTTGTGTTCCCTCTCTCGCTGCTCCACGGGGTGACGCTGGCTGTCTCTATCTCTGTCAAATAAATAAAATCTTTAAAAAAAAAAAAAAAGATGTTTCCTGTTCCAGAGAGAAACTGAGACATATTTTTTTCTTTCAGTCTTACTAATCCTTGGATAATACTCTAACATGCCCATTGCTATTTCTACCTGAAGTTACTGCACTGCAAAGTGCACTGGGATGGAAGGGAGACTATTTCTTAGAGCTATCATTATGCGGTGCTAAAATTAAATGTTCTTTCAGAGCAACAGGGAGAGAAAATACAATTAAATCAGAAAGTGAGATAAACGGCTGTGTAAGGTTAATGGCTTGTTGTTTGGATTCCCAAACACCAGAAACACAGGCTTGATGCGCGAATACAAATGCAGACTATAATCCGTCTGTAATCTACACTTATTTATACATCCAAATATATCTTCTTGCGATTGCGTCTTGAAAATAGCCTAAAACTATTTTAAAACTCAACGAACTTGTAGAACACTGACAAGCCCCAGGCATCCTGAATTTCTTTCTCATGGATTTCAGGGGCCTGCCACCCAGAGAGGAGCCTGCAGCCTGCACCAGTTCCGGGGACACAAGGATCTGCTTCAGCTTCTTCCTTAAAAGATTCATGGGGGCGCCTGGGTGGCTCAGTTGTTGAGCGTCTTTCTCTTGATTTTGGCTTGGGTCATGGTCTTGGGGTCATGGGATCGAGTCCTGCGTGGGGCTCCAAGCTCAGTGGGGAGTCTGCTTGAGGATTCTCTCCCTCTGCCCCTCCCCCTCCTCACACTGTCTCTAAAATAAATAAATAAATCAGAAAAAAAAAGATTCATGAAGGAGTCTCACGCTTAACTGGGAAAAGAGAAGGAAAAGAGAAGAGTGAAAGCAGTCAAAATACAGGGGGCAGAACAACCCAAATGCCCCCCAGCCGGAGCCACATTAAAGGAACCCCTGTACATCAAAGGAGGCTATGCCACTGTAAAGAAGGAGCTGGGGGCGCCTGGGTAGTGCAGTCGTTAAGCGTCTGCCTTCGGCTCAGGGCGTGATCCCGGCGTTCCGGAATCGAGTCCCACATCGGGCTCCTCGGCTGGGAGCCTGCTTCTTCCTCTCCCACTCTCCCTGCTTGTGTTCCCTCNGACTCCACGCTGAGCACAGAGCCCGACTCAGGATTCAATCCTATGACCTGAGCCAAAACCAAGAGTCAGAGGCTTAACAGACTGAGCCCCCCAGGTGCCCCTCTATTGTATATTTTTTTAAAGTACAGACCAATATGTAGTATCTACTGTTTTTTTTTAATTGGAAGTAGTCTGTATCTAAGCTATAGCTTTCTCTCTCTCCATTTGCGTGTATCTATGTTAATGTCTATACACATGCACGTGCTTTGACTATCTCTTGATTGACATAAGCTGGCAATGATGGTTGTTTCTAGAGAGGGAAACTAGAGGCCTGCAGCTTAGAGGTCAAAAAAATTTGTTTTTGCTCTATACCCATTTATAATATTTGAATTGCAAAGCTTTTTAAAAATATTTTTCCCATCGCTAACATAGATTTGGCACATATTACATACCAGATACTATTCTAAGCACTTCACACGTATAAACTCGTTTGATCCTCACTCTACCCTAAGAGATAGGAACTGTTGTTATGATCATTTTACAGACGAGAAAACAGGTACAGAGAGGTTCTATCTCTAGTATGTGGTAGAGCTGTCATCTGATCTCAAGTAGAGAGGCTCCAAATACCATATGTACCACAAATCCCAATGCACTGCCTTTTTTTTTTTTTTTAAGATTTTAGTTATTTATTTGTCAGAGAGAGAAAGCACAAGCAGGGGATGGGGCAGGCAAAGGGAGAAGCAGGCTCCCCGCTGAGCAAGGAGCCCGATGTGGGACTTGATCCCAGAACGCTGGGATCATGACCTGAGCTGAAGGCAGATGCTTAACCGATTGAGCCACCCAGGTGTCCCCCAATGTACTGCTTTTGAAAAATAGTCAAGACACTCTTTTTTTAAACGTCAGCAGGAGTTGTTGCAGCCATTTCTGACCTCGGGGGTGATGTCATCCCTCGTCTGTGACCGCCAGGTCCAGTTCCCAGCAACAGGTAGAGGGAGGGCTGGGTGGTTCTTGGAAGGAGGTGGGGCGGTAAGGACTGTGAACCCAGGATCCAGATTCCCTGGCTCCTTGGATAAGCAGCTGGGGATTCATTCTTTCACAGCCTTTGATCCCCATTATTCTTTTGCTTATTTAAAAATAAATAAATTAGGTTTTGCTTTAAGCCTCCATTATGTTAGCATGCCAAGAGAAGGAAATGAAAGGAGAGCCTCTCGTGGTCTCACATGGATGGATGGAAGTCGAAACCACTGCATTCTCCTCCGCAGTAAAGAAGCACGTTGTGCCGTCTAACCGGGTCCTGGCGATGGTGAGAATGGCATTCTCTCCAAAGTCACTGCAGCCCTGAATCAAGCCCAGCCGGCAGGCCATCTGGCCGCAAAGCCCACAGTACTCTACTTAGACTCAAAGCAGCACTAATTGCCTTGTTAACAGAGCTCCTCTCAAGAGAGCAGAATTTAAGCAGGGGAATATCAGAACGTGATTTCAAGAGAAGTGAGTTGATCCAGAGATTGATAGCATTTCCAGCAACCGAGTCTCAGAAGGCCCACAGAGCAAATAAAGAACATTTTAATGGGACCGTCAGGAGGATATGACCTGTCAAAGCAGATTTGCAAGCAGGAAAGGGGGCAGGGCCCATTCCTGTCTAGACATCTGATTAGTGGGAAATTGTAGGATTATGAGAAGTGTGGATTTTTCTGGCTGCTATTTCTGAGGAGGTCAGGCTTTCTGCGCAAAGGGCTGGATGAGAGAAACATTTGTCTGTGGGAGAAAATGCTGACTGGTCCTCACCCTCCCTTGGGCTCCAGCAGCCAATTCGGGACAAAGAGAATGCATGAGTAGATTTAAACCTGCCGCTGCTTGGGGTGGGCCGGCTCGTGCGGGGGGATCTGGGGCAAGAAACGAAGACGGTCACCCCTGGAAATTTCACCCTGTTTCTTCCCTTCATCGTCACTCCCAGCCTGCCTCCCATCACGATGCTAGCAGACGCCCTGTTCTCCTTGCCTCCTGTGTTCCCTGCTGCTTCAGTAACAGCCCACCTCGTGTCCCCCCACCAGCCCGGGAGACCACAGGCACCACGCACTGCAGGCTGGGAGGTATGGATCGTGGGGTGGGCACATAATTCCTGCTGGGGTGGTGATGAAGCCAGGTGAACTTGGGGTGTGTGTGGAATGATCACGTGGGCTTGGGTAATGGGAGGCAACTCCGGAGGTGACAAGTGGGTCTAAAAGGAAGGGACTCAGGGGCACCTGGGCGTCTCAGTCGGTGGAGCGTCCGACTCTTGGTTTCAGCTCAGGCCATGATCTCAGTGTCGTGAGATTGAGCCCCAGGTCAGGCTCCACGCTCAGTGGGCAGGGAGTCTGCTTCAGATTCTCTCCCTCTGCCCCTCCCACTCATGCTCTCTCTCTCTCTCTAAAGTAATAAATGCATCTTAAAAAATAAAATAAAAAAAGGAATGTACTCAAATCAGGCAACTTGGGGTTCTAGGTGAGGCTGTTAGCCTTGCTATCCCCGTCCGTTGCTATCCCCACAGAGTTCTCTCTGTTGGCCGTCACTGGCTTCAGCCCTGGGCTGCATGCTTAGGTTGTGACCTAAGACAGGGGGCAGCTGGCCGGGTTTGGGAGACAGAGCTCAGCTCCCTGTCAGAAGCTGACACTACAGCACATGCCGGAGCCGGGGTTGAAAAATAAGGAGTCATTACATTAGTCTGAGTCCCACTAGAAAAAGGGAAACGACTCTGGTTTGAAAACAGGGAATTGGTTGTACAGATGATGGAAGAGCCGAGAAGCCAAACGGAGTGGTGAGAGGTCCGAAAATTGGCAACAGCAGGACGTTGCTGCACCTGCAGTGGGGGGAGACAAAGGGAGATGGTACAACCAGAGCCCAGGCGGGAGGCCTGAGACGGGAGCCATAACCCGGGCAGACCTGTCTCCTGGGACCCAGGGCCATGGAGGAGCCATGGGGAAGACGCTGCCCAGGCAGGGAGGGAAAGGGAACAGAAGTGTCTCGGATTTTCTCCTTTTGCCCCGCCTTCCTTCACCTCCTGGGATACAGCCTGCCGGGGTCAGCCCCTTGACAAATAGAGAACAGAGGGAGGGCAAGTGGAGCAGAATAATAGGGTCAGATATTCTGTAGAAACTTCTCCTTGGCTCCTGTGCTCTTCCCTCTGTGACAACCAGAATCCAACCACAGAATGAGATATTTGTATGATTATCCGTTTACATCTCTTTCTCCTTCCCCCACCCACCCCAGCCCCCCAGACTCTGAGCTCCATGAGGGCAGGGGGCGAGTGGCCTTAGTCACTGTCGAATCGCCAGCACCCATGTAGTAAGTGATTCATAATTGATTCTTAAAAATATTTGTTAAAAATAATTGAATGAATTACTTGATGCGCCCTGCCCGTCTCGCAAGCCACACATTCCCAGAGCACAGCACGTAGGATTTTAGAACTAGGGCCAGTAGCACGTTGCTCCCCTCACCTCTGTGAGGTCTACCCCACCCGACCCCTTGGGCTGGCCTCCGAGAGCTCAAGCTCATACAACTTTGGTAGGATTGTAGAATTTAAACTGATTTTACTATGTTACCAGGACAGGGTTTCGCCCCTTGATAAATTTGAAGTTATTTCATCAACCATAAAATGATGTATTAATGTTAGACATCATAGTAATGATTATCACATAGGGTTCTGTGTGAGTTTTTAAAAAGATTTTATTTATTTATTTATTTATTTTAGAGAAAGAATGTCCGCGTGTGTGTGATACAAGTAGTGGGGGAGGGGCAGAAGGAGAAAGAGAGTCTCAAGCAGTCTGGGGGCTCGAGCCCACGACCCTGAGATCATAACCTGAGACAAAACCAGGAGTCAGACACCCAACCAACTGAGCCACCCAGGCACCCCTAGGGTTCTTTTTTTTTTTTTTTTTAAAATTTTTATTTATTTGNTTGACAGAGAGAGACACAGCCACCGAGAGAGGGAACACACGCAGGGGGAGGGGGAGAGGGAGAAGCAGGCTTCCCAGCAGAGCAGGGAGCCCGATGTGGGGCTCGATCCCAGGACCCTGGGATCATGACCTGAGCCGAGGGCAGACGCTTAGCAACTGAGCCACCCAGGTACCCCAGGGTTCCGTGTTTTTAAGACCTGTTAACATCTGCACACAGATAGAATTTCCAGGTGATGGTTTAAACCATTCAGTCACAAGAAGAAATAATGAAGGGGAAGATGAAAAATAGTGTAGAGAGAGATTCAAAGAGAGAAAAGACAAGACAGCATGGGGCAGCTCACACATTCTCAGGAAAGAGAAGGTGCAGGGGGAAGTGGGCTAGAGAACCGGACACCAGGCTTCAGTAGGTGCAGAGAGCTCAGGGGTCAGAAGCCAATGAAAAGTGAATAAAGACACTGCCAGTCAGGACAAAGGCACAGCGGAAAGTTACCTGGGTGGATCTGTAGGCTAGGAAGTGACCAGCAAGTTAGTAACTATAACAAGCCACCACCCCCACACCAACTAACATCTGTTTATTGCTTACCATGTGCCAAGTATCCAGCACAGCGTTAATTCTCTGGACAACCCTGGGAAGAAAATGCTAGTCTTTCCTCATTTGACTTGTAGGAAACTAGTAGATTACCTGGGGAGTGTGTGTGTTGTGGCTTTACAGCGTCTGTTACCCCTTCCTAACCACACTCTGGATTCTTCATGAGGAACCTAGTAACTGGTTCCCAAGATGGCCCCAATGAGCGTCAGCTTCTGACAGTCACATCTCTTGTAGTCCTTACCCACATGGAACAAGGCTGTCCTACTGCGTGCTTGGTATATTAGCACACTTAATCCTCCCAATAATCCTGTCGAGTAGGTACTAGTCTGCACTATTATTACACACACATTAACAGAGAAAATAGAGCTACAGAATACTTCAGCTGCTGGCCCAGGATGGCAGAACTAGCCAGTGGTGAAACTAGGATTTGGATCCAGTTTTTTCACTCCAGAATTTGTACTTAACTGAAGCAAAAGGAAATTTCTTAAAGGATATTGGGTGCTCACAGAATTGACGGAAAGCCAAGAAAACTGGGCCTCAGTGGCTTCCGAACCCTCAGAAGGGAGCCAAAGTCCTTGCCAGGATCCACAAGCATCCCTACGATTTGCCCCCTCCTCTCCATGACAGGGCAGACCTCATCCTCTCCCATCCCCCAACGCTGCTCTGCTCCAGCCTCCTTGCTTCTCCTTCAGCACCCTGGGGCCACTACCACACCAGAGCCCTTGAACCGACTGAAACTCTATCCTCTTCCTGAATCTCCCCCCAACCCACCACTCCCCTCCCCGCCTTGGCCACACAACCAGCTCCCTCACTTCCTTTGGGTGCTTTCTCGGTGAGCTCTCCCTGTCCATCCTATCTAGAATTTTACCTTCCCCCACACTCATCTCCCCAATGACTAAAAGATATGGGGACACAAAAGGCTGTGTTCCTTGCCTCAAGGTGAGGCCAATTCTGCAGTGTTGCATGGATACTTCAGAGTCTCTCATGGATCAGACCTAAAACCACATTCTCAGTTGACTTCTTCCCATTCACTACCTGTTTCCTTCATTGCCTTTCATTTGAGAGAGCTCTCCCTCCAAAAAAAAAAAAAAAAGGCACCTGTCTGCACCAAACCCCTGTCTCGGTCTCTGCTTCTGGGGAGCTCAACTTAAGAGTTTTTTGTTGTTTTTCTTTCTTCTTAGTGCTCACCCCACATACTGTATGTGTAACCTCACCCATCTGTCTCACTGTCAGGCCGGGAGGGCGGTCGCTGTGTCTGCTCTGTTCGCTGTTACAGCCTCAGGAGCCCAAACAGTGCCCGGTGTAGAGCTGTAGTCGGTGCTCAGGACCGTGAGCTGAAAGAACGCTGAGTCCGCATTCCTCCACGTGTCTGAGACTTGCACGAACGCTGAGCTCGCTGATCACGCTGGGGTCCTGGACTCCTACCGTTGCCCACAACCTCTGCCCACTTTCTCATCTACTTTTCCTCCGGCCCCGTAAAGATGGCTTCTGATCCCAGGGTCTCCTCTTCCCCATCGGAGGGTTTTCCCAGGACCCAGACCCCTGCTTGTGTGTCCAAAGTCACGGGCAGCTCCTCTGGGGACTGACTACCTCTCTCACAGTCTCCCCGCTCCTGGCTCGCTCAGATGATAAACGAGAGAAACCCATCCCCCGCGTGCGGGTGCGATTTGAAAACTCAATGGAGGAGGAAGGGAAAGAGGCAGAAGGCATCCAGGCGAGGCAGTTCTTCCTTGTGGGGTGAGCAACCAGAATGTGTGCTAGAGATGGAAATGGCCAAAGGCGAGGGGGAAGCTCCCTATTTTCTGGGCTGTCACTGTGCCAAAGCAGGCTGAGAGCCGGTGCCTAACTCATTCTGCAGGTTCATTCGGGCACAACTTCACAGGAGGTGCCCGGGGTGCGTCCCAGCAAGGCGGTGCTGCTGTTAACTCCGGGGGGGGGGGCGGGGACGACAGGGCTGACGCTGCGGAATCAGACCATCCAGGTGGGGCTCAGATCAGAGACCAGTCAATGACCTAGTTACCTCCCTGGGCTTGGTTTCTGGTCAGTGCATGCTCTTTGGTTTCAGTAACGCAAATGCTTAAGACTGCTCTTCAGGAGGGCATTCCTGACTCTGGGCTGCCCAGGGGCAAGGGGGGGAGGGGCTGCTACTTCACAGCCAGGGCCGCCCCTGTGCCTTGAGGGCAGCTCTCCGGAGAAGCAGGACCTGGGGAGCCCCTGGCAGCCGATGTTCACAGCAACGTGGGGTGGGAGCATGGGCTAGAAGAATCTGGATGAGGCAACAGTGGCGCCTACCTCAGGGGGAGGGGACAGGAATGGGTGTGGGAAGGTAAAATTCTAGATAGGATGGACAGGGAGAGCTCACCGAGAAAGCACCCAAAGGAAGTGAGGGAGCTGGTTGTGTGGCCAAGGTGGGGAGGGGAGCGGTGGGTTGGGGGGAGATTCAGGAAGAGGATAGAGTTTCAGTCGGTTCAAGGGCTCTGGTGTGGTAGTGGCCCCAGGGTGCTGAAGGAGAAGCAAGGAGGCTGGAGCAGAGCAGCGTTGGGGGATGGGAGAGGATGAGGTCTGCCCTGTCATGGAGAGGAGGGGGCAAATCGTAGGGATGCTTGTGGATCCTGGCAAGGACTATGACTCCCTTCCGAGGGTCAAGAAGCCACTGGAAGTTTCAGAGCAGAGGATTGACATAATCCCACTTGTATTTTAACAAGTTCATTCTGGCTAACATGTTGAGAGTAGACCGAAGAGGCCAAGATGGAAGCTGGGAGGCCAATTAGGAGGTCACACAATAATCCAAGTGAGAGAAGAGAGTGACGTGGACCAAGGCAGTGGCAGTGAGGGGGATGAGAGCAGTCAAATTCTGGAAATAGTTTGAAAGTCGAACCAATAAGATTTTCTGAGAGTCTGAATGTCAGTTATGAGGAGAGAGTGGCTGCAAAGTTTTTGGCCTGAAATATGGAGAGATGCTTTCCATGGACTGAGACAGGGAAGTTGTGGGTGAGGTATTTGCAAGGGGTGATTGGAAGTTCTGTTTGGACACGTCAAGCTCCATGTGTCCGCTGCACATCCAAGTCGAGATGTTGAGTGGATGACAATTGGACGTCAGTGTGGGAGTCAGAAGCCAAAAGATGCTACCAAAGCAGGGAGATCACACAGGGAGCAAATAGAAACGAAAAGGAAAAATCACCCACTAATGTGTGTTGAATGAAACACAGCAGAGCATGGGTCACCCTGCCAGACCCAGGAGTGTGTCGCCATCGGCCTAGGCCCCATCCGTGTTCATGTCCCCAGGGCACCCACGTGTGCTGACGTCACGAGGTGTGTTACCCATCCCCAGAAGCCCTTACCCTTGGAGCATCAGAAAATGTTTCAGAATCATACAGACAGAGATTTTCAAATTTAAACAATACTTCTATCTAAATCTTACATTTTCAAGAAAGATAAAGGAGAGGTTGACAGTTGATAATAGGTTTTGTAAATGAGTTACCACAGAGCGGCTCTCGGTCAAGCTGCACACACAGCCCTCTCAAGCATTTCAAACAGTCTCCTGCCTGTAAAAATAATGCTCCAGCCTTTTATCAGTGCACCTGTTGCTTGCAGTGTCACCTGTCCCAAGGTGTAGATACGCAAAGGTCACCTGCTCACACCACCCCTGGGGAATGTCACTTGCCAAGCCACCCGTCAAGGCCCTCCCTGCCTGGGAAGAAAATGAGGACAGAGCAAGGACAGAGGAAGCAGAGCTTTCCCTGCTGCCCTCCCCTCGTCTGTCCCCCAGCACCATGCGGACTCCAGCCTGTCCCCGCAGCCTCTCCCTTCCGGTCACACGCCGATGGAAACACGCCGCTGCAGAAAGACACTAAAGAAAAGAAGTACCTTTTCCAAACTTGCTCTATGCTGGAAACCTTTTTTAAAGCACCTGTGCGGTGATGGAAAGAGCACCGCACTGAGGGGCCCTCCCCCCGGGTGCTGCCATGACCCGGCCGGGTGGCTTTGGGAGTGTGCTGAACCTCCTTGTATTTGGTCCCCTCACCCAGGACAGGGGACTCTGGGTGTCCCGTGCCGTTGTTCTGCGGATTAAAGGACAAAGAAGGATGTCACAACATGAGGTCTTGTTTTATTGTGTGTTAACAACATAGCCCTTAGTTATTCTTACTGCTGTCGACTTTCTCGTTCTTGTTCTGGAACTGACTGTGCCAAATCGCTCTGTGATTCCCTTCTCCACGCCCTGGGCTCCCGCCCTCTCGGGCTCTCATGGGTCCCACAGCAGGAGGCGAAGGGCACCCTTCCAGGGTCTGAGACCGGGGCAAACCCTCTGGGTACATGCGGGCGGGCCAGCGGTGATGAGGTGCGTGTGTGGGCGACAGGAAGGCGCCATCACAAGGCCAGGGATTTGGGAACCGGCCCACCTGCCATCTCTTGCTCTGTCTTCCTTTCCCCCTGGAAGAAGGATATCTTCTGTGTTTCCCCGTGTCTCCCTTGCACCCCGGATCCCTGGAAGTGCTGTACAAAGTGCTCTGACCAGCCTACCCTGCGGTTGTTCCTGTCCATAATTTCAAGAAAACAATCACATCTCATCAATTTCTTCCAGGAAACAGGTTCCATGATAAACAAAAAGGCCCAGCCTTCTGAGAGTCTCTGTTTACAACATTTTAGGGTCTTTCTCATGGTTAAATTTCCCCTTGGCACTCCAGTCTCCTGTTGCATGCAGACGTTTTGCTGAGACTGGGCGTACCTTGCCAAGCTAGGAGGGAATTGCTCAGGGGCAGCCACGGGAACCATTGGGTGCCAGGAGCTGTGCCAACGTGGGAAGAGGAAGCAGAGGAAGGAGGAGTAAGGAGAGTTCTGGGCGAAGGGCCAGGAGCAGACCCAATTGAGCCAGACAGCAATCCAGGCAAGCTAATCATTTGGCCCCTGACTGAAATAGAAATAGTATTTGGCTGCCAGTGTCAGAGACCTGACCATGACACCTTCAGCAAGAGGTTTATTCCTCTCTCACATGACAGTCTAGACAGTTTCTATAGTGGCTCCACAAGCTCATTAGGGACCCAAGCTCCTTGCAGCTTTCTGCTCCACTGTCCTGGTAAATTGCTTGTATCATTCAAGTTTGCCTCATGATCCAACATGGCTGCTGGGAGCTCCAGCCATTACATTCCCATTCCAGGCAACAGGAAGGAGGAACCAAGGAAAGGAAAAAAGAGGATGCACACCCTCTGCTTTTTACAGAACCCTCTCAGAAGTCCCATACAGCAACTCTGATTACATCGCAGTGGCCAGAGCCCAGCCGCACAGCCGCTCCTGACCGCAGAGGAGGCCACGTTACACGTGAAGCAGTGGTTTGCAGGAAAGAGGAGAATGAGGACTGTTATTAGTGGCTTGCCTCGTTTCCTGTCCTAGGCAATTCTTCTCTGGCCCCAAACTTGCATGCCCATCTAGCAAAAAAACACACCATGAAGTATCATAGCTACTTGTTACTCAAACATCCCCTAGAGAATGTCAAAGGATCGTTTCCAACCGTGTTAGACTGTACTCTCCTCCAGAGGAATTCTAGTAAATTGAGTTCGCTCCATGTTGTTACATTTCCAAGGATGCTTTAGCTTAACAGCAATGTTGAAACTCTCTTCAAAAACCAGTGGTCTCAGTTACCTGGCAGGTGCGCTCCAAAGTCTCAGAAGACATAGGTCCTAGTCCTAGCAATGACACTGTCTGTCTGGACCCCTCATTCATTCACCAAATATTTGCTGAACATCTAACGTACCTGGGACTTTGTGCTAGGTCTTGTGGACCCCAGAACCAACACATGCAATGTCGCTGCCCTTCCAGTGCTCACAGTCTCGTGGGGCTTCTAGAAAATTCACAGGCACCTATAATGTATGGTGGGGATGTGCTGAGGTGCCAAGTGTGAGGCTTGTGGGTAGTTCACTGACAACATCCTTGACCCTACCTGGGAGAGTCACAGAAGCTTCTACAGAGCTGACCTCCAAGCTGAGAGCCAAAGGTCAAGCAGAGGTTTTTCAGAGTGTGAATAATAAAGAAGTCACAAGATCAGAGAATGAAAGGTCCTTCTAGCCGGAATGCAGAGCATGAACTGGAGAGGGGCCAGTGGAGAGGCAGAGACCCATAATGAGATGAGGCTGGAGCTCCATCCAGGAGAGCAGAAGAGAGGCAGAGACAGCTGGGCGGAGAGAAGGGGAGGCATGCAAGAGATTTTGGAGGTGGCACCAAGAAAACTTGGTGACTAGTTGATGGGGAGGATCAGCTGGGGATTGGAGGGGGGGTTCAAACACGATGGCGGGTGTCTGGTTTCAGAAACTCCGGATGGTGAGGTGTCCTGGAGCTCCAGAGCACAGGGGGCCGGGTCAGGACCACTGAAGGCCAGCTGCAGCATGAGGAGCCCAGCCCGCACAGCCGGGCTCCCCCATGCCCTCCCGCAGGAACGGCGGCCCCCAGCCCCTGCCATGGAGCATGCCCTCCACGGGACTGACCAGCACCCGAGGACTGCACAGCCCTGGGAGCAGCTCAGAGCTGTTTGGGCAGGGAAATCTGGGGTCCTGGAAGGTAAGCATGGTTCAGGAGTTAGCATGGGCTTTGGGTGGGCACGTTTCTGCGGGAAAGGGCCTAGCCAGAAGACAGCGGGAGGGAAGGGCTCCAAGTGTCCCTAGGGCAAGAGCCCAGGACAGTCTAAGGGCAGCACTGCAGGGAAGGAGTCAGGTGGGGGAAGATCCTGGGCTGAGTTCTGGGCAGGCTGTGCTTGAAGGACGTGGGAGGTGAGCAGAAGGCAGTCAGAGATGTAGGTGTCATTGTGGGCCATGGAAAAGAGAGTGGGATTCACAGGTATGTCTTGTCCATTTCCACCCTCAGTGTCAGGTGTATAGAACAGGACAGTGCTAGGCTGTGTGATGTGGTCCCTGAGCCACCTCTCTGCCCCAACATTCTCTGTGCCATAAACAACTAGCTTCACAGGCCTCACCGTCTCGCCCCAGGGCCAGCACGCCATGTGGGGGCAAAGCATGAGGAAGTCTGTCCCAGCGGCCCCGGCCCTAGCCTGAGTCACCAAATTCTTGTAATCAGCTCAGCTACACGACAAAATTCAGATCTGAGTGAGGATTAGCAGAGGAAGTTTGCGAGGGTGCTTTGAACTTCACAGATGAAAGCCCCCTCCCCCAATCGCACAAAGCAATCCCGAGGTATTAAACATGACATAAACACATTGCCCCCCGCCCCGGGGCCCCACCGCGGGCCCCAGGCAGCCAGCTGGGTGATGGGTTGGCAACCCCAATTGCCTTCCCCCCATGGCATTCCACCCCGGTCTCCCAGAGGGGGGGAAATGGATTCTGTCCTCAGCCTGCTGCTCCTGGAATTGCAAGCATTCGGTGAGCCGACCCCCCAAGCCTGCCTTCTCCAAGATTCCTGAGTGCAGCCGAAACTGGGGGGACAAGTACTTCCCCACCACCCCCCTGGCTCCCTGGGAGCTCTGAGCAGAGGGAAAGAAGAGGGGGCAGAGGCAGGAGGCAGAGCAGCCCTCCTCCTCCCGGCCTGCTCCGCTGGCCCAGGTTATTGTCCCCAGATGCAGACTGTCAAACTCTGTCAGCCTCAGATACACACTGCGAGCACCACATCCGCATTCCTGGAATGTGTAACCGGCCGCCTCACCTTCTGCGGCCGGCAATTCAATAACACGTCAAGTTCCTTCAGTCTCACCAGGGCTAAAACGCTCGCACCTACTCCCAGGCTTTGCCGCAAGCACGCAGGCACGCGGCCGCCTGCACATTGAAGCTGGGCTAAGCCGTGCGTCCACGGAACGCCTTCCGCTGAGTCTGAGCTCAGACGGTCTCACCTGGTAGTGCCGGCCTCATGATGGGCTTGGGAAGCCAAGGGCCACCGATTGTGCTTCTTGGGTTGTAGGACCAATGATCACCAGTGCTGTCCCCAGGGGGGTTGGCAGGCTGTGGCACTTGGGGGAAGGAACAGGGCCATTTGACTGATTGCTCCTTAGTTCGGGACCTGGCTGCTGGCACCACAAGAGGCCCTACCAGGGACTGCCTGCAGGATCCTGCGCCCTTCGTTCCCCATTCAACATACCCCACCTGCCCAGACAGGAAGCCCATGACACACTACCCCGGTCCTGGCACTGCCCCTGACTTGCGATGCTCCTTCCTCGCTGGCAGACCCTTTCCACCGTGAGTGTATTCTCTGACTAATAGGGAACAAAGAGGCTCTTGCTCAAACTACATCGAATCTGCGGCCACAAGGGTTCCTGGGGGTAAAACGAGCGCACCTGGGGCCCAGGGATGCTACGTGACCTGCTCAGGGTCACACAGCCATTGGTGATAAAACTGGGTCTATGATCCCAGACCTTTGACTATCTATCCATTACGGGTTGAATCGTGTCCCCCAAAAGATACGGTGAAGTCCTAGCCCCTGACACCTATGAATATGACCTTATTTGGAAATAGAATCTTTGCCAATGTAATCGAGTGGAGAGGAGGTGATTAGGGTGGACCCTAATTCAGTACGACTGGTTTCCTATAAGAGGAGGGAAGTGCAGACGGGGCCACACGCAGAGGGAAGATGGCCACGTGAAGACGAGACAGAGCTCAGAGGTAAGCAGTCGAGGCCAAGGAACACCAGCAGGAAGGCCCCCCGAGCTGGGAAGGGCAGGAAAGGGGCCTCCTGCGAGGCTTCGAGACGGGAGAGCCCCGCCAGCACCTTGATTTCACCCTGCCAAACTCTAGGGCTCTGCGAGCATACACGGCTATTCTATGTCATTCAGTCTATGCTACGCCATCATCGTAGCCCCAGGAAAGTAACACACCTTCCGGCAGAACATTTCTGATATGAGAACTGGGTGAAATTCTGGAAGCTAACGAGAGCTGGCTCAATTACGGGTTTAGAACTTCAGAATACCTAGCAGGTCACGTGTCGCGTGCAAGGCATCTTTCAGGAGGACTCCAGACTCGGTGCCTTCTCTTATCCTGAGACAGGCGCTCCCTCAAGGCCCAATGATATGCGCTCCTTATCAATGTTTAAGCTTTACGTGTTGCTTTAAAATCAGAGGGACCTTCCTTCTAAATCCTTCTCTAGGCCGCCCAACATATAATACAGATTATTTGCATTTAAGTGGCCTACTCATCTGAGGAATTTCAAACCACTTACCAAACTCTGCAATCCACGGGAAGTGGCCTCTGGGGTTAGGAATGTCTGGTTTACATCTGCCCTCTGACCCCACCCTGCCCCAGTGACTCCATTAAACTGAGTCATTTAGTTCCGTGGATTCAGGAAAGATAAGAACTAGTGTAGAAAATACTGTGGCTCCGGCTTAGGGCTGACTGCGGGTTGTGGGTTCGCGCAAACGGATGCTTTGCAATTAACCTTCATGTTTACCCTGATTCTCAGGAGATGGAGATGATGAACTGGCAATTTTCTGAGAACCACTGGCCAACTCCTGGAGCCTGTGATGCCACTGCTCACGAGGCATGCCGTGGCATTTTGCATCCAAGGATGGCTGTGTTCACACCCGAACACTCAACAAACCCAATCCGAGAGAGCCCTCACGCCTGCTGCCTTCGGTTACCCTCAGACTTTGGCTGGGGTTGGTTGCCCAAACCCAAATGTCCTAGTTGCAGAACTTTGGGAGTGACCAGCCTAGCAAACACGTTCTGTTTAATTGCCTAACTGCTCTTCCCTGAAGCTTCTTGTTTACTACGGAATGCCTCGGAATCAAAACACGTCAAGGGACAGTTCTCCCTGCCCCTCAAGGCATGAGTTGAACTAAGTGGAACCATACCTTTGCTTTCTTCCCAAACCAATGGGTGGAACCAATTTAAAACCTCAAGCCTGTGCAATGCATGTGCAGAAACTCCCCTGTGTTTAAATGTCTCTCCCAAGAAGGACATAATGTTCTTGCCTGAGTTTTATCTACCAAAGGCAGGCACCACACTCCAAGGGCCATTGGCCTCAACAATTGGCCACTGCTTAGATCAGTTATGGTACCCCGTGCAGTCACAGAAAGTCATGCTTTGGAAGCAAATTTAATGACACGGGGAAATGTTTACGGTCTTCTATTAAGTGAAAAAAGCTGCATACAAAACAGAATGTACAGTATGAAAACAATTATGTTAAAATTACACATCTATCCATAGAAAATCTGAAAGGCTCTACTCTAAAATGTAGACACCAATATCTACTCAGGGCTGTGGAAGTGCAATGGCCTGGTTCCGCAAGGCAAAGGGGCCTCCCCTTGAGAGAACAAGCCGTGGCTGACATCTTGGCACAGGGCTGTGCCTGCCGGGAAGGCCCTTCACTTTCTAATCACATGTGACACCGATAGATTGACATCGGCTCCAGGGATCATGCGTGAGCCTAAATTTTCTTCTTTGTGCTTTTTCATGTTTTGCAAAAGTTCTTCCATGAGGTTGTGCTAGTTTTGTGCCAAGTTGAAAAAAAAAAGTATAGAATACAACCAATTTTTAAAAGGTAATTGGTGGAAATATGAACACTGACTGAATATTTGATGATATTAAGGAATTATTAAGTATGCTAGTAGGGGGGTGGGGGAATGGGATAGACCAGTGATGGGTAGTAAGGAGGGCACGTATTGCATGGTGCACTGGGTGTTATACGCAACTAATGAATCATCGAACTTTACATCAGAAACGGGGGATGTACTGTATGGTGACTAACATAATATAATAAAAAATCATTAAAAAAAAAGTATGCTAGTAAATATTGTTGTCATACTTTTAAAAACCTAATTAGCTTTCAGAGATGCAAACTGAAATGTATGTAGATGACACGATGTCTGGAGTTACTTCAAAATAATATGGGGAGTAGCTAAGTGGGTAAGTGTATAGCATAAGAAAAGGTCATGAATTATTCATTGTTAAAGCTGAGGGCTAGGTACATGGGGGTTTATAATACTGTTCCATTTTTGCATATGTTTTAAATTGCCATAATACAAAGTTAAAATAAAAACAGAAAACTGGTTTAGGTCATGTGGCTGAGACTGACCTGAATTTTTCCTTATCTTTGCTTTTGATAGAATTGTGCAGACCCACAGCCTTCCAGTGTGCGCTATGGTGGGATATGGTGGCTAGTGAGGATATGATGCCATGAGGCCAAGAAGAAAAGCACCAGGACACATGCCACCCACCCACTTCTGCCCAAACCACCAGGATTTGGCAGAGTAGTGACATTATCACCATCACAGCTAAAGGTAGGCAGATTCCATAAACTGGATTGTGAGGGACTTTACAACAGCCATCACATGTCTAACAGACTTAATTATGCAAAGATGGGTAACCAACAAGTCTTCGTCTCCACTAAGACAAAATAAAAGGGAAAATGATTAATTTACAGTGGAAGAAATTGGATTTAGCTGCATGGAAAAACTAAGTACTAATAAGAAAATGTTAAATACCCACAGGGTTATTGTGTGCTCTAAGAATGCTTTCAGCTGCCATAAATACATTTGTCATTAGTTAACAAGGAGTCAACAGTTGGTCTCCGGGCTGTTTCTGCAGCCAATGATGACATCAAGAAGCCAGGTGCCTTATTCCTTGTTTTTGTTTTTTTAAGCAGACTTTTTTTTTTTTTTTAACTGTGACCATGTTGCCTCATGGTTACAAAATGGCTGCAGGACCTCCAGAACATCACAGTTTCATGTGACCATGTCCGAAGGCAGGAAACAGAGGGAGGAGAGGGGGGGAAAAGAAATGATCTCTTGTGTAGCTCTTTCTCTCTTCCTTCCTCCCTTCCTCCCTTCCTTTCTTTCTTCCACTCCCCCTTCCTCCTTCCCTCCCTCCCCTTCTCCCGCCTGCCTTCCTTCCTTCCTTCCTTCCTTCCTTCCTCTCACCCTCTCTCCCTCTCTCTTTCTCTTTCTCTCCTTCTTTCCTTCCTTCCTTCCCAGAAAGGAAAACTCTTGCCCCAAATCCCCTCAGCACACTTGCCTGTGTATCTTACTGGATGGCACTTTGTTGCCTGCTCCCTCCAGCTGCAATGGAGCAAGGAAAATGAGTATCTGTCTCTTAAAGACGCAACAGAAAAGATGAAAAGGATTGAGAGTGGCTGCTCTGCAGCCCACCAAACTGGCTACTTTCCGCTGGAGAAAGCAGCTGCCATGTGGAGAACTCAAGGCTATTCTGCTGGAGGGAGAGGATGCCCCAGGAGAAATGGTGGCTTGAACAGTTACGGAAGAGAACTATATACTGTATCTTTCCTCATTACTCAAGCGGTTTTTACTCATTCTAGGAAAATTTGAACAAATGAAGGAAATTACCTATAACTACATTATCCAAAGAATAGTGTCACGGGTGTGACACGAGTAGTGTCACAAGTAGCTTTTACTGGAACTAGATCTCCTTTACTGGGTATCTGAGGCCAAGTAGAGACAGAGAGGGTCCTCAACCAAGGATTCCAGGTCTGTCATAGATTGGTGAGTCAAAGTACAAGGCTCTATCTTGACCTCTAACACTCCTCAGGAAGAGAGAAAGAATTCGGATAGTTTATCAGTTATGTATTGCTGCATAACCACCCAGAACTTAATTACTTAACGCAACAACTCTTCATTATTGCTGGTGATACTGTAGGTCAGGAATCTGGGCAGGGCTCAGCATGAAGACTCTTCTTCCCACATTGTTAGCTAGTTCCTTCTTGCAGCTGCATTCAGCTGATGTTGCATCTGGGCGGGAAGGTCCAAAATGGTGCCACCCAGCTGTTTGGGACCTCAGTGCTGCCTATCAGCTGGAGTGCCCTGGTTTTTCTCCCTCTGGCTTCTCTGGGTTCATTCTGTCTGGTTCTCCAGGGCCTCTCTCTCCAGGACGCCCCTCCGTCCAGCAGAATAGCCCCGAGCTCCCTGCATGATGGTTGCTTTCCCCAAGTGAAAGCAAAAGCTAAAGCACCTTAAGGCCTGGCCATGGAAGTTCTAGATGTTGTTTCCATCATCTTCTAATGGGCTGGAGCAAGCTGCCAACTGCAGCCCAGATTCAAAGGGAGGGAAAGGGCAGGCTGGTGGGAGATATTGCTGTAGCCATCATGGAAACAAGTTGGCACATATGGCAGAAGATCTGCTCAAGATTAGAGAAATTTATGCACACACACAAATGCACTAATTCACGACTGAAAACTGTTTCACCTTCAGCAGCTGTTTACATCAACCGTGATCCCCTATAATTCTTTTCAGATAAGAGCGCTCAGGTTTGTTGAGGAATCTCTGTCCATCTGCCATCATCAACCATGGATGAAAGTATGGTACTTAACAGCACTAACCTCAGAGCCAGAATCCCCAGATTCAAACCCAGCTCCCCCATATTTAGTCCCGTGGTTTGAGGTAAGTTCACCTTTGTCCTGTTTATGAATTGGGGGTAATGCTGCCTACCTCCGTGGTGGTTGTGAAGACTACATGAGTGAATATATAAATACTTAGACCAGTGCCTGGCACAAAGCGAAGATATTGTATGTGTTCATATTGTTACAGCCCTTTACACCAGTTGCAGGGCTCCCGCTCCATGGTGGTAATGATTCTGGTTTTTTATGTACAGTGAGATCTGTTTTTGAAATTACTCTTTGGAAAAAGCTGACACATTTTCTCAACCTGGATTTTAGACTATGAATAATCAATATCTCATTTTGCTAGACACCCCCCCCAACAGCATTGAGCACAATTGATCATTCTTTCTTTTTTGTTTACCTGCTCCTCTCTTGGCAGCCAGCCATGAACTCTCCTGGTTTTCCTCCTATACCTCTGACCTCTTCTCCACGTTCTTACTGCTCCTCCTCCTTTCCCTAGTCTCTAAATATTAGCACTCCTGGGTCCTTCTCTTCTCACTCTGAACTTTCTCCCAGGCATATCCACGTCCGTGTCTTTAAGTATCATCATCATCTAATATGCTGAAATCCTACAAATGTATCTCAGCCAGAACTCTCCTGATTACTCAAATCATACTGCCATAATGACATCTCTCTTTGGAGATCACACAGAAATCTCCAACCCCACATCCCTAAACTGAACTTCTTCTGCTCAAGTCCATAACCCCAATCCCTATCGTTCCTCCAACTTCCCCATCTGGGTAAAGGTCATTTCCATATACTGTTGTTAAAAGCAGAAACATAGGTGTCACTCTTGACATCTCCCTCTTCCTCACCCTCTAAATCTAATCCATTACCAAGTCCTGTCAATTCTTTTAGACCAAGCCATATGAAATTGCCACTTTTATAAGTAAAAAACAACCAAATATTGAAATTTTCATAGAGTTCACCCTAATACTTTCAAAATCTCTCTCAAACCTGTTCACTTTTTTCCTCTCCACTGACATCCCACCTATTAGGCTACCATGGACCACTATAAAGACTCTCCAGCTATTTACCCTGCTTTCCTCCCTACCAGGACCAGACCACTTTTCTACATGGCCACCGTCATTTTTTTGAATGTGCCCTGAAGCATGTCACTCCCTTGCATAAAAACTCTTCAATGTGCTCTCCAGAACCATTTCATGCCACTCTCTCCCTTACCCTACACCATCCACCCAGCCTTCTTTCTGTTCCTCATGTTCACCCAGCTGGTTCCTCATGAGGACTGGTATGAGCCTTCCCCTGCCTGAGGTCCTTTCCCCATCAGTCTTGTCCTGGCTCTTTCTTCATCCTTCTCTGACTCTTCCTTGGAAAGATCTGCCTTGAACCCCACCCAGCCTAAAGTAGGTCTCCCTTCTTCTCTTCTATAGCAGGATGCCCTGTTGTTTTCTTCCATACCATTAATCACAAATTATCGTTATATACTTATTAGTGTGTTTATTGGTTTCAAGTCTATTTTTCCCACTTCAGTGTAATCTCCATGACCTACAGAACATGGTGTCTATTTTGTTGACCATTTTATATGTAGCATCTCAGATACAGGAGGTGCTCGATAATTAGTGGTTGAACAAATGAATGAATGAGCCTGGGTTCAAAGCCTGACTGTCAAGACATTGCTATTCTGGGGGATTGTGTTCCCTAGTAGATCCTTCAGACCACATTCCTTCATGTGAGTCACCAATTTCTTTCCTAGCATCTTTTCTTCCATTCCCTTTTGTCCCTCCAAATTAAAGGAGATATTGCCTTTTTGTTAAATTTCTGGGTTTTTTTTTTAATGTAGTGACCAGAAAGGACCCAATTTCCAGTTCATTCTGTGACTTCATTTCACTGAAGTCTAACTTAATAGTCGTATGTTTTACATTTACATCTGTGATCCATTTTGGGTTAATTTTTGTATAAGCTGTAAGGGTTAGGTTGAGCTTCACTTTATTTTTATTTTTGGGGGACATATAGATGTCCAATTGTCCAAACCACATTTGTTGAAAGACTATTCTTACTCCACTGAATTAGCTTTGCAAAAATCAATCGGCCATATTTGTGGGGGTCTAGTTCTAGACTTTCTATTCTGTTCTATGAACCTATGTGTCCATCACTTTGGAAATAGACACGTTGCTATTTGCTTCACTGCTTTGAGGATTGTAAACTTTAGAATAAGTCTTAAAATTGTGTAGTATGATTCCTCCAAATTTATTCTCCTTTTTTCCAAAATTATTTTGGTTATATTATTCCTTCACTTTTCCATATAAAATCTAAAATCAGCTTATCTATAAATATGATTTTTTTT
>NC_048228.1:70043228-70114345 GCF_002007445.2 Ailuropoda melanoleuca
CCCCCCAGTTAGGATTTTGATTGGAATTGCATTAAATCAATCTGGGGAAAATTGACATCTTTACAATTGGAAAGGCTTCCAATCCATGAACATGGTATATCTTTCTGGGTTTTTTTTAGGTCTTCTTTGATTTTCTTTTTCACCCATTAGTGTTCATCAGACAAATCTTATATATGTCCTGTTAGATTTATAACTAAGTATTTAATTTGGGAGCTATTATAAGTGCTATTTTGTTTTAAATTTTGGTTTTCAAATGTTTATTGATAGTATATGGAAATACAAATGAAGTTTGGTGTTGACTTTGTATCCTGCAATCTTACCAAACTCACTTCTTTGTGTGTGTGTGTGTGTGTGTGTGTGTGTGTGTAAAGTGATAGACATTTATTAAGTGAAGAAACAGAAAAAGTTCTCAGGAGTGATAGGGGTCCCTATAGGGTTGCCCCAAACTCACTTCTGAGTTTTTGAATTTTTAAAAAAAAATCAGATTCCTTGGATTTTCATGTAATCTGCAAACAGGGATAATTTTATTTCTTCCTTTCCAATCTGTATGTCTTCATTTCTTTTTCTTGCCTTAATGCACTGGCTAGGACTTCCAATGTGATGCTGAACAAGAATTTAGAGGTTGGGGGTGGGGAGGAGAGAATATAGAGGCTGAAAAACCTTGCCTTGTTCTCGATCCTGAGAGGAAAGTATTTGGTCTTTCATCATTAAGTATGATGCTAGATGTAGTTTTTGTTTGTTTGTTTTGTTTTGTTTTTTTGTGGATGTCCTTTAACAGACTGAACAATTTTCTTTCTATTCCTTTATTGTGCATGTGCTTGTAAGGCTGTGCGAAGGGGCAGAAAGTGTAGGTTTTGAGGCAGAGGAGACTGGCTCTGGGGTTCGGCTTGACCACTCTCCAGCTATGCAGCAGCGTATGGTGGAGTAGAGTTTTCCCTCCGTGCAGTTAAGGTAAGGAAACCCGCCTCGCAAGGACCTTGTGAGGAATAGCTGAGATTGTGTCCCTGGAGATCCTGCTACATACTAGTCATGTAAAAGATGCTCAAGAGTGGTGTTTTATGGTTAATTCCACATGCACCATTACTCCCAAGGTTTGTTTTACAACACCCTAAGAGGCCCTGCATGCTCTGTCAGCCTCCTTTGGTTTCTCTGTTACTTCTTTATCCTTGTCTCCCCCTACTCCTCTCCCTTTCACCTCTCCTGCCTCAGCCAACTAGCCTCCATGTCACTCCCCACACCAGGCACCCTCCCCTGATAGTGGGCCACTCCCTATATCCAAATAGCTCTCCGCCTCAATATTCACACAACTGATTTCCTATCGCCGTTAAGACTTTCTCAAAGCAAAGCAACAAGAACAACAAAAAACACCAAAAATTAAACGTTAATAATTCAGTGTGGCTTGGCTGGATTCCACACTACCCTCAAGGAATATATGCATTTTGGGGGGCTGATACTAAATAGAAGAAAGTCATCTTCCTCCTCCTCTTGCTCCTCCTCCTTCTTTTCTTCTTCTTCATCTAACTCTCCTTATTGTCTAGCACCATGTGCACACTTTATTTGTTGAATTTAATCATATCACTCTGTAATTTAAATATATTTAATTGTTGGTTTTTCTGATGTTCTTATTTTTGAATGACTTATCACATTATTCATATAATTTCTCTTTCAATATTGTATGCCTTTCATTTTCTATTAATGTGGAGAGGTGGTGATTTTTTACAAAGTTTACAGCTAAAGCAGCTAATACCATATATGAAAGTCATTTATGCCTCATTTTCTGTATAAGCAATTTAAAACAAAAACATTTATGACACAATTATTAGAGAGTTACAAGAAACGTTTTCTGTGCATAACATTTTAATAGGTCTTTAGAGAATTAAATTCCTTCTTTTTTCCTAAAAAAAAAAAAAATACTTCCTCAAATGCCACTACCCCATGAAAACCACTCTGACCATCTATGTTCATTTCCTAGGGCTACAAATTACCACAACCTGGGTGGCTTAAAAACAACAAACATCTATTTTCTAATAGTCTGTGGGTCCAGAAGTCCAAAGTCAAGGTGTTGACTGGTTCACATTTCCTCCACAGTCTGTAGAGAAGAATCCTTCCTCATGTCTTCCAGCTTCTGTTGGCTGCAAGCATTCCTTGGCTTGGGGCTGCCAACCTCCACTTGTGGACTTTGTATCTGTCTGTGTATCTCATACCTCCCTCTGTCTTTCCTCTTCTAAGCACATCTGTCATTGGATTTACGGCCCACCTGGATAATTCAGGATGATCTCATCCCAAGACCTGTGATAGTTAATTTTTTGTGTCAACTTCTTTGGGCTCAGGGATGCTCAGAAAGCTGGTAAAGCATCATTTCTGGGCATGTCCATGAGGGTGTTTCTGGAAGAGATTAGCATTTGTGTTGGTGGACTGAAAAAAGCAGGGGGCCCTCCCCAACACCAGCGAGCATCCTCCAATCCACTGAAAGCCCAAATAGAACAAAAATGCAGAGAAAGGGCAGATTTTTTTTTTCTCTGCTTGAGCTGAGACACCTGAATTCTGCCCTTGAACTTTGTGCTTCTGGTGCTTGGCTTTCTGGACTCACATCAGGATTTACACCATTAGCCCCTTGATTCTCAGGCCTTTGGACTTACACTGAATTACACCGCCAGCTTTCCTGGTTCTCCAGCTTGCAGATAGAGATCATGGAACTTCTTGGCCTCCATAATTGTGTGGGCCAATTTCTACAATAAATCTCCTATCTATCTATCATCTATCTATCTATCTATATCTATCTATCTATCATCTATCTATCATCTATCTATCTATCCATCCATCCATCCTCTGGTTCTGTTTCTCTGGAGAATCCTAACACAAGACCCTTAACTGAATTAAACAGCAAAGACCCTTTTATTAAGTATGGTGACTTTCACAAATTCCAGAGGTTGGGACTCAGACAAACCTCTTGGGGGACCATTATTTAACCCACTACACCACTTTATTTAATAACTGCAAAGTTATGTGTGTGCACACAAGTGGTCCTTCTGATGCTTCTTTCCTGTTCTTACTTTCTAGTGACTTGAAACCTTCTAACATATGATATCATTTGCTTATGTATAGGTTTATTGTTATTCTCCCCTCCCACTAGAATGTAATCTACCACTAGAATATAAGCTTTGTTCATTGATGTAACACAAGAATCTAGACCTACAGTGATGTTTGGCACATAGTAGGTGCTCACTAAACTCTTACTGAATGAATGAATGAATGAATGAATGAATGAATGAATGCCACATGTTATGGGAAACCAGTGGCCCAACTAGCTACTGGCATACAAGCGAAAGTCAATAAACACCTACTGAATGAATGTCCTTAGGAGAACCCTGGGAGATCCTAACTGGAAAATCAGAGTTATTCCCTTCCCAAGTTTACTTACGTAGTTTTTAACTTTTTTCCTCATCAGATTTCCAAATCCTGAGCTGCCCCCTTTAGGAGCCATGATTCTCTACTGGTGAGTCAGTGTTAAATAGTTCTGAGCCGGCTGAGCTGAAAATTACTCCCCCAAAATTAGAAAAGGTTACACTTCCGGAGAATAAATTCTGGTCTCTTAATAAGAGGTAATTAATTACACCAATGAGCATATTGACCAAAAATAGTTTCCAAAGAACAACTTAATGCTGGATAATTATAAATCAGAGGGTTTGATGAATCCAAGATGCTGCTAGCTGAGGCATTGATGACCCAAGTGGAGCAAATCAAATATTCCAGGGGACGCTAGAGATGGGAGCATGCTCTATGCCTGGTTTCTGCACTGCTGCCACCCCCTCGGCAGCCCACTCCTGCTCACCCTCATTGTCCTCTATAAGCTACTCTGAGATATGCGTATTTATTTATTTCCTGAGATAATGGCCTTTAAGACTAAAAAAATAAAATTACTGGCTGCTAAGAATGCAGTTTGGGAGCTTGGGCTTTTGTTTGGTTGCATTATTTTATTTCAATTTGGTTTGATTATTTTCACCTTCTATAAAGTTCACAGCACAACTGAAGACTCAATTTTTTTAAAGATTTTATTTATTTATTTATTTATTTATTTATTTATTTATTTATTTGAGAGAGAGAGTGAGAGAGCACAAGTAGGGGGAGCGATAGAGGGAAAGGGAGAAGCAGTCTCCCAGCTGAGCAGGGAGCCCCACGTGGGGCTGGATCCCAGGACACTGGGATCACAACCGGAGCTGAAGGCAGACGCTTAACTGACTGAGCCACCCAGGCACCCCAAAAATGAAGACTTCAAATAAAAGCTTATTTCTTATTTTCAATAAAGAAATAGGAAATGTTTTGAAGGATGTTTAGAAAATTTGGATGTGGGGCACCTGGGTGGTTCAGTCGTTAAGCACCTGCCTTCGGCTCAGGGCGTGATCCCAGCGTTCTGAGATCAAGCCTGCGTCGGGCTCCTCCGCTAGGAGCCTGCTTCTTCCTCTCCCACTCCCCCTGCTTGTGTTCCCTCTCTCACTGGCTGTCTCTCTCTGTCAAATAAAGAAAGAAAGAAAATATTTAAAAAAGAAAGAAAGAGAAAGAAAGAAGAAAGAAAGAAAGAAGAAAGAAAGAAAGAAAGAAAGAAAAAGAAAGGAAGAAAGAAAGAAGAAAGAGAGAAAGAAAGAAAGAAAAAGAATGAAAGAAAGAAAGAAAGAAGAAAGAAAGAGAAAGAAAAGAAAGAAAGAAAGAAAGAAAGAAAGAAAGAAAGAAAGAAAGAAAGAAAGAAAGAAAGAAAGAAAGAAGAAAGAAAATTTGGATAAGCAAAGAGAAAAAGGTGGGTTGGGTTTTAGGTTTTCTGACTCCGGGCTCAAGAGTCGCATGGTCTACCGACTGAGCCAGCCAGGCGCCCACCGGGAAGAAAGTGTTTCGAATTGCCTATAACCCCACTGCCCAGAGACAGCTGTGGACATCTCTCATGCTGTGTCCCACCTACATCTTTTTGCATCTCGTGACCTTCCTCACTTCCTGCCCAGCTTACTCTTTGCTCAGGTATTTCAGCTGTGTTGATGGGGATTTAAAGACGGCACATGCCACAGTGAACAAACAAACCAGTGACAGCCTGCCGACTCCGACTCTTCTCTCATGCTGCGTCCTCCCCTCCCGGGTCTACTCCTGCAGGACAAGTCGTCTTCTGCTTGCATTTGTCTTGCAAGGATTAAATGGCAAGCCTCCAGGGAGGACGGCGTCGACCACTGCCAGAGCTCCGCCCTGGAAGATATTCTGCAGAATTACTGCGGATGTTTCACTCCCACAATCAAATAATGAAAAGAATGAAACCCAGCCATCATCCATTCAACAAATATTTACCGACTGCCAACTCCTTACCAGTGTTCACATTATTGATCGCTAGCTGGGAGATTCTTGCTTCGAGATTCTTACGGTTGCCAGTGGACTGTGGCTGGGCCTGGAATCATCCAAAGGCTCATGTGGGCTGAACCCCCAGGGGCTCCCTCCCATAGCGAGAGCCTTGGTGCTCCATGGACTTTCTCCCTCTCTTCATGTACTGTTTTACCCCCTAAGGCTTCTCCACGTGGCTTGGGCTTTGGCCAGCATGGTGTCCTCGGGGTCCATGCACTTCTTACATGGCAACTGGCTTCCGAAGGTAGAAAGCAGAGGGGGCTGGGCTAGGTAAGGGCCACATTTAGAACAGGTACTATGTCACTTCTGGCACATTCTATGAGTGAAAGCTTTCAAAAGGCCTACCCAGATTCCAAGAGGCGGAGAAATAGACTCCACCTCTTGATGGGAGAGTGGCAAGCCACCCTGCAAAGGGGGGTGTGGGATGGGAAATACTGTTGCCAACATCTTTGGAAACAATGGTCTGCCACAGGTGAGTACTATGTACAGCCAGGGGATAGTGCTGAGGGCTCCTTAGTCCTTAGAGCTAGCATCCAGTAAGCAAAGAAGACAGTAAACAAATCACCGTACAATAAAATATATATTTCCACAGTGAAAAGCTATCAGGGAAAGGAACAATGAGAAAGGAAAAGAATAAAAGGAGTTTTGTCAAGGAATGTTCTTCTAAAAATGGAACACATGGACTGAGGCCCCAGTGGTGAGCAGGAGCCATCCAGGTGACTAACATTTTAAGCGAAGGAGCAGCATGTGAGAAATGAGTGGGGTTCAAGTGTAGGGAGCAAGAGGAAGATGGGTGCAAAATGAGGTTGAAAAGGTAAGCCAGGGATGGGTCCGTAGGGCCCGGCAGCCCTCACTGAGTAATGTGGGATTTTGTTTCTTGGTACAAAAGGAAAACACTTGTTTTGTTTAGGTTAAGTTCAGCTGCAAGTGACGGAAACCCAAAATAACAACCTATTAAACTAGGCAAAAATATATCTTTCTCTCACATGTACCAAGTTGTGTGTAATCCATCAGAGGCAAGGATGCCTGTCCACAGTTTCAGGGACTAGTGCCTTCTATCTTCCATTTGCCAAACTCAGAACACAGTTTATTCCTAAACCTCATGGGTCAAGATGGCGGCTTGAACTCCAGCCATCACACCCACATGGCAGTGGATGGAAAGGAGGAGGATGTTTTTCTCCCTTTCAGGATACACATCATTTCCAACAACTCCTCCTGGCCAGAACTGAATCATTTAATCATGTGACCAAACTTGTCTGCTGGGAAGACTAGTGCAGGGAAGGTGTCTATGTGCCTAGTTAAAAATTGGATACTTTATTATAAAGCCAGACAGGGAGAATGGATGAAGAGCAGTCTCTTCTCTGCCAAGACGTGTCATAAAATAGGACACTGGTTTCATTGTCAAGGGCCCAAAGTTCTACAGGGCCCCTCCAACCCACACAACTCTTCTCTGGTGATCTTGAGAATTCCTTTAACTTCTCTGGTCCTTCAATTCTTCATCTGCAAAGGGAGGTTATCCTCTCCATGGCCCACAGAGGTGTTATGTTAACTAACGGGGCTGTAATAATAACAGGGCTTAGCAGGGACGGAAGTTGTCAGCTTTAGGGAGGATCTTCATTTTATCTCATCTACAAACTATTTAAAGGTTTGGAAATAAACCTCCATCTTTCTGATGTTCATCCTGTAACCTGGCAACCAGCGAGAAGTCCTTAAATGCACAGAACTGGGCTGATGTCACCAGCTTCCTCAGAAATGCCAAAGTTAACCCGACCGGCTCCCTGAGCAGATAGCAGCCATGAGCCTCTGGTCACAGAGCTCAGATTCCTGAAATAAATGATGTGTTCACATGTCACGGAGAGAGCAGCAGGATTTTGGATGAGTTGGTCTCTAAGATCTGGATTAGAGGTGAAGAAGAGACAGAATGAGGGTCCATTTGTTCTCGTGCTGAAAAGCACCCGCTACCCAATAATATAATAAGATCAGCTATTGTGTGTGAACAGCCTACTAAGCTAGCGGCAGCTCTAGGCTAAGCTCTGCAAATAATTACCTCATTCAACACTCCACAGTCCAAAGAGGCGGGTACCAATCACACCTCCATTTTCCAGATGAGGAAACTGGGGTCCAAGAAGCCACAGTGACTCCAGGCTAATGGCAGGATCTGTCCCCAGAAGTCTGGCTCTGTAACCCTTGAATGGAAACCAGTAATTACCCTGCCTCCAACTACCCAAAGTCTTAAGCTGCCTCGCTTCCAATGCAGCACACAGGTCTTAAAGGCCTCCTATGTGCCAGGCTCTGGACTGGGTGTTGCTATCGTAGAAACAAAAAAGACACAGTCCGAATTCACAAGGCGTTCACAAGCTGGAGATGAGGCACACGGGGTAGGCATGTTGCTAGGTATGCTGAGTGGTTATCACATACATGGGAGGAAAGCCTAACCCACCCTGGAGGCCATGCCAGAAGCAATTAGGGAAGGCTTCCCGGAGGAGGCAACCCCCAAACTGAGTCTGATGTCTCCAATTCAAACACCCTTGAATGTGTCTGAAATAGTATACGTGCCACACACACACACACATACTGCTTTAGAATTACTTCCTTTTGATCCATCGGTTTGATCCTCCTAATTTATTTACAAACAGAGCTGCAGTCACCATTAGTTAGGATGGCGTGGGGGTGGGTGGGCTTACCTGAAATTCAATCCACCTATTTTATGGCTCAGGCGTTTCGCTTTAGGTTACAGCAGATTTTAGAGCAAAAGGCAGCCTCACCTAAGAGTTCAGAGGATGACAGAGGCCAGGCCCACCTCTGCCCCTGCCCCACCCCTCCCTGGTGTGATCCAGGTCATCCTTTCTTCTGCTCACACCTCCTTACCACGGGCCAGTTATGACCTTCATTCTCATCTTTTATCCCCACAAACATTGTTTCCATGGAGAGCATTTTGTTCTGTTGAAAAACACAAGCCTTGCAACAGAAAACAACAAAAAAAGAAAGAAAGAAAGCATGTGTTCAATTTTCCATTGCTTTTTTGTGGGTCCTCACATGGACGTGTCCATGTCCTGCCTCCACCCATCTGAATATTCTTTCTCTTTTTTTTCTCACAGGGGTAAGAAAAATGAAAGATAAGAAAAATGAAAAGCCCGGGACTCCAGCCCGTTGCAAGGAGGTAAGATCCAGAAAGGTTACCCAGGAACAGCCAGAGATGGTCCCTGGCCTGAGAGGTGTGGTGTTCTGGATATTCAGCTAGCACTTACTAGAACAGGGCGCAGCGGGCGGCAGTGGTGCCCCGGCTGCACAGAAGGGGCATGGCAAGAGGACGTGCTGGGAGGCTGCACTTGACGTTCAGCGGAAACATCACTCGTGGCTGTCAAAGTGGCAGCCTGAGGGGCGCCTGGGTGGCGCAGTCGTTAAGCGTCTGCCTTCGGCTCAGGGCGTGATCCCGGCTTCTGGGATCGAGCCCCACATCAGGCTCCTCCACTATGAGCCTGCTTCTTCCCCTCCCACTCCCCCTGCTTGTGTTCCCTCTCTCACTGGCTGTCTCTCTCTCAAATAAATAAAATCTTATTAAAAAAAAAAAAAAAAGATGGCAGCCTGAGCGTGATGAGGAAGGAGCTGCAGGCTTCCTTTGAGGTTAGAAGAAAGAAAAGATCAAGGGAGAGGGGGAGGAAAAGAATGAATGGACAAAAGGGAGAGAAAGAAAAAGAAAAGTTTAGAACCAGGGTTTCTAACCAGCTTCTGTCAGAAATTCTTGCCACCATTTGTTAAAAATCCACATTCTATGAAAAATTGTCAATATTTACCATTAGGATGAGAACTCCTATGTTCCAAGATGGTGTGATTTAAAGCATTTCAGTCTTGGAGGAAAGCAAAACTAATTTTAAATCCTACTGCTACTGCTTCTTAGCTGGGTGACCTAGGATAAGTCTGTTTCCTTGTGAGTGCGATGGGTATGAAAATACCCTCGTGCAGGCGAAAATGCCTGGGCCCGTGGGTTGCAGGCAAGGGCTCTGAGAGGACCCTGGTGGGCCTTTCCTTCCCTTGCGGGATCAGAAAACCTGATGGCCTGGCCAGACTGCTCCCTACAGTCACCCGGTGAGAGAGGTCTCTGAGGAAGGCAGTTCTAGCTGCTGAAGCCCCCCGGGGGAGGGCTGGTGAAGGTGAGAACAGCCAGGCTGACAGCACAGGAAGCAGTAAGACCACGTGGGTGAAGTGTGGGTGGAAATCAAGCTGCGGTAGGCGACCATCAGGCTTCCGGCTCTGCCCAGGCATTTCATTGATGATCCCTGGTCCACTGGGTTCTCACATATTAATTACTTTTCTTCTCTTATCCTTGTGGATAGCTCTGTGATATTCTGGAAAACAGTGCATCTCTCCACGCATTTATATCCTATATTCCTGGCATGGAGCTCTGCAGCCTGTTTGGTTTTGTTTGTTTTTTTTTTAAGTAATCTCTATGCCCAACATGGGGCTCCAACTCATGACCCCGAGATCAAGAGTCCCATGCTCTACTGACTGAGCCAGCCAGGCACCTGTGTCCCCAGTTTTGAAGTTGATGGCACTTATGTTCTTTCTTCAATAGCTGTCCCTCTCTCGTAGCTTATGTTGGCCTGTGCTGAACTCACTCTCCTGAGTGGGAATTTGGCTTATATTCAAGTTCTCAGAACTGAGCTCAGTTTGCTGCAGGGGCTGTGTGAATACTTGGGTGTGCGTGCACGCATGTTTGTGTGCATGTGTACGTGCGTGCACGCATCTGTGCAGGAATGGATATGTGTGCACGCCCGTGCATGTGTGTTCCCACCCAGTGTGGCACTTTCTGTTAGCTCTTCCACTCCATCCCTAGCCTCTCTTTAAGTACGTTCGTCCCCAATCCTTTGAAACATTTCATCTTTAAGCCCACAAGAATGTTAAGATTCTATCTGGGCCTCAGGAATTATATATTTAAAAAGTCACTTCAAATTGCATGATCATTAATCTGGGAACATTATCCTTTTTGAATCTTTCAAGTTGTTTCATGAGCAAATCTAAATGTGTCCTTTTCTCTCTGTGTTTAGTAAGTTAACTAATCATTCTGGCCTCGTCCTTATTTTTGATGCTAAGAAACCACCACTGTACTTCCTTGCATTATGTAGCTTTCTGACAGCTCTTAAAATAGCTTGCAATCAGAAAAAAAAATTATATTCTCCAAGACAGACTTTAAAGAATACAGTTCTCCAGGAATGGAGTTAAGAGAGAAACTTACATTTCGTAGCAATTGCTTTGGAATGCACTTCAGTACAGTAATTTCTTAGTGCGATGACACAGTCCAAATACGGTTTACTTGCAGTGATCTTGAAACAGCTTATCAAGGTACTTTGTGCTATGGAATGAGATACTTCTCTCCAAGTCAAGAGGTCCAAGTGCTCCAAAGAGAGAACATAACGCCTATTTGGGGGGATAGCTCCAAAAGAAAGGAAAAGAAAAACTAAGCCTTACTAAAACTTGGAAAATCTAGTATACTTAAATGAAATGGTTTCGTACAGCTGATCTAGATAAAGGTATCACAATACAATGAAACTACTTTAGTCTTGGATATATGAAATACAGTTGTAACATTCTGACTTCCTAGAACCCATTCTGTGTTTCACAGGGACCTTGTCTTCATTTCAGCTATTCAGGTATGTTTAATTTTGTCGTACAATTTATTAATTGTCCTATAAATAGAAAAGCACATTTAAATGTTGAGAAAGAGGTTCCTTTTAAAAGTAACTTTTATTATAAAAAGTTACACACACACATACGCACATACAAAGTTACACAGAAATGTCCAGAGAAAATAAAAATCACCCATAGTCACACCTTTAGGGAGAACCACTATTAACATTCTGGTGTCATCCTTCCAGCCTTTTTTCTGCATAAATAATGTAATTTTTAAAAATTGGGGCATCATCATGTGTCTACAATTGTATGTCCCGGTGTGTTGTCCTTGTTGTTTCTTCCGAACCTGTGCTGGGGAGGTTTTCCCATGTCATCATGCTCTCTCCAAACCATCACCAGCATTGGCTACCTAGTCTGCCATTGAATGAATTTACCATGATTTTTAAAAAATCAGTTCCCCACTATGCAAACCCTGTACGAACAATGGTGTAGATAGGCCTTTGGGCATATCTGTAATCCGTTCTCTGGAATTAAGGGTATGAGCGTTTGTAAAGCTATTCCTATACAAGGCTGAAGTACCCCGCAGAAAAGCTGCACCAGTTCATACTCACTCCACGAACGTCTGAGATCAGTGGGGAAGCTGAACGTGCAGACTCTGGGTTCACAGCTTGGCTCCGCCCCCTCTAGTCATGTGACAGTCCTCAGACTTCGGAAACGTGGAGGAGCTAGTGTATGTCATGTGGCTGTTGGGAGGATTAAATGAGATAAAGGGCTTAGGCCTGCAAATGGCCGTTCAGGATCCTCGTCCAGATTCTTCTGCTTGTGATGCAATGCTCTCAGCGAACACTTCGGAGCTCCTCTGGCTGCCCGGCTCCGTGGCCGGCCCTCGGGGCCCACAAACAGAGGAAGATCACGGCCCTCGTGGGGCTCACATTCTAGTCCGGGGAGGGAGGAGACAGACAATAAACTACATAAAAACAAACAGACTTTAAAAAAAAAAAAGTCATTATATAGCCTAGTAGAAGGCAATGAGCGCGGTTTGGGGAAGACAGCAGAGCCGAGTAAGGATTTCCAGGAATTCGGAGGGCTCAGGCTGGAATTTTAAGAAGGGTAATCAGAATAGGCGCCGGTGAGAAGGTGTCAGTTGAGCAAAGACTTGAACGGGGGGAGAGGGTTAGAGCAGCAGATAACTGAGAATGGCTCGAACAGGAGCACGCCTGGAGCCTCCGTGCAAGCAAGGGGCGGCGTGGGTGGCACCAAGGGCTTGAGAGGCAGGACAGAAGAGGGTGACGTCAGCGAGGTGGCAGGGGCAGACCACGTAGGTCTTGCAGGGGGTGGGGGAGCCGAGCAGGCCGGGCCTTTTTCTCTGTGTGGAGTGAGCAGCCATGGCAGAGCTCTGAGCAGGGCAGTGACAGGATGCCTCACATTTTGTAAAAATCACTCAGGCTGCTATGTTGAAAATAGACGACAAGGGTCAAGTGTGGAAACAAGGACCCTGGTGAGGGGTCTCTGCGGTGGGATCCCGGTCATAGTGACTCTGACCAGGGTGGGAGTCGTGAAGGTGACCAAAGGGGTCTGATTCTAGACATGTTGTGAAGATCACACCTGTAGGATTTCCCGCGGGTTGTGACTTGAGTGTGGGGTAGGAGAGAAATAGGAGTCGAGGATTTAGTCCATGGCTTTGACCCGAGCTCCTGGAGGATGAAGTGGCCTTTGATGGGGAGGAGGGAAGATCGGGAGTTGAGCTCCGGAGGTGCTAAGTTTGAGGAGTGTGCCAGACATCCAAGTGGAGATACTGAGAAGGCAGCTGGAGACATGAAAGTCTGGAGTCTGGGAGGGAGGGCTAGAATGAAGATCTACATTCAGGAGTCATCGGCATATGCCTGGGGATTTTAAAGCCACAAGATTAAATAAAATCTCCGAGGGTATGTATTTAGATAGAAAAGAGGAAAGGATCAAGGACTGACCCCTGTGGGAGTTCCAACTTTAAAAGATGAGAGAAAGAAAAACAGCAAAAGGGACTGAGAAGAGGTGAGCAGCAAGGTAGGCGGAAAATTGGGTCAGTCTAATGTTCTGGAAGCCATGTGCAAGAAGGAGGAGGAAGAAAGAAGGAGAGATCCCGTGTGTCAACAGCCACAGAGAGAGGGATCAAGTTAACACAGGACTGAGGGGCGCTTGGGTGGCTCAGTGGGTTAAGTGTCGGCCTTCGGCTCAGGTCATGATCAAGTCCCTCATCGGGCTCCCTGCTCTGCGGGGAACCTGCTTCTCCCCCTCCCTCTGCCTGCCGCTCCCCCCTGCTTATGTGAGCTCTCTCTCTCTTGCTCTCTCTCGCTCTCGCTCTCTCTCACTCTCTCTGTGTCAAATAAATAAATAAAATCTTTAATACAAGGACTGAGAATCTGTGGGTTTGTCAGCAGCTTAGCTGAGAGCTGATTTGAGGCAGTGGGCAGAAGAAAGCCTGATCAGAGTAGGTTTCAGAAAAAATGAGAGAAGACTTGGAGTTAGTGAGTACACACAAAATTTTGAGGAGTTTGGCTCTAAAATAAATGTGGCAGTAGCTGGTTGAGGAAGTATAATGAAATGAAGGTGGTGTGTGTGTGTGTGTGTGTGTGTGTGTTTCCGAATGGGAAAGATAAGGGCATGTGTGCAAATTAATGGAAAGGGTCCTGAAAAGAGAGAGAAAACTTTCTGATGTGGGAGAGAGCAGCACGGCTGAGACAACATGTTGGATAGGTAAGAGTGAATGGAAGGTGGAAAAATCCACGTTAGACTGACACGTAGGAAATTCATCTACACTAACACGTGGCTTCGGGCTCTGGTAAGTGGCGGAGGGAGTCTGGACATTCTCTTCCTGCTGCCACACTTTCTCATACACTTACCGAGCATCTACTAGATGTCCAGCACCAGGGTGTTCGGTGGTCGTTCTACCAGGTTCTTATATTATTGGCATGCCTTCCCCTCTCCGAAACACTCAGGAATGTTTAACGGACTGACAGGGTTTCAAATGACAAGGGTAATGACTCCCATAGATGCCTGAAGTGTAAGCATCGTTCCAAAGCCCTCTCTGACTCCATGGGCCCTTCCTGGGGTCAAGGATCTGCAGCAGTCACCCTATTATCCATTACTGAACACTGATAGAAACTCCTGCTAAAAATAGTTGTGCTAAAAATAAAAAGTCCCAACCCTTATCTGAAGTTTGTCAACTAAGCAGCCGACATCTACATCTTACATATTTGGAAACATCTGGACAAACACTTGGATATTTGGAAACCTCAGAAACCTTGGCATCATTTGGCATTTGAAAAGCTTTTACTCCTTATCTAGGTATTTTGGTTTTGTGTAGACAGAGCCAGGCAGCGGGAATGACCCATTTGAAATCAAGCCTCTGTCCAAAAAGGACTGTTTCCATCCTCATGGAAGCCCTTACTAGGGAAAGAATATAGTAATCGCGGAACCACACGAAACAAAATGTCATCGCCATTTGACCTTGATATTGTCCATGAAAATAAATATTCCCTTATACTTAGGGGTAAACTCTTTCACCAAATCCTCATTTTGTGCTTCAATTCTCATTCTAAGCAGCTAAACTATTTTGATTTCTCCTGTTAACTCAAGAAATTACATCTTCCGCTCATTTGTCAAATGTTTGATGAAATCTTAAACATATTAAAACCCTTCCACACTGCGGCCAACGTGTACCATTCAGGTTCTTATCAGGCCTCGTGGTGAAGTCCACTTGGCCTTTATTGCCTTTGGATTATGTCACTGCAGTTCGAGATGTTGGGTAAGACCCTGCAGAGTGACCCCCTGGAAACCAAATCCAACGTCCTGTTCAGCTTTTCAAAAAACCCCTGATTCTTTGTAGTCAATTAGGTATTAAATTCAGCTTCCTTTATTTATTCAAGGTATCACGATAAAAGATAGGCAGATATTTTATCTAATTTTCTTTATGCCCTTAATAGCACTTTGCAATCTGTGGTCCCATGTTTATACATACTTATTATGTAAGAAATGCCCTTCAAATCAAGGAAAAGCAAACTTCTCAATGACTGGTTACAGAATCTGTGATACGTCTTCATCCGTCTGGTGTAGTAATAACTCAAAGATGTTTCAGTGACTTTCTGTATATGGTCAGATTCCATATGAGAGAAACTGTTCAGAGGAAGCTAGTCAATCTGCTGGCTTCTTACTCCTTCCTCTATGGTTCCTACAATATCCTTTGTATGATAGAGTTTAGAGAGGTAAAAATCGGTGAGGATGGGGGGCCCTGGGGGGCTCAGTCAGTTAAGTGGTCAGTTCTTGGTTTCAGCTCAGATCAGGATCTCAGGGTTGTGAGATCGATCTGTACTGGGCATGAAGCCTGCTTAGGATTCTTTCTCTCCTTCTCCCTCTTGTCCTTCCCCACTCATGCTCTCTCTCTCTCTCTAAAAAAAATAAAAATAAAATTTAAAAAACCTGTGAGGAGGCTCAATCCCATGAGTAGATCTTTGAATCCCAGAAGTGTTATATTTTTCATCACACATATGTAAAAGAAGAGAGCAAAATTATAATTATTATTTTTTTTTAAAGATTTTATTTATTTATTTGACAGAGAGAGACAGCCAGCGAGAGAGGGAACACAAGCAGGGGGAGTGGGAGAGGAAGAAGCAGGCTCATAGCGGAGGAGCCTGATGTGGGGCTCGATCCCATAACTCTGGGATCATGCCCTAAGCCGGAGGCAAACGCTTAACTGCTGTGCCACCCAGTCGCCCCCAAAATTATAATTATTGATGAGTATGTATGCCTTGTATTAGATAGGCTAACTCTGTTGCTTGAATTAGGTAGGATGCTGTAACAAATAAACCCCAAATTCCTGTGACACAGCATAACAGAAGTTTATTTCTTGCTCATGTAATGGTTCAGTGTAGGTGTCTTGCTCAACCACTAGCTGGGGTTGGACCTGGACTCCCTCCAAACTGTGGGTTCAATAGCCCCTGTTAATTCGGACTCCTCTGAACCTGGCTACCAGATGGTGGAGGGGAGCATAAAAAAACCCATTTCTTAAAAGTCCCAATTTAGAAGTGACACACCACTCTGTTCACAGCCCATTGGTGAGAATTAACCATATGTCCTGATCTGGATGCAAAGGAGGCTGGGAAATGTAGTTCCCTGTGGGGAGCTGTGTCCAAGTGATAACTCTAAGCTAAGGAAAGGGGTAACCTGAGTGTTAGCCGGCCATCTCTGCCATACTTGAGTAATGCAGTTACATCAAAAAGTATATTCTGTAAAGACTCCTATTAACATTTTGGAATAGAGCTAAGAAATACTATACATACTGTTCTATCAACTGGATTTTTTTCATTAACAATATATTGACTCATACATCTGTCACGTGTGTTTTAGATGTACATCGTTTGTGTGAACAGAGCATGGCTGCAAGGAGCAGCCAATGCGTTTCTGGTGTGAATATTTGGTAGCTAATATCACAAAGACAGGGACAAGCATGAGACTGCGTAGTATGGGGGGGCGTGAGTTCAGGCTTTGGGGTCAAGCATTTCTGGGCTCACATCCTATCCCTTGTACTTGCTAGCTTGTAATGATAAGGAAGTGCTTTCCTTAATCTGTAAAATGGCGATAGGAGGTTCAGTTTTTCTATCCGTAAGATGAGGATAGTTACCTTTTGTATTAGGTTTCTGCGAGGGTTAGTGAAATAATTTATGTAAGGCACTCAAATACCAAGATGGATGATGACTACATGTTTTAAAGATGATAAATGACTTTAGACATGTATAAGGTTTTTATTGAGATGTAGTTGACATAACAGTATATTAGTTATATTAGTTTCAGGTATACAATGTGATGCCTTGCTATTCGTATAAGCTGTGAAATGACCACCACAATAAGTCTAGTTAACATCCATACCACAAGTAGTTACAGTTTTTTCCTTGTGAGAAGAACTTCAATCATCAACTTTTGTAGCAACTTTCAAATATAATAAAGTATTATTAATTATAGTCACCACGCTATATATTACATCCCCAGGACTTATAACTGGAAGTTTGTAACTTTCGACCACCCTCACCCTTTTCACCCACCTCCCCACCCCCCACACCACCTCTGGCAGCCACCAATCTCTTCTCTGTATCTGTGATTTAACAGTTTTATAAGAAAACTTTTATATTGTCAGCATTTTATGGCCTAGTGAGGTGGACAAGCAAGTAAAGCAAATTAGAGACCTCACACACCTCACCTGGAGATCTTGGTGTTGAATCAGTAGTTTTCAAGTGAGACCATGAATCTGAATTTTTAGCAATTTCCCTAGGGTGATTCATACTGTCCTTGGGACCAAAACTGATGTAGGCTCCATCTAGGCACCAAAAAGAGGCCAGCAAATTTCAGAGAGTAAAAAAGCAGAAAATGAAGAGAAATAAATAAATGACCGCAGAGTCAGAAAAGAAGTAGGAGATAAGAAGAATATTTAGAGCAGTATCTCAAGAGGCAATCTGGGTGAGACGAATTTTCGTTGCATGGGATCATCCCAAGCATTGCAGACATTTTGCATCCCTGTCCCCTGCCTGTCAAATATCCATAGTATCTCCACAATTACTGTGATCATGAAAAATGCCCCACATTTTCCCAAATAATATCTCTTTTGGAGAGACCCACCCATGGTTGAAGACCACTGATCTAGTTCAAAAGCTTCCCCTTTCCAGATGAGGAAGGTGAAGTGACTTACTTATGGTCACACAGCCAATTGGTGGCACACTGGGAGTAAACCAAGTATTCTGCTGCATGTTGAGGCCTTCTTTACACCATGTGGCCATATCAGCTTAAAATGCTTTCAACTGCAGGTCAGAAAGTCCCATTTGATCTTACTAAGATCACAGGGAAATTGAATGGCACACTTCCTTGGAAAGTCCAGAGGTAGAGCCCATTCAGGATTGTCTGAGTTCAATGGCTGTGATGCTGTCTGCTTGTGGCTTAACTGGTTTTGCCTTCCTCTGTGCCAGCTTCATCCTCAACCTGTGACAAGATGCTGGCCGGTTCCCCTGGGCAAGAAGGAACAGACTCAACTAGTCACAGAGGAGAGTCAATGATCCAAGTCAGCGAAAGGGGGGATCATTCAAGTGTAGCCTGTCTGCTGGAGCTCATCCTGCCAAACCAAATTTTGAACACAAAGAAAAAGTCTAGAAACCAGAAAGTAATTAAAAAGCAGCTGTATGCAGCTAATGTAAACTAGAACACTTCATCAAGAACTACTGATGTACAGTGTGTTGGCTAATTCATCATCATCATCATCGTCAAAGTAACTGTAGCCACTAGCTGTATGTTCAAAGGCCAGCACAGGAACCCAGTCAGATACTGCAGCAACACTTCCTATCGTCTCAGGGCTCCTACTCGCACATATTCTTACACTGCTTCAGAATCTCAATGTTTCCCTCTTTCCTAGAAACTTTATTGTCTTCTCTTGCCTCCCTTGTGTCGGGCCCTGTCACTCATACACATTCTCTCCATGTCAAATGCCAAAGACCCAGAAATCAGCAAGCCAAGACAGGACTCACCTCAAAGATGGGGGAGGGGAGAAGTTGAGCAGACCGAGGCAAAATCACGCCATAACTAGAGAGGACACCATACCAACAGACACTGCTATTTGTAGGCATTTGATGCTGTTTCTCATACCATTCACTCTCTCTCTCTCTTTCTCTCTCATCCTTGATTCTTTGCTGATTTGCTCCAGACTTAAACTCCTGGACCAAAGAGCCCCATTAGCTCAACCTATAGCATATTCCCATGTCCTAGGTGCTAAAGGGCCGAGGAAAGTGTATGTTTGAGCATGTGAACTGTTACAATGGAAGACAGGTCCTGCCTTTGGCCAAGATGCATACAATAGGGAATTCCCCAAACAGGAAGGTAGTTCTGATGCTGGGCAAGTGTCTGAACTTGGCAGTGGATGGAGAGATGGATGGATGCATGGGTAGCTGCACTGATGGATGCAAGGATGAATCTGGTAGTTCTGATGGGCCACACAGAGTTCCTCCCCTTTTCAATCCCCTCTTCTCTTCTCCTGAGGCTTTAAGGCACAGTGGGACTTCCCCAGAGATTGGAGGACCATACATTCACCTCCTTCTATGTATAAATCAAAGAGAGGACAAATTAAATTAAGGAGAGGATAATATTTATAACAGAGAGCCATTAATCATCTATGCCTTGGTTACTCTAACATGTAGAATCATTGTAGTTACACGTGTGAATAAACAGGTCCTCAGATTCTCTACCAGGTCTCATCCATATCCTCTGATGAGTCATGTCTGGCATCTTCAGCCTTCTAGGACCACGAGGAAAGACATAAGCCAATATCACACCAAGAAGACCTAAGCAAGCAGGGCATTTAGTACATTGAAAACTAAGGCATGTCCTTTGAGACTTCAGAGTTAAAATTGTGTGAAAGGACTATTTTGCTCAAGATCCACATAACTACAATTGTGAGCCATACTTACATATTAAGCACCTTAACTATGTAATTGCACTTAATCCTGACAAGGTTACTATCCCCCTTTTGTGTACGAGGAAGCGGGGAGGGTGTACTTCTCTTGAGGGCACACAGCTAGTAAATAACGAAGCCAGGGTTCCAAGCCGAGCCCATCCAGCTCCAAAATGTCAGCTTTGTCCAATAACCCAGAGTGGGACCCACAGCCTAATTTGCTCCCACACCAGCTGTCCTAAATAAGGCCTTTCTTTGCCACTCTGGTATATTCATTTGTCGTCAGTTAAAACCAGTTTTTATGCACACCTTCTTAATGGATGTTAATGCTTCTGTTCTAGAACTAGCTTTCCCTCCAGAATACCCAGGAACATTTCAAAGTCACACTGAGCAGTAACAAATTACATTTCCCTCAACAAATTTCTTACGTGGTCATAAAATGATTATGGATGTTGCCTGCATCTGTTGGTGTTTACGTCCTGGCTGTGAGCAGTAGTGCAGGAAAACATCAAAGTTTTGTGGGCGACAAAGACTCGCCTCTGATCTTCACTTCAAAGACAAGCAAACAAAAAACCTTCCCAGCAACACCTTTGAGATTAATGTCAATCAGGTTGTTCCTCAACTTGCTGATACAAGTATGCGCATTATAATGAATGAAGCGTGTTAGGAAACAATAAACCTCCTCTAAACTGGCAGTAAAAATACCTACAGGGCACACACAATGTGTTCCTGATGTATTATAAGAGAATTTAGCAAATGGACTCTTTTTACCTCTTAGCCCTGACCCTCCAACACCAATTTTAAAAGGGTGTCAACAGAGCCCCATTATAAAGAGGGATGGTGTTCTTTCTAAGCCGGGGATCTAAAGACCTAACATCTTCTGTGCTGTGTGCAGAGTTTTCCTTTCCATCCTCCTCTGCTGAGTACACATACTGAGATTCACAGAGCCTTTTGATCGGGGTCTGGGGCTTTACTTGAAATTCTCCCTTCTACCTCCACCTCTTCGGGAACATGGCGACCTGAGGAAGGAGTCCTTGCTCCTGGCACGCGTCCCAGGCTGGTCCGATGCCTCATTTTGGTGTCCCACAGCGCGCAGGACCACCTCAACCACATCACTTACTGTACGGCACCATCTATGAGCTCTTAGAGAGCCAGGACCCTGTTTGGATCTTCTTTGCATCCCAGACACATAGCCCAGTGCCCAACACACAGTAAGTGCATGGATGGAAGTACAGACCACCCTTCAAATGAGAATGGTGGGGACAGGTCAACTGGAAAAAGAATGGGCAGTGGGAGTATGGGATGTGGAAAGGTCCAGGGAGTCAGAGGAATTACACTTACTAGAAAGGAGTGCTTTAGGCACAAGCTAAAGGTGACAGAGATGATAACACAGCCATTATGGGGCCTGGGCTTCAGCCTTGGGCCCCAGAGGGCTGACAGTATTTTCCGTGTAATCAGTGTCCAGATGGACTCTATCCTTTTTAACTCTTCCCATGCAGAAGGGTTTGGCTGGGACTTTGTATTTACTTATTATGCATTTAGGTGAGATCCAGGCTAACGTGGCAGCGCCCTCGTTTGTGGGACAAGCGCTGAACAGCCTCCTCGGCTCTGCACACCCCTGTCCTCCATGAACAGCCCGTCCCAATGGGAGCTTGACAACACCCCCAGCTGGGAAAGATCATCTGTGAGCACCTGCTATGCTGCTGGATTGGACTGAGGGCATTATGAGACACCTTAGAATAGTTTTTAAACATTTTCAATCAAAATACCCTGAATTTAGTAGTTCATTAGTCAACAAACATGTGTCAAGTTTCGACAACATGTTGGCGATGGCACTAGGTCCAAGGATAATAGTCACAGTCGTAATTAAAATAAGAGTAGCCATGGTCAAATGTAAAAACATCTCCCTTTTCACATCACTCTGCTTCTACAGAGGAATGTGAGCAAGAGCAAGAGACAGAAAATTCGCTATTTCCAATTTCATCTCAATTCCAGCAGAGATTAAAAGGGCACGTCCTCCTCTGAGTCACTGAAATGAAGTGAGAGTTGATTGGGGAGAATTTTATGAATAGAGCTTGTTTTCATTTTTCATGTAAAATTCATGCCAGAGTCCAAATAACAAACACTACTATCCACACGGCCAAAAGCACGAAGCAAATACATTAGATGGACTCAATTACAGAAAACAGAATTCACATCAGCTCTTGCAAGTCCGCCCGGCTCAGAGGCGTGGGGGTAGAGAGAGGCTGTCGCTCCCTGGCTCTGGTCCTTCTTCACCAGTGACAGAAGCAGCTCCTTCCTCCCTGGGGAAGAGTGAGGAAGGGAGCAGAGACAGGCACGTTCTACTGGAAATACCTCCACCTGGAATTTATAGGAGTGGGGACTCGAGCTCTTCCCACTAACCTGCTCAGTATTTCGAAGTAATCGATTTCATTCCTCGCAATTCTGACCTAGATTCTGTCTTTCAAAAACAAGTAAATCACGTGTGTCTGACCTTATGGCTGCGGTTAAGAACCGCCCCCGCCCACGGCGTGTAGACCCGTAAGGGCTGCCTAGGGCGGATGCCGGAGTCTTCTGAGCCGGTGGAGCTCTGGGTAGGAGTGTTCTCTTTACTTTTGTACCGTCAGCCCCAAGCCCGCAACATCAGTTTTGGACTTGATGGAAAGATCGATCGCAGAGGGGTCAGCAATCACTCTAAAGCATATTATCACAAACTTCTCAACTGGTAAATACAGGTGGATACACATCCTGATATACCAACTCACTGTTTTTTAAATTTTTTATTTAAATTCAATTAATTAGCGGGGCGCCTGGGTGGCTCAGTTGTTAAGCATCTCCTCCGCTAGGAACCTGCTTCTTCCTCTCCCATTCCCCCTGCTTGTGTTCCCTCTCTCGCTGCCTGTCTCTCTCTCTCTCTCAAAAATGAATAAATAAAATAAATAAAATCTTTAAAAAATAAATAAATAAATTCGATTAATTAGCATATAATATATTATTTGCTTCGGGGATACAGGTCTGTGATTCATCAGTCTTATACAATACCCAGTACTCATTACAACACAACACATACCCTCCCCAATGTCCACCACTGGGCCAGTCCATCCCTCCCCACCCCCCTCTCCTCCAGCAACCCTCAGTTTGTTTCCTATGATTAAGAGGCTATTATGGTTTATCTCCCTCTCTGGTTTCATCTTGTTTCATTTTTTCCTCTCTTCCCCTATGATCCTCTGCCTTGTTTCTCAAATTTCACATATCAGTGAGATCATATGGTAATTGTCTTTCTCTGATTGACTTATTTCACTTAGCATAATACCCTCTAGTTCCATCCACATTATTGTAAATGGCAAGATTTTGTTTTTTGATGGTTGAGTAGTATTCCATTGTATATATATACCAAATCTTCTTTATCTATTCACCTGTCAATAGACATCTGGGCTCTTTCCATAGTTTGGCTACTGTGGACATTGCTGCTATAAACATTGGGGTGCAGGTGCCCCTTCTGATCACTACATTTGTATCTTTGTGGTAAATCCCCAGTAGTACAATTGCTGGGTCATAAGGTAGCTCTATTTTCAACTTCTTGAGGAACCTCCATACTGTTATCCAGACTGGCTGCTCCAGCTTGCATTCCCACCAGTGGTACAAGAGGGTTCCCCCTTCTCTCCATCCTCACCAACATCTGTCATTTCCTGACTTGTTCATTTTATCCATTCTGACTGCTGTGAGGTGGTATCTCATTGTGGTTTTGATTTGTATTTCCCTGATGCCCGAGTGACATTGAGACTTTTCTCATGTGTCTGTTGGCCATTTGTAAATCTTCTTTGGAGAAATATCTGTTCATGTCTTCTGCCCATTTCTTGATTGGATTATTTGTTCCTTGGGTGTTGAGTTTGATAAGTTCTTTATAGATTTCGGATACTAGCCCTTTATCTGATAAGACATTTGCAAATATCTTCTCCCATTCTGTCGGTTGTCTTTTGGTTTTGTCGACTGTTTCCTCTGCTGTGCAAAAGCTTTTTATCTTGATGAAGTCCCAATAGTTCATTTTTGCCTTTGCTTCCCTTGTCTTTGGAGACGTGTCTAGCAAGATGTTGCTGCGTCTGAGGTCAAAAAGGTTACTGCCTCTGTTCTCTAGGATTTTGATGGATTCCTGTCTCACATTAGGTCTTTCATCCATTTTGTCTATTTTTGTGTATGGTGTAAGGAAATGGTCCAGTTTCATTCTTCTGCATGTGGCTGTCAATTTTCCTGACACCATTTGTTGAAAAGACTATCTTTTTTCCAGTGGATATTCTTTCCTGCTTTGTTAAAGATTAGTTGGCCATAGAGTTGAGGGTCCCTTTCTGAGTTCTCCATTCTGTTCCATTGATCTATGTATCTTTGTGCCAGTACCATACTGTCTTGATGATTACAGCTTTGTAATAAAGCTTGAAGTCCGGCATTGTGATGCCACCAGCTTGGTTTTTCTTTTTCAATATTCCTTTGGCTATTCGGGGTCTTTTCTGGTTCCATACAAATTTTAAGATTGTTTCAGCTCTGTGAAAAAAGTTGATGGTATTTTGATAGGGATTTCATTGAATGTATAGATTGCTCTAGGTAGCATAGACATTTTAACAATATTTGTTCTTCCAATCCATGAGCATGGAACATTTTTCCATTTCTCGTGTCTTCCTCAATTTCTTTCATGAGTGTTCTGTAGTTTTCTGAGTACAGATCCTTTGCCTCTTTGGTTAGGTTGATTCCTAGGGAACTTATGGTTTTGGTGCAATTGTAAATGGGACTGATTCCTTAATTTCTCTTTCTTCTGTCTCACTGTTAATGTATAGAAATGGAACTGATTTCTGTGCATTGATTTTATATCCTGCCACTCCACTGAATTCCTGCCTAAGATCTAGCAATTTTGGGATGGGGTGTTTTGGATTTTCCACATAGAGTATCACGTCACCTGCAAAGAGTGAGAGTTTGACTTCTTTGCTGATTCGAATGCCTTTTATTTCTTTTTGTTGTCTGATTGCTGAGGGTAGGATTACTAGTACTATGTTGAACAACAGTGGTGATAGTGGACAACCCTGCCTTGTTCCTGATCTTAGGAGAAAAGTGCTCAGTTTTTCCCCAATGAGAATGATCTTCACTTTGGTCTTTTTGTAGATGGCTTTTATGATGTTGAGGTATGTTCCCTCTATCGCTACACTGTGAAGAGTTTTAATCAAGAAAGAATGCTGTACTTTGTCAAATGCTTTTTCTGCATTTATTAAGAGGATTGCATGGTTCTTGTCCTTTCTTTTATTAATGTAATGTAGTACGTTGATTGATTTGTGGATGTTGAACCACACTTGCAGCCCAGGAATAAATCCCACTTGGTTGTGGTGAATAATCCTTTTAATGTACTGTTGGATCCTATTGGCTAGTATGTTGGTGAGAATTTTGCCATCCCTGTTCATCATGGATTTTGGTCTATAATTCTCCTTTTTGATGCGATCTTTGGTTTTGGGATCAAGGTAATGCTGGCCTCATAGAACGAGGTTGGAAGTTTTCCTTCCATTTCTATTTTTTGAAACAACTTCAGAAGAATAGGTATTAATTCTTCTTTAATTGTTTGGTCAAATTCCCCTGGGAAGACTTTTGGCCCTGGACTCTTGTTTGTTGGGAGATTTCTGATTATTGCTTCAATTTCCTTGCTGGTTATGGGTCTGTTCAGGTTTTCTATTTCTTCCTGTTTCAGTTTTGATAGTTTATTTTATTTTTTTAAAAGATTTTGTCTATTTATTTGACAGAGAGAGAGATGACAAGCAGGGGGAATGGCAGAGGGAGAGGGAAAAGAGGCCTCCTGCCAAGCAGAGAGCCCAATGTGGGGCTCAATCCCAAGACCCTGAGATCATGACCTGAGCTGAAGGCAGGTCCTAAACTGACTGCACCACCCAGGAGGCCAGTTTTGGTAGTTTATACATCTCTAGGAATGCATCCATTTCTTCCAGGTTGCCTAATTTGTTGGCATATTGTTGCTCATAATATGATCTTATAATTGTATTTCTTCAGTGTTGGTTGTGATCTTGTCTCTTGCATTCATGATTTTATTTATTTGGATCCTTTCTCTTTTCTTTTTGGTAAATCTGGCCAGGGTTTTATCAATCTTATCAATTCTTTCAAAGAACCAGCTCCTGGTTTCTTTGATCTGTCCTACTATTCTTTTGGTTTCTATTTCATTGATTTCTGCTCTAATCTTTACTAATTCTCTTCTCCTGCTGGCTTTAGGCTTTATTTGCTGTTCGTTCTCCTGCTCCTTTAGGTGTAAGGTTAGGTTGTGTATTTGAGACCTTTCTTGTTTCTTGATAAAGGCTTGTATTGTTATATACTTCCCTCTTAGGACCACCTTTGCTGCATCCCAGAGGTTTTGAACAGTTGTGTTTTCATTTTCATTTGTTTCCATGAATTTTTTAATTCTTCTTTAAAATCCTGGTTGACCACTCATTCTTTAGAAGGAAGCTCTTTAGCCTCCATGTATTTGAGTTCTTTCCACATTTCCTCTTGTGATTGAGTTCAAGTTTCAAAGCACTGTGGTCTGAAAATATGCAGGGAATGATCCCAATCTTTTGGTACCAGTTGAAACCTGATTTGTGACCCAGGATGTGATCTTTTCTGGAGAATGTTCCATGTGCACTTGAGAAGAATGTGTATTCTATTGCTTTAGGATGGAATGTTCTTCTTTTAAGATTTTATTTATTTTTGCGAGAGAGAGTAAGAGAGAGAACAAGAGCAGGGGGAAGGGGCAGAGGGAGAAGCAAACTCCCTGCTGGGCAGGGAGCCCAATGCGGGACTTGATCCTGGGACCCTGGGATCATGACCTGAGCTGAAGGCAGACACTTAACCAACTGAACGACCCAGGCGCCCCTAGGATGGAATGTTCAGAATATATCTGAAGTCCATCTGGTCCAGTGTGTCATTCAAAGCCCTTGTTTCCTTTGTTGATCTTCTGCTTAGATGATCTGTCCATTGCAGTGAGTGGGGTGTTAAAGTCTCCTACTATTATTGTATGTTATCAATGTGTTTCTTTAATTTTGTTATTAATTGGTTTATATAATTGGCTGCTCCCATGTTAGGGGAATAAATGTTTACAATTGCTAGATCTTCTTATTGGATAGACCCTTTAAGTATGATATAGTGTCCTTTCTCGTCTCTTATTACAGTCTTTGGTTAAAAATCTAATTTTTCTCATATATGGATGCTACCTCAGGTTTCTTTTGAAGTCCATTAGCATGATAAATGGTTTTCCACCCCCTCACTTTCAATCTGGAGGTGTCTTTGGGCCTAAAATGAGTCCCTTGCAGACAGCATGTCTATGGTTCTTGCTTTTTTATCCAATCTGATACCCTGTGTCTTTTGATTGGGGCATTTAGCCCATTTACATTCAGAGTAATTACTGAAAGATATGAACTTAGTGCCATTGTATTACCTATAAAGTCACTGTTGCTGTATGTTCTCTCTGTTCCTTTCTGGTCTGTTATTATAGGGCTCTCTCTTCACTTAAAGGATCCCCTTTAATATTTATTGCAGGGCTAGTGTAGTGATCACGAATTCTTTTAGTTTCCATTTGTCCTGGAAGCTTTTTAGTTCTCCTTCTATTTTGAATGACCGCCTAGCTGGATAAAGTATTCTTGGCTGTGTGTTTTTCTCATTTAGTACCCTGAATATGTCATGCCCATCCTTTCTGGCCTGCCAGGTCTCCACGGATAGGTCTGCTGCCAGTCTAATGTTTCTACCCTTATAGGTTACAGACCTCTTGTCCCCGAGCTGTTTTCAGTGTTTTCTCTTTGTCTCTGAGATTTGCAAGTTTCACTCTTATATGTTGAGGTGTTAACCTATTTTTATTGATTTGGGGAGGAGGGTTCTCTATGACTTCTGGACTTGAATGCCTGTTTCCTTTCCTGGATTAGAGAAATTCCCTGTTATAATTTGCTCCAATATACCTTCTGCCTCTCTCTCTCCTTTTCTTCTGGGATCCCAATTATTCTAATACTGTTTTGCTTTATGGTATCACTTATCTCTTGAATCCTCCCCTTGTAATCTAGTAGTTGTTTATCTCTCTTTACCTCAGCTTCTTTATTCTCCATCATTTGGTCTTCTATGTCACTAACTCTCTCTTCTGCCTCATTTATCCTAGCAGTTTGAGCCTCCATTTTTTATTGTGTCTCATTAATAGCCTTTTTTTGTTTTGACTTGATTAGATTTTGGTTATTTATTTCTCCAGAAAGGGATCCTCTAGTGTCTTCTATGCTTTTTTTGCAAGCCCAGCTGGTATCTTTATAATCGTTATTCTGAATTCTAGTTCTGACATCTTACTTATATGCATACTGATTAGGTCCCTTTCATTCTGTCCAGAGAAGAATAGATGAACGAGAGAACAAAATACTAAAATGGCAACAATGACCCCATGGAAATATACACCAAACATATCAGAAGAGGCCCAAAACTGAAAAAATAAAAAATAAAAATTAAGAAAGAGAGAGAGAATATAATTAGACAAGTGAACAGAACAGAGCAATACACTAGATCCTGGGTGTATTTTGATCTGTTGCTGGAAGAAACTACACCCAAAAATTGTAAAGAAAGGAAAACATATATATACATAAAAAAATGAAATTAAATACATTGAAAGGATAGAATGTAACTGTGAAGAGAAAACTTAAAAAGACTTTGATAAAAAGAGAAAAGAAGAAGAAGGAAAGAAAGAAAGAGAAAGAATACAATCAGACAGCTGAAGACCACAGAGCAATACACTAGATTCGGGGTGTATTTTGGTCTGTTTGTTAGAAGAAACTGCATCCTAAAATTGTAAAGAAAGAAAAATTTATATATATACAAAAATCAAATACAATGAAAGGATAGAATGTAAGTGTTAAAAATGAAAATTAAGAAAGACTTTTATAAAGAGTTGATAAAATAAGAAATTGGTTGAAAAAGGAAAGAGAAAAAAAATAAAATTGAAAAACTAAAGAATCATGGGGAGAAAACCATGAATTCTATATACTATTTTCCCTTAGTGCTGGAGTTTTGCTGTTCTCCATGATTGGTAAATGTGGTCTTGGCCAGAGATCCTTGCTGATCTTCTGGGGGGAGGTGCCTGTTGTACTGATTCTCAGAGGTCTTTGCCTCAGGCAGAATTGCACCGCCCTTGCCAGGGAGCTTGGCTAAGTAATCTTTTCCAGTTTGCTCTCTGTGGTTTTTGTTCCCCAACGTTTTCCATGCTGCTTTAGAGGGTAAGACTAAAAATGGCAGCCACCCAGTCTCTGGCCCCAGAGTGGAAAGTTTGGGCCCCCACTCCTCTGTGAGCCCTCAAGAGAAAAGCAGTCAATCACTCCTGTCTCCCTGGTCTCCATCTGCACTCTGTGCTCACCCGGCCTGTGACCAAGCATTTGTATACCAGGCAAGCGACCCCATTTCTAGTCTCCAAAGCCACTCCTCACAGGGGAGGAAGCAGAGGTCTCCCCAGTTCTGCTGCTTGCTGGGCCCCTGCTCAGACAGTGGTCACCTGACCGCCCCACGGTTTGCAGTATTTAGTAACCACGAGCTGGAGCCTACTCCTGGGCTTGCTGATTGCAGCCCACTTCCCGGCTCTGATGCCTGGGAGCTCTGCCACACCCCGGCACCCTGGAGGATACTGAGACCACACTGTCCCCCCTAGGATTCCACCCCACTTCGCCACCTGAGCACCTTTCAGACAGGGACGTCCCTCACCAGAGCAGACTTCTCAAAGTTCTGATTTTGCGCTCCACTACTGTATCACTTTCTGGTGCCAGCTTACCGAGGTTCCTTCTCCCTGCCCTTTATCTTCCCATATTAACACCTGGGATTCTCTTCTCTGCACCTCCTACCTTGCAGAAAGAGGTCGCTTTTCTATTTGTAGACTTGCAGCTATTCTTTTCTTAGGTCTCCAGTTGGGTTCACAGGTGTTTAGAATGATTTGATAGCTGTCTAGCTGAATTCCTGGGACCAGACAAAACTAGGGTTCCTTACTCCTCCACCATCTTGCACCGACCCCTATCTTAATGAAAATAAAGAGCGCAATTTGGAAAAAACAAATAGACTTCCATTTACAAGACAACTCTTTCACTTCCTTCCTACTGTTTTGATTATCACTTGCAAGATTTATCTTATTCTTGTTTTGTTTAAATTTGGAAACTGGAATGTTGAGCAGCTGATAAAGCACATATTCCAGACTTTAAAGTTTTAACTTAGTATCAACCCTTCAGGGAAACAAAAAGCTAGCAGATTTTCATTTTTCATGAAAATATGGCAATATAAATGCATTTGCAGTTACAAAACAGGTCAAGGTCATTTGTGGCGCTCATTAATTCTGCCACTCCTATGAAAAAGGCTAAAAATGCTGCCTACATTTTGCAAATGGAAAAAAAGTTAACAGGTTTCATCTTGCACTGGGTATAATAGCAAAGCCTGTGGTAGAGCCAGAAATAGAACCTGAACGCATTCATGTTCCTTTTTTGATACAGAACAGGACTCAACTCAAGCCGTCTCATTACAATTGTGCTGCAGAAGAAGCAGGTCTACCTCTTCACTCAATTTTCCTTAATAGAAGTAAGTGGCTCATTTTGGCTGGGCTTTCAACTGGATACCTTATGCTAATTCATTTAAACGACCAACCAAGTATCATTTATACAGTAATTTCATAGAATACATTGGATGCTAAACATAATAGGTAGCATGTAGTCATTTTAAGGAATTCTTCTAAGAAAGAGCAATATTTAAAATCCAATATGATCAACAATTATAGGAGAGCGAACTGTTGCTTAGGGTCAACTGGTCAACATGTGACTCTAATATGGCTGCCTAAATATAATTCTGGATTTTAAAGGGTTCTAAATTCAATCCCACAATCACTGTTAAGGAAAAGCACCTTCAAAATTTCAGAAATTGAGAATTCCATGCTGCCATCCTGTGTCCACCATCTGGCCACTGCAGCTATGATTTCAGTTTCCTTCCCTACGTTTGTGCATTTATGTACAAGTATTGGGGTGGAACTTGAGTCATTGTGCTACAGTGTTTCAATGTGCTTAGAAAGCCTAACATGACCACCAGCCATCTGTACTACTAGACTGGGAATAGAACAGTTCTCACAAAATCTTAGCAAAATGGGGATCCTCAGGACTAAAATGAGGAATTTCATCATGCCTACTGGACCCAGCAGGTAGCCGAAAGGATTAAATGAGATCATCTGCACAGAGCAACGTAAGCACAGAGCAGGTAGTAAGTGCTCCATAAAGGTTAGCACTTTATATCTGTAACACACTGGCCTGACACATGCCAGCCTTGCAAACAGCAACATTTTACTGACATGCATTTATATAACACATTATCAATAAGCATCATTTATGGGCATTTTTAACATGGTCTTCAAGGTCTGGCGTGGTCTGGCAGCCAACAGCATCCCCTGCCACATCCCCCACTGCAGCCTGCTCTATATCTCTCTCCATGCCCCACCCCTTGGCTTTTTGCGCAGAAGTCACGGCAGCCTTCCTGCATGTCCATGAAAGCATTGAGCTCCTTCCTAGAATACCCACTCCACACATGCACTCCCCTCTATGTGGAACTGTACTCCAGGGTCTTCTCCTTTGCCCCATAAACTCATCTGCAGTTTTCTGCTTAATCAGAAAGCTGAGTCTTTGACCGCCATTGTAAAACACTTCTTAAGTGCTAATTTTGTATTTTTGATGTAATTCTTGTATTCGTGTCTGCTTTACCCACTAGACTAAAGGTTCCAACAGGGCAAGGTCCATGTTTTGGGCTTTTTTCTCACTACCTATATCCCTCCATGTCTACCACAGTGTTTGGCATATGCTAGTTTCTCAATACATATAGGTTCTATAGACATAAAAGCATAGGCCAGTATGAGGCTATGACTCTCAAGGACTGAGCATTTCTCTCTTTCCACTTTATTTCATAATCCCTGTTCCCCTCACACCTGGTGTTAACTATACTATGAAAATACACATATTTTAGTAGGTTAAAATAGCATGGGAAAAATAAAATGCAAGATTCAGTTTAAGAAGAGAGGGAAGAAAAGAGAGATCAATGAAATAAACATAGTTAGAAATGGGGCGGGAGCCGACATTAGCAAGGAGCAGTGTGAGTAGTGGGTAAGCCATTACTGCAGGCCTGTTCTGGGGCTCGGAAGGACTGGGAAGCTGAAGGGTTTGAAGACCCTATCCCATCCCTACTACAGTTAATCTTCTTCATAAGTTTCCTCTTACTAATGACTTCCACTAGAACTGTGTGCCCCAGGGCAATGGCCCTTGTCCATCCTGGTCTCCCCTGCGTTATCAAATAGGGACCAAAATAGGATCCTACCCGTGTACAGGGTGCCAACCAAGCATCACTCCTTAAAGAGTCTTATCATATTTAGTTATCTCTGCAGTGAAATAGATTTCCAAAAGAGCCCACTACCACCAGTTATGATGAATTTTGTTTCTTTGTTTCTTAGAGTCAGAGGGGATGACTATTCACAGGAATGACTATTTGCTATCTTCATTTTTTCAAGTTGTAATAAATACTTGTGCTTTTCTCATTAGCATAAAACATACTGGTTATTTACGCCTTGATTTTTCTTCTCCACTAGAACGTCAGACTAAGGCCTTTGTTTCATCCATTTGAGGATTAGAAAGGTACTCAAATGTGAATAAAAATGTGGCACGGGAAGGGACAGCTCCGCATTTTAGGGGCTGTATGACCTAGAGCTGTGGCCCAGGTGCTAAGCTGGGGAGACATAACAGCGAATGCCTCGCCAGGAGAGTCCCCGAGGAAGGAACGCTGGCCTGAACGCTGGCCTGAGAGAACCAGATCCAAGAGGGTCCTGAGGGACGCCATTATCCTGCCTGGGCCCTCAAGCTCCAAAAATGATGCCCTGCTCAACTGGACTAGTCTTCCCGCCAAAGCGAGAGCCAAAAGTCCCTGGCGCTGAAACCTTGGGCGCCCACGGATGGCCCCGCCCCCATCCGCCCCCTTCCCGAGGATTGCCTGCCCTCCCCGCCTCCCGCCCCTGCCTTTCCAAGGATTGGCTGTTCTCCCCGCCCCCTCCTCTCGCCTCGCCCCGCCCCCTTCCCCGGGATTGGCCACCCTCCCAACCCACTTTGCAGCCCCCCGCAGTTAGCGGGGTCCGCGGGGGTCTGAGGATGGAGGAGGAGGGAGGTTTCGGAGCGGGGCGGGAGTCTCGAACCTCTTTGTCTCGCAGATCTGGGCGGAGTGTGGCTCAGCTCTCAGATCCCTTGGGGCGGCAAGGGCGCCCCGCCTGCGGGCCAGGCTAGGGCTGCGCTCGCCCCGCGTCCCCTCGAGCTTTGCCCGCCCGGAGCTGCGCTGCTTCCGGCGGCCAGAACGGAGGGGTAAAGCAGTCCTCGGAGGCCCGGCGGGCGGGCGGCCCAGCTCGTCCCGGGGCCGCGCGAGGCACAGACATAGCGCCGAGCGGCCGGGTGGCTTCCCCGCGCCCAGGCCCGGGCGCCCTAACAATCTCGCGCTTTGCTCCCCCAGGGCGCCGCCGCCGCGACTTTGTAGCGGGTTCGGGGCCGGCCGGCTGGCGGCTGCGCAAACCCCGCCCGGCCCGACCCGGCACCCGGGGAGTGTGTCTCCGACGTGTGCGGGGCTGCCGCGGCCCGAGCTCTACGCGCAGGTAGGTCCCCGTCCCGGAGTGAAATGCGAGGACCTAGGCCCGGAGCACGTGGCCGGTGGCGACCGGGGTTCCCACGTGCTGGGTTCTGAGGGCCCCAGATTGTCTGGCCCTCAGAGGGAATGCACGTTCCCGGGGTGCCCCCGCACAACAGCTGCTTCGGGTGGGTTTTCGGACTCGTTCAAGAAAGCGCTGAGATCCAGGGGATATTGACGAGGGAGGCGTGCAGGGATCCTGGAGAGCCCTGTCAAAATCCCAGACCGCCCTTTCCTGTGCCCTTTTAAGGCTGACGCGGTGCCTTAAGAGGCTAACACAGAAGGGTAAAGTAAGTCTCCATAAAACCCAGGGAAGAGATTGTAAAACTCCTCTTTGGATCCTGTCTGGAGTCACAGCTGAACCAGAGGAAATTTTTCTTTTGGTTCAAGCACCTTGTGATATTTTAACACGGCTCAGAGCACACGTGAAGAATTCAAACTTAACCTTAGCATTGATAGTACATTCAGTGAAAGTGTTGGCATTTGTCACTGAAGGCGGAAACAACCTAGGAGAATGACTCTATAAAGACTGTGAATTGAGAACATCTGAAGGCACTGGTGACAAAGGTCATAAAGCCTCTGGAGCCAGACTTCCCTGGGTAGAAACAACAGATCCAGAATACATGAAACTGACCCATTTGGAAATAGTTTTTGGTCACCCCATGGCTGCTGACATCTCTAAACCTTCCATTCCTGGATTGGGTGAGCATATGGGCCCTGGACTGAACAATTCACTATGTTGACTAGTTATATATAAGAACTATTGGAGCATATCATGAACAGGTGAAAAAAAACATGATCTTCACCTACTAACAAGCCTTGCCATATCTTTCTACTAGGAGATGGAGCATATATCAGTTTTTAGAAGAAAATACCCATCTGGGAAAGCTCACTGGGAAAGGCTTTAATACTGTTAACCATCTACACTGTCATCAAAATAAAAGTCTTCCAGGATTCACATGAGACACACCCAAGCTAGCTCTAGACCGTCACCCCATAACAGTTAGAAGGCTGTCCCTATGAGTGACCTACTCAGGCTCCAGAAGCAGGTGACACTGTGAAGTAAGCAGCTTTGTGCAATATCTTGAATCAAGAATGTGGTCTTCATTTTTCTTCCCTTGAAACCTTTCTCCCTGACCTGGAAAATTCTCTGACCTAGAGATCTTTTTTAAAAAACCCTTCCTCTTTTCTTTATGGAAAGATTGGCTGGAGGTTGCTTGTTTAACCTATTCTCCTTCTGTCCGCCCACTATGGGCTCCCTTCCAAAAACAGTGTCTTGCTTCAACTAACCCTTGGTGCTCTTTCAACAATTCTATTTGTTGAATGGCAAAACCCCATTACCCCATTACTCCCACCACTCTTCCAAACCCTGCCCCTTAGCTAATTTATCTGATTGCTGGTTAAGCAACATCTATATAACACACAAGAACTTGAACCAGTTTTTGTTCCTGCCCAGGGAAGTACCTGGTGGACCCATTCTGTACAGTGGATGTGTAAAAGGGAACGGTATCCACAAACAAGAGGACAAAATCACTCTTCTTGGCATTAGGAAACTTCTACAGATGCTCAACGTCTATCATTTATTCAGGTGAAGGTTTTGGAGGAAATTTTCCTCTTTGCACTGAAAATAAAAATGGCACTGGACCCTTCCTAGGTAACATACCCAAACAATACTGTATTCCAACACTACGGTTTGATTCCACAGATGGCACCTTCAGACCTTCTATAGCTGTTGTAAATGAGTCCAAGACTGATTAGTATGATGCAGATGTTTGCCTAGTCACTGGACAATATTCCTGATTTGCAGGCCACACAAGTGGGACCTGGAATAGCTCGGCTTTTCCCCTGGTTGGTCTGCTCAATACCTAAGACTACATATGGGTAGCCCGAAACTCTGAAATGACCTGCTTAGGTAATGACACCCATCTCTACAGCTGCCAAAATCAAACTAAAGGCCTTCTGAAGCAGGTACTCCGCAACCTGTTTTGCTCTTACAGGCTGACAGAGGCACATGGTAAATGGAGATGTGCAGATGCCAACATAACTAACGACAGAGCTCATGATGGGCACCAGATACCTGCCTGGTGGGTCACACGTTCCACTCTCACCTTGTTCATGGACAACTCTGGTGTTTTTATCTTAGGCGGTAGTAAGGCGTATAAGGCGTTCCCACCTAAATGGTCAGGGCGATGTGGACTTAGCTACGGGGCACCTGCCGTCACCAGGTATCCCACTTTATATGCTAGCCAAATCACAAACGCAAGCTCCTTAATACATAAAGTAGCACCACATCATAGACAGCCCACCCATTTATCACAACACCAATTCAATAAGGACCCTTTGTCCAAGTCGGGGAACTTCCCACCTAGAAGAAACAATTCTACTAAACATTTCCGAAGTAACAGAACAAGGATTCGCTGCCATGGTGTAGACCTGGAAGCACACCAGTTGAGAGTTAGCAGTTTACTCTCTGCACTCCAGAGTCGCCGTCTGGATGCACGGGCTGCTCAACAGGGAAGAGCACGTACAATCATTGGCAAACGGCGCTGCCTGTATGTGACTCAGAAGAAGCTGTGTTTCGTCCGAGCCGTGTGCAGGAGCCTGGCAACAATCTACATCGAAGGAGTAAATTACCATTTAATTGGGCGGACCTATTCTCAGGCGTGGGAGACTGGTTCAGTGCCCATGGGGCCATGTGTTTGGATTTGTTCTTCTCTACTTATTCGTCCTTGTCCTGATCTGTGTTTCCATTCACAGACCTCCTCCAGCCCGAGTCTCCTCTTCACAGCAGGACGCTGGGCTGCTTGCCTGTGAAGCTTCATGTCAGGTTTCAGACAAGGAGCTCGGGGCGTAAAGACCCCTTAAACTGAGAACATCTGAACAAACAGCAGCTGCGGAATGAGGCCTGCTTTAAACTTCTCTTTGATGAGTAAAGCAGGCCTTCCTGAGAATTCAGCTGTCATAAACCCCTCCCCGAGGGAGCCTTTTGTAAGGGAGGAGACGGACTTGGTATCAGGACATCCCGAAGAACTGCGTCAGTAAGTCCTATCTGCTCCTTCCATACTTTCCCACTGAAGCCTTACTACCCCGTCCCCTCTCCCATTAAGCTGGTAGATAAAACCGTATCCCCGGCTGTTCGACAGCTGCCCTTGATAGCCTACTCCCACATACATATATAATAAACTTTCCTCCGATTAATCTGTTCATTCACAGGCCCCCAACCACTTGAACCTAAGATCCTGTATGTATGTTTGGTAACTGAAGACTCTCTTTACTTCCCTTCCGGAGAAAGCTATAAACCACTGAAGCCGGAGGGTTTGGGTGCTCTGCTCATCTGTATGCATGTCATCTCCAGTCTAAGGGGGAAGTGTGTCGGGTGTGAGGCATGGCCATCTGATGCCCCGTGGGCAGCAGCAGGGAGGGGTAGGGTTGTAGGGACGAGGTAGCACTTATTGTACTGAGCACGTCATCTGCCCAGGCCCGTGGTGAGGTCCTTCCATTTTTCTATTGAATCCTTCCCATTTGGCCAGTAAATAAACTCAAAGGGTAGATAACTTGCTAAAGATTACATCATTACTAAAAATAAGAGCATGATGCAGAACAGAGTGTCTGGTGTGCCGCCTTTCATAAAGCAGAGGAAAGAACCTGTGTATGTCTACATACGTGTAGTCACTCTGTTTTGCAAACAGACAGCTCAGGAAGGGTAGGCCAGAAGCTAATGGAAGTGATTATGTTAAGGGGCACGGGCAGTGAGAGTCCCACCCCCTTTTTAAAAGTTGAATATAAACAAACTGATGAACCTTTTAGCAAACTAACAACTTACATAGAGAAAATGGTTCTTCCAAGTTATGCAAAAATAATCCAGTAATTCTGGGTACACCCTCAGAGGTGGGATTATTGCTCGTAGTAATGTTGTCAAAAGAGTCAAGAAACAGACTGGTCCAGTGGTTCAGAGCATAATAAAACCTCCTGGGCATAAGACCCACATCAGGTGCTTTCCTGTGTATGTTAAACCAAATGCAGCGGAACTCTTGGCATTGAAACTGGAGAAGCCATTAAAGGAAGCGCGCGGCTTTGGGTGTTGAGTGTGGTATGCAGGTCATATGGTCGATGAGGGTGCAGGCTGCTGCTGTATTAGAGTGCAGAAGGGTAAAGCCATTTTGAGGGAAAATCCTGGGAAAAGACATCTAGAGTCATGATAACCTCCACTTTCTTCTGTAAAATGGAGATAAGCAGTAAAGGGTGGGTAGGGCCAATACTGCTTACTCCTCTTTTTTGGTCATAAAAATGAGTCTTATTAATTTCATTTTAGAAGGTCGATAGCCACTGGCCCTTGGATTCAGTGCTCACGGTCACTGCTAAAGAGGTTTAAGACCAACTCGATTATCTGTTGTGTGCCTGTTGTCTGTTCCCTGCTAGAATGTAAGCTTCACAAAGACAGATGTATTTGTTGAATCACAATGAATAGGGTTGTGGTAAAGATGAAAGAATGTAGGTCAAGCCCTCACGGTTGACCATCGGCATTGCTTAGCTCCAGATAAGATGGGGTTCACCTATAGCCAATGTGAATCTCTGGCAGATTGGAACTTTTGCATTGACTCTTGTCAGGTGTGAATTTGAAAACTTTTGAATAAAGTTGATAATTAGATTTGGGACTTCTTGGGGTACCTGGGTGGCTCAGTCAGTTAAGTGTCTGCCTTTGGCTCAGGTCATGATCCCAGGGTCCTGGGATTGAGCCCCACATCGGGCTCCTTGCTCAGTGGGGAGCCTGCCTACCCCTCTGCTGTTCCCCCTGCTTGTGCACTCTCTCTCTCTCTCTCTGTCAAACACATAAATTTCAAAAAATCTTTAAAAAAAAAAGATTTGGGGGTTCTTGTCCTGGCTTACTTTGTTTCCCTTCCAAATATTCAGGTGCATCAGACACCTCACACATACATGCAGATATATTTATTGAGCCCATTAATTCCACGATGTCAAGTAAGAACAAAGTTATGAGGAAAAGTGAAATGAGAGTGCAGTCATTGGAATGTTAGGAGATGCCTATTGGGAGGATGAATTCTTATGAAAGAGCATGAGTGGTTTTGAGATGTGTTAAGTCCTACAGTATTAGATTAAAGGATAAGAAGATTTTCTGCTTCCATATGTAAAGTTTGTAGGGGATGGAAAGTCCAGAAAATAGTTTCAAGTTACTAATGATGGACACAAAGACATTTTCTATATTTGAAACTTACAGGAAAAATATCTTTGTCCTTATTCAACAGAGCACAATACACTGGTTGGGAAAAGTGTTTATTTTTCATTAGCCAGCTCGAAAGGCCCACCGGGTGTTTTAGGAAATCACTGAATTATTTATCAACATTTACTGAGACGCAATGAAAAATGCCGCAAATCAAGGGCCGTTGTAATCAATTCTTTTTGAATTAAGAGCAATCCTTTGAATGATTGTTAACAATGGCAAGTGATTTGAACATCTTAACCTACAAATAGGATTAGATGGCTCTCCAAAAGACATTGTTTTTTAAGTGTTTTGTTTGCAAATTGATACCATTTTAGAAGTTTTGATATAACAAATGAAAAACAGCAAAATTAAAGTATTATGCAAATGTCCTGTTTCTCATGAAAGTTTAACTCACAAAATTGTAGCATTCAACAGTAGACCTTGCCTGTTGCAATTATTACCATGGTCTTTAAATGGTGATTTTCTACTTCTCCATTTATTACTTTGAATTCTACTGTATGGAAGATTTATTTCAATCATTTTTATGAGTATGGATGCATAGACATACACATTATTCTTTGGCTATAATGCGATATGTCATTTCTACTAGTGCTCAAATTGTCCCAGCTTGGGCCCCGAGAGCTCTTTGAAGTTGGCTCCTTCAACCTTTTGACATAGGCCCATCCTTTGTCTTCTGTTTAACACTTCCTTTCTGGAACATCGAGATGTTCCAGCCTCATCTTATATCTTTCCTGCACAGCCTTAGAACCAGTCATTTTTTAAGGAACCATGGTTCCTTTCACTGATAATGTTATTTAGAGACCAAAATTAGCACAAAATGTGCTCATTGGCACTGCTACTAGGGTGCCCACCCTTGGTGGACAAAGCTAGGAAAGCTGTGGACATGAATCCGTGTACACACCCATACCTATATTTCTATGTCTAGACATAGTAAAATAAATTAGTTTATACTGATTTCCCCAACTCATTTATGATGTGGAGAACAAAGGCAAAAGAAATACAGAAAGAATGAAACTTCCTTATAACTTACAGCCCATTGACAAGTACTTGGGACAGGCTGAGTGACCTTCCCCAGCGAGCTTAGCTGCCCACTGTTACTACTTTCCTAGAGGCAAAAGGCAACCTTAGCTTGACATTAGCCCAACCTCCAGGATCCTGTAAAAATCCCTTCGGAAACTTCTTTATCTCGACCCCCGCCCCCAAGATAAATTTTAGCAATCATCCTCCAAGCATATGGCCCGCTGATATATATCTGAAGGGTCTCATGACTAAGGTTTTACTAGACAGTAATAAATGATCTTTTCCTAACAACAGCTAGCCTGTAAAGGTCCTGGAAACTTTGCTTCCAAATTCCTTAGAGACTTATGCCATCCCTAACCCCTTCTCAACTTGAAGGTATATAATCAGCCACTTCTCACAACCCCAAGCAGCTCTTTCTGCCCAAGGATCCTGTCCGTGTGGTGTAATAAAACCACCTTTTTACACCAAAGACATCTCAAGAATTCTTTCTTGACCATTTGTTCCCAAACTCCAACTTTTCACATCAATCTATATATTTTTTTTCTGAAAAAAAATGAACTATTTTATATGTATAGGTATCTATATACCATAAATGTATAGGTGTATATATGTGTGTGTGTGTGTGAGTTGTGCACACCAACTTTCATAGCAGTATTATTCACAGTAGTGAAAAGATGGAAACAACCCAGTGCCCATTGATGAATGTGAATGGACAAAGAAAATGTGCTGAGTACACACAATGGACTATTATTCAGCCTGAAAAAGGAATGGCAGTCTGATAGATAACACAGCACTCATGAACCTGGAAAACATCATGCTGAGTGAAATAAGCCAGACACAAAAGGACAAACACTGCATGAGTCCACTTGTATGAAGTTCTTGAATAGTCTAATTCATAGAGACAGAAAGTAGAACAGAAGTTACCAGGGGCTGGGAAGAAAGTGGATGGGGAGTTACTGTTTCATGGGTACAGAGTTTCGGTGTGGGAAGATGAAAAATTTCTAGAAAGGGTTGGTGGTGATGGTTGTACAACATTGTGAATGGTCCTGATGCTAAAAACAGTTAACATGGTCAAATTTTGTGTTACGTATATTTTACAACAATAAAATAATTCAAACAAAAACGGTTGCCAGGGGTGGGCTGTGAACCGCCATCTCCAACTAGGTTTGGAGCGTTGCTGTGAAGAAGACAGGGTGGTTTCATAATGGCTTTAATAGAGTTTGTCTGGTGGTGGATTTTTCCCCCTGCGCCATTTGCAAAGAAGGTTGCTCTTTTCTTTTCCTAACGATTGGCTGTCCTAAAACCTTCCCACGTGTGCAGACAGGCGGAGACACGAAGCTCCCGTGGGGCAGCGCAGCGCTGGGAAGCCCATTGTGTGGGGCCTTCGGAAGCAGGGATCAGACATGCGCCTCCTTCCCCCTTGCACCTTTGATGTGCTCCTGCCTGGGCCGCCCATGGACACAGCAGACAAAACTGAGACACCAAAATCACCATTGTCATTACGTGACAATGATGAAATGACATTTATCCAGAGAGGTATAATTTGTATCTGACTTCCTAATGCTTTTGGTGTCCCAAAGAGGAAGAGAAATTGAATGGAAGCATCTCTGTTTGGTATCAGTTTTCATGAAGTGAATGAGGCCATTTAAAAACTCAACTGCGGGGGCGCCTGGGTGGCACAGCGGTTAAGCGTCTGCCTTCGGCTCAGGGCGTGATCCCGACATTATAGGATCAAGCCCCACATCAGGCTCCTCCGCTATGAGCCTGCTTCTTCCTCTCCCACTCCGCCTGCTTGTGTTCCCTCTCTCGCTGGCTGTCTCTATCTCTGTCAAATAAAATCTTAAAAAATATATAAAAATAAAAATATATCTTTAAAAAAAAATAAAAAAATAAAAACTCAACTGCGGGGGCACCTGGGTGGCACAGCGGTTAAGCGTCTGCCTTCGGCTCAGGGCGTGATCCTGGCGTTATGGGATCGAGCCCCACATCAGGCTCCTCTGCTATGAGCCTGCTTCTTCCTCTCCCATTCCCCCTGCTTGTGTTCCCTCTCTTGCTGGCTGTCTCTATCTCTGTCGAATAAATAAATAAAATCTTAAAAAAAAAATAAATAAAAAAATAAAAAAATAAAAACTCAACTGCGAGAAATAGATCACAGCATCAGAGGAAGGCTGAGTGACTGTCGCTGTGATCACCTGCTATAGCACAAGCTAGGTAAGCTTTCTTGGCTTGGTTCTCCTATGCAAGAGATTTGTGTCATAAATTCATATTGGAGACAGGTAGCAAACTGCTCACATGTAGAATTTTTCTCGATTTGAAAGATGTAGTGGCTAGGAGATCTGTCACATATGCTTGCTCGCCAAGCAGAGGATTCTAGACCTGCACCATCTAGAAGTGTGCTCCTGAAATGCAGCCAGCACTACTGTGTGTATGAATTTCCTAGGACCACTGTCACAAATGACCACAAACTTGGTAACTTAAAACTACACGTTTACTGTCTTAAGTTTGAAACCAGTTTCCCTGGGAAAACATTAAGGTGTCTGCAGGCCCACGCTTCTTTTGTAGGCTCTAGGGAACAACCCATTTCTTCTTCTTTTTTTTTTTTTTTTCAGATTTTATTTATTTACTTGACAGAGAGGAGAGAGAGAGCTTCGGGGGTAGCCAGAGAAGCAGGCTCCCCACTGAGCAGGGAGCCCAGTGTGGGACTTGATCCTGGGACCCTGGAGTTATGAACCAAGCCAAAGGCAGCCGCTTAACCGACTGAACCACCTGGATGCCCCAGAAACAACCCCTTTCTTTGCCTCTTCCTGCTTCCAGAGCTTCCTTCCACGCCTGCCTCCTCGGTCTTCAAAGCCAGCAGCATAGCCTCAGCTCTAGCACTGCTTCTGTTCTGCCGTCCAACCGCTCTTGGTCTTCTTCTTGTAAGGACACCTGCGACTACATTTACAGTCCACTCAGATGGTCCAGGATAATTTCTCCATCTTGAGATCTTTCGTTTAATCACATCTGCAATATAAGTTAAAATTCACGGGTTCTGGAGATTAGGATGTGGATATATTTGGAGGCCGTTATTCAAGCTACCATACTGAGGAACTGCATTTTGAATGGAATGAAATTTGAATTTAAATAACCATGTGGCTAGTGGCTACCCTGTTGGACGGTAGAGACACAGAAGATTTTCAAATTCCCAGGAGGTTCTATAGACCGCACTGCTTTAGGGTGGTCTAAAAGCCAATACCAGTTATAAAATAAGTAAGTCACAGAAATGGAAAGTACAGCACAGGGAATATAGTCACTGTTATTGTAATAATGTGAATAACACTTGTCGTGACAGATGGTAAGTACACTGACCACGGTGAGCACTGTGTAGGGTATAGAATTGTTAAATCACTACACGTGCACCTGAGACTAATATAACATTGTCTGTCAACTATACTTAAATAATAAAAAAGATTTTTAAGGCTACTCATGACTAAAATGGAAAGAAAAAGCCAAAAGCAGATGCTTCATTTTGTAGCCATTTTGAGTTTATTGTTGGGCTACTCTTCAAAAAAAAAAAAAAAACTACATAAATTTGTTTTTTAGAGACTTGGAACATATCATCCCATAGATAGGATGAGGAAAACTCCTAGTGATTCCTCACCATTGAGAAAAGATTTAATGAGTATTTTTGACGGGCCAGGCACTGAACTCCAACAGCAGTCACAGGCTGCAGCGTCATGGATACACGCAGCAACAGGAAGCAGTGGGAGCATGAGATTAAACTGATCCTGGGGGAAGGAATTCTGGAGGATGTAAAATCCAAAGTAAGAGATGGCCAAGCCAAGAAGGGTAAGAAAGAATATAGGCAGAGAGAAGGGGGTAAGAAAGTATCAGGAGAAGGAGAAGCATGCGCTGAAGAAAGAGGTTAAGAGAGGGGTCTGGGAGTAGTGTTATATGACTGAATTCCGTGGGATCAGAAGGGGCAAAGCAGAAAAAAAGGCAGGGGCCGAATCCTGATGGGCAGAGTATGTCATGACAAGGAGTTTGGACTTTATCCCAAGAGTCAGTTAGGATTGGTTTGAATGCAGATGACAGAGGGCCGGTGTGAGTGTCTAAAACAAGGCAGATGTTTATCTGTATCTGCACCAAGGCTGACGGGAAAGTTGTGCTCCATAAAGCCCTCGGGGGTGCAGATTCCCGTCACCTCATTCCCTTTCCATCTCCAGTATATCCCTTTGCTAGGGCTGCCATAACCGAGTACCACAAACTGGGCGGCTTAGACAACAGACATTTAGTGTCTCACAGTTCTGGTGGCCGGACATCCAAGATGAAGGAGTTGACAGGACTGGTTTCTTCTGAGGACTGTAAGGCTAAATCTGTTCCAGGCCTCTCCCACAGCTTCTGGTAGGTTTCTAGAAGTCTTTGGCACTTTTTGGTTTACAGAGGGATCTCTGCACCTTGATGTCCTGTAGTGTCTCCCTGTGTGTGGCTCTGGGTCCAGACTTCCCTTTCTGTAAGGACATCAATCCTATTGGATGAGGGCTTCCTCTGCTTCAGTATGACCTCACCTTAGGGACCCTATGAGATCACTTCCAAAGAAGGTCGCGTTCTAAGATACTGGAGGTTTGGACTTCAACATATACATTTTTGGGGCAGAGGGTGGACAGAATTCAACCCATAACATGTAGGATGTGGTCCTTATCCTTATGGGCCCAGACCGCCCTAGAGACCCAGTCACCACGTTCACATTCAGTCTCCTTAAAGGGCCCATCCTTGGAGGTCCCTCTTCCATATGGACTCAGCTGTTTGCTCTGGAGGTGCTAACAGATGCTGGTTCTGAGGTGATCATTGGAGCATTGTATGGCTAAAGAGGGCACTGACCACAGGTTAGCAATGCTTCCTTCTCAGACATAGGGTCAGAAGAAATGAGGACGGGGGGGGGGAAGGTTTTTGCTTTCCAGATCATTCTAGAAAGACTTCGGGAAGAATAAGGGATTTCAGTGCATGTTCACAAGACCAAGTTGCTGGGCAATGTGGCTCATTTCCCACAGGTTAGCTTCACCTACCACCCTTTCCCTTTTGTAGTGTCTGTTCTCCTGTGGGTTGTGGTTACTGTGTGTTCATCTCCTTTACTAGACAAGGTGTTCCTTGAGAGGAAACAAAGCCCCTTTGAGGTCTGATGGGTCTCACAGAGGTGGGCGGGAGGTTGGGGATTCAAAGCTTAAATCTCAGCTCCAGCACTTATTAGCTGTAGAAATTTGATCCCCCCCCAAAAAAACTTCAGCTTTATCACTTGAAAAATGAGGTAACAATATTTACCTTGTAGTGTCGTTATGATCATTAAAAACTAACAAGTGCGAGAGTGCGGGTTACAGGAGCTACTCGGTGGTGAGTATTTTCCGTGATTTGAACTGGGGTGTCTCCAGGGCCCAGCTCAGGGCACCCTGCAGAGTCGGTGCTCAATACATATCTGTTGCCCCAGTGGAGATTTAGATCACAGCTAAAGCCCTGTGCTATACTCAAGTCTAGAAATTAATGATAAATTAAAATAGCCATCACAATACTATAAAACACAAGACATTAAAAAAGAAACAGTTATCACATTCAAGTATGGTAGGGAGAAATACATCTAATGTAAAAAGTAACACCTGAAATACATAATATGAAGTACATGATAATACTGATAATATGTAACACCTGAAGTACTTCATAATAATAAGTATATAATAATATGTATCATTTTATGGCACAAGACTTCAATGTCTCTGATGGAATAAACAGGACAAAATGGTTTGAAGAATTCCTTACCCACAGGAGCCAGATCCGACTCAGCCTTCTGACCGCAGGGCTGAGTGCAAACTCTCTCAAACACAGCGAGTGACACCCCAGGAAAGGCCTCTAAAAGAGAATTCAGTGTGAACTTGGACCAGAACAGATAATAAACTCCATGTAATCGTCCTACAGCAGGAATCGTTTCATATGATTTGGGGCTACGTATTTTATGGCGTCTGATCATATGTCCGAAGCATTAAGCTCTCCCACACCTGAAATAATAGTTTCATTGCTAACAGTGTAAGGTCAAAAGAACTGGGTGTCTTATGTATGTGTGGGAAGGTGTGTTTTGAATTTCTAAAATGAGATTTTACACAGATATTTTTTTAGAGCAGCCCAGCAATAAACTCAAGTTGGCCTGTAGCTGTGATACGAAGTATCTGGCATTGGCCTCTAGATGTCTTCTAAAGCAGTGCTGTCAACCAACTTCCCGTGAGGATGGAAATGTTTTATATCTGTGCCGTCTAATTTGGTGGCCACTAGCTAATGACTACTTAGATTCAAATGGAATGAAATTCAAAATCCAGTTCAGTGATGCACTATCAGGGGTTATTATAAAACAAATAGTAATGACGACTGGTATTGACGCAGAGATAGACAAAACCAATCTATTAAACAGAACAGAGTTGGGAACTAGGTCTACACATATACGGCCACCTGGTTTATGATAACTGTAAATGGGGGAAATGATCTTTTAAATTAACATGTTGGGTTAATTGGATATCCACATGGAAAAAACGGCCTCTGGGTCCACTTCTATATCCCACCATTTCCAACAACCAATTCCAAATGGATTACTGTTCTAAATGGAGCAAATTAAAGTAGTAACACTTTTAGAAGAAAACAGAAGAGAAATCTTAATAACCTGGAGTAAACAGAGACTTCTTAAATCAGAAACACATTGGAATATTAAAATTAAGATTTTTTTTCCTTAAAAGACTTCATTCAAAGATTGAAAAGAAACCCAAAATGGGAGAAGATATTTGTCACATATAGACCTGACAAAGGATGCACATTAAAAAAAAAAAAAAAAGCAACCCTCTTATAATACATAAACAGACTGAGCGTATTTACCCAGTGGAATACAACTGAGCAATAAAAAAGTGGATTGCTGACACATGTGGAACCATGGAATCAGAAATACAGTATGTGAGTGAAAGCAGGCTTACACAAAAGAGAACATCCTGTATAACTCCAGGAATATGAAATTTTGAAACACATAAAGCTAGACAGTGGAGAACAAATTAGAACGGGGGTAGCCCCCAGAAAAGTGGAAATGAAGGCTGACTGGGAGGAGGCATGGAACTCAAGACTCCCGTGCTCAAAACTCAGCCAATGTACAGTGAAGATTTGTGGATTTAGTTTCATTGAAGTTGTACATCAAAAGAAACCTTAGACATTGAATTTTAGTTAGTGATATGCAGGCTAAATTACTCATAGGACATGTATTGCTATCTGCAGTATACTTTGAAATGCAACAATATTAAGATGGATAAAGGAATAGAAATATAACAGCAAGTTTTATAAAATGTTATTCATAGAATCTATATGGTAGATTATGTGTGTCTACTGTAAAATTCTTTAAACTTTGCTAAATATTTGAGGCGCCTGGGTGGCTCAGTTGGTTAAGCGTCCAGCTCTTGGTTTCAGCTCCGGTCATGATCTCACAGTTGTGCAGCTCGGTTGTGGGGTTGAGCCCCGGGTCCAGCCCCATGCTGGGCTCTGCACTCAGTGTGGAGTCTGCTTCAGATTCTTTCTCCCTCTTCCTCTCCCTCTGCCCCTCCCTGAGCTCACGGTCTCTCTCTCTAAAATAAATAAAATCTTTAAAAAATTTTGCTAAATATTTGAAAATTATTATAATCAAAGGTTAGGAAAACTACAAATGAAAGAACAGCTCACAAAAATGGGCAAAACTTTAACAGACACTTCATGAAATTATTTCTAAACAACTAATAAACATGTGAAAAGGTGCTCAATTAATTAACTTCATTAATCATCAGGGAGATGCAAATTAAAATAACAAGAGACACAATTATCACCCACCAAAATGGCCAAAATGAAAAAAGATGGAAAACGCCAAGTATTGATGAGGCTATGGAACAACCGGAACCGTCGTATTTTGCTGATAGTGTAAATTGGTGCACTCTGGAAAACTTATTAAAATACCAAATTTGAACATGGCACCACCTATGACCCAGCAATTCCATTTCCAGGTATATATCCAAGAGAAATGAATTCATCATTCATCATGTTGATCAAAAGATCTCTATTACAGTGTTCATAACAATATTTTAATAGGTCCAAAATATACACTATTTCAATGTCTATCAACAATTGACTGCATAAATAAAAGATGGCGCATTCACACGGTGGAATGCGGTACAGCATCCTCATGAACAAGCTGCGAATGGAGTCGACATATGGACGAACCTAACGAACGTAACAGTGAGTTAAAGAAACTAGACAGAAAAGAGTATGTGCTATGATGGTCCCATTCATCATGTACAAACACAAGGCTGCTACTCTACTACTATTCTGCTACTCAGAATTCTAAGGATAGTGGATAATCCTGGGGTGGGAGAGAAGTGGTTAGTGATTGGAAAGAAACACTTTGGGGATCTGGCTATGTTCTGTTTCTTGACCTAGCTGCTGGTGTGATCCATTTGTGACATTTCATTTATGATTTATGTACTTATCTGGAACTATGTAATATTTCAATAAAAAGCAGCTTCTGCCAGAACCTATGGGCAATACAGGGACACAGAACTTGAGAAGGATTTGATAGACAGGATTAGATTTGCATTAGAAAGATTAATCCTTGGCTTTGGAGAGGATAGCAAGGAGAGGAGCTAAGGGGGTGTTTACAGAAGTAATCCATGCAAGCGATTATGAAGGCCTGAAATAGGGCAATAGGACTGACAAGGACAGAGTATAGTTGATATTTAGAGAACAAACAGACAGAACTTGGACAGGTCACTAAATCCCTCTGTGCCTCCTTTCTTCACTTGAAAAATGGAAGTAACAGTAGTTACTTCATTGGGGCTATTTCGATGACTTAATGATTTGTTCCAAATCAAACAAACAACAAAAAGTCAATGCTCATTGCACACGATGCACAGCAAGATATAAAGTATTCAGATTAGGAAGCTTTCAAGGAAACATCTTAACTTGGCAAGGTCCACGCAACCCTGCCTTGTTTCAAGCACAGGTAAAATCACCTCCCTGCCCAAGACTGGGTGCTGTGGATCACACAGTAAATGGCCACGGTTACGAACACGACAGAACATGTCAGAACCTGAGCGTGGTCTGTTCCTACGGGGCCACGGGGAAGAGGTTAAAGCTACGTGGGGGGGGGGGGGGGGGGGCGGGGCTCCAGCGCCCGGAACCCAGCACCTCCTCCCTACCACCTCGGCTCAGAGGTGGGGCCACTGAAGGGGGCGGGGATCCAGGCCAAGGAGGTGGAGTTGGGGCCAGAAAAGATGCCAACGCGGCTCGAGGTTTCCCGTGTTTAACCAATTGAATGCGCTCAGGACCGCCCATCCTCTGATTGGCACAATGCGTCTCCCCGTCTTCTCGCGTTTTGTGGGAGCTTCTCCCGTGTCTCAGGAGGGTGCGGGTTTCGGTGCTTGGTTAGGTGGTTAGGTGGCCGGGCTCCTCCGACACCCGGAGCGTCCAACCGCTGCGGACCACCCTGCAGCCGCCGTGCCCGAGGCGGAGGTGAGGCGCGGCCCCGGCTTGGGGTTCTCGGGCAGGAACTCGCCTTCACCCGCCTTCTCCTTCGCAGCAGCGGAGACTGGCCGGCGGAGCGGCTCTGCTGTCCCTTGGCAGGACCCCGGGGTAGGAAAGCGCGACCTGGTTAGGCCCTGCCAGGTACTGACGCGCACTCCTCCTGTGTTGTATGCAACCTTGAAGGGAACGTTTGGATTAAAAATAGTGAACTTGGCGGTCCTATTGCGAACATACTTTTAGTGCGTGCAGTACCCACAGTAAACCATGCTTGCAGGGATTAACGCCTTACCTAAGGGTGCCAGCCCGTTCTGGGCACGTGCTTACTGTGCTGATTTACAGAGCGTTCAAGTGGCGCCAGAGTTACATTTTGAATTCCGTTTCTGATGCAGACCCTTAAAGCTGCCCTTTTCACCTCCTAAAAAGGTAATGCAGATTCCTCCGGTAAGGGAGCATGTCAATATACACTGAATTCTTGCACTTGTCAAAAACCACAAAATTAGCTTCAAGTACTTTATACTTAATACAAAAAGTCTTGAGCCTGAGTCTGTGTTTTCACTGAAGGAAAAGCACGGCCAGAAAAGTAAGAGGGAGGGGGAAGTGGGGGAGGCAAAGGAGAATCCCGAGGCAAATACCTCACCCTGTAGATACCTGAATTTTCACGTAGAAAATGACAAGTGTTGGCGAGGATATGGGTGGAGAGACTGGAACCCTTGTGCATTGCTGGTAAGCATGTAAAATGGTTTAGCTGCTGTGGAAAACAGTGGGATGGGTTCTCAACAAATTAAACACAGAGTTACCATATGATCCCTCGATTCCACTTCTTATACCCCAGAAAGTTGAAAGCAGGGACACAGTTACATTTACACCCATGTTCATAGTAATATTATTCCCAATAGCAAAAGATGGAAGGAGCCCAAATAACTGTAGAGATGAGTGGATAAACAAAATGTGGTATATACGTGCAATGGGGTACTCAGCTACCTTAAAAAGGAGTCAGTATTACCTGGTACAACATAGGAAAGCCTTGAAAATGTGCTAAGTGAAGTAAACCAGAATCAAAGACAAATACTGTATGATTCCACTTATATGAGGTACTTAGTCAAATTCATAGAGACAAAAAGTAATAGAGGGTAATTACCAGGGTCTAGGGAGAGGAGAGAATGGAGAGTTACTGTTTAATAGGTACAGAATTTGTTTGGGATGATGAAAAAGTTCTGGAAATGTGATGGTTGCACAACATTGGGAATGTAAGTAATGCCTCTGAATTATACACTTAAAAATCGTTTATGGTATGTATATTTCACCACACACACAAGAAGCAAAACTCATCAAAAAATACAATCTAAAGTTGCAACCAGTCACAGGAAAGCCTTGTTTTAATTCCAGAATCTGCATTGTACAAAAATAATTTGTGAAAAACTATTCAAATTTTGATTTGAAAACTAGATGAAAGAAATTCATGTTCAAAGCTTACAAGATGCTATTTTTCACTGTATGTGTGTTTGTTTTAAACTCTGAATACACTAGGTAGCATGTGTCTGGAACTCCTAGACACCCAACCGCATCCATTGTATTATATAGACTGGAGACAACAGCATCCTTTCTCTTGTTATATATTTGGAAATAAACTATTTTGGTATCTTGCATTTGGGCTCCTTATCCATAAACCTCATTAGAAAAAAAATATAATTTCAAACTAGCTCTTTCTAAACATACAGCCAAAATGGATGGCAGCTTCCATACTGTTATTAGGATGGATTTTATCTTGGGAGAGGGTTTGGGGGAGATGAGGAGGGTAAATGTTTACTGCATATAGTTTATGTATTTCAAAGATCATTTTCTTTGCTGAAACCTTCAGCAACTCCTCCAAAGATTGTTGGCACTCTTCTGTTTTTATTTTGACTAATTTTTCATGTGTGGCTTGTGAAATCAGAGGAGGAGTGATTGTTGCCCGATTATAATATGTTTAGCTGCCCACAACGGTGCTTTCAAGGTTGCCAGCTAACTTTGAGTAGATGTGAGTAGAATTATTCTTTTTTCCACCATAAAAATGAGTGACTGTTATTTAGAGCAATGAGTTCATACTAAGCTTTTTGTAAAGTTAAATAAATCTGCAAGTGAGGCACTTGAGATGTTAACAATAGTTTATGGTGAAGAAGTAATGTCAAGAGCAAGAGTTTTTGACTGGCACAAGAAGTTTAAAGAAGGCAGAGCTGATATCCATGATGATGTGGGAAGTGGCCGTCCCGTTAGCCACAGAACACATGAAAACAATGAGAGGGTCAGAAATTTGGTTCACTCACACAGCCAATTCACTGTAAGAAAAATGGCCGAAAAGGTAAGTTTAGACAGACTCATGCTGAAAGTAAACTTGCACATGAAGAAAGTTTCTAGGAGGATTATATCTCATTCCGTTGTGGTTGATGGTCCTGCAGAGGCCAAACAACAGAACTGCTCGGGAATCTGCCACTTGGGTGTATATTCAAGGCACAATACTATAGTTCAGTTTCATTGGTCTTGGAGTAACTTCTGTCTGAATCGAAAATGAGCTGAGCGTCTTCAGACATGTTGCGTTGGCTTTGTAGGTATATGAGTTGAGCAGAGTCAAGCCTGTCGAGTGGAGTGTGACAGAGTAGAGAGCCTGGAGCTCGAGTTTTATTAGGAACCCAGCAAACTTACCACAGGACTTACATTTCTACCTCGTTTCTTCAGGGCGAGCTCATTTGAATAAACACTAGGTTACCTACAGGCTGGGCAGTTAAACTCTCAAGAGGACGCTAGAGATCAATGTTACTCTATATGGAGATATTTCAAAACAGAGAAGAATGGCCATTTTTAGGCAGAGATACTCAGACTTGTAATGAGACTTTTGTAGTGGGAAACTGAGCTCAGACATTGGAAATAGGTGTTCAAATCTGTCATCAAGAAAGAAACAGAATAGGCTGTAAGGAATAGTGGGCAGTTTCAGTAAAAATACACTCTTCCCTTCCGCCCCCCCCCCCAAATTCCCCAAATAAGAACCTGATTTTGGTCAAAAGCCCACAAAACTTTCTAGTCTTTACATAATCTAAATTTCAATTTTTTTTAAAGATCTTATTTATTTGAGAGAGAGAGCAGGGAGCCTGATGTGGGACTTGATCCCAGGACCCTAGGATCATGATCTGAGCCAAAGTGTCACTTAGCTGACTGAGCCAGCCAGGCATACCCTAAATCTCAATTTTCAATAGATTTTTATATGTAAACTGTTTGGGTCTGGAATTTGGTACAAAGGGTAGACAAATAGAGCTCAATTTTGTTCCTATATTCTTTCATCAGGAGAATGAGGTCCCATGCATTGAGAGAGTTTTGGAAGGCATTACTGCCATGAGCAAAACATGAACAGACACAATCTTTTCATCAAGAGCAAGGAGCTGAGTTTTGACCTTCACATTTTCCATGTGTACTACTGACTGAATGTGGTGGTCCTATCCTAAGCTTCAGCTCTAATAAGCATTCATCAAAGGGAAGGCATTACCGTGCAAATTCAGCTGGCCACCAACAGCTTTAAGCACATTATGGTCAAGGCAACTGGTAGTTTTGCCGCAACACTAATAAAAAAGCGTTGGTAATTCATGTCACAGTTGAGATACAGAAGTAATAGGTAAAAGATTATTTCACATAGATTTTGGTAAACCTCGAAAACAATTTCAGATATTTTTGTCCATGAATATTAGCATTTTAGCTTAAGGAGCTAGTTGAATCATGCGCTGTTCCTTCCCATAAGAAATTTGCAGAATGAACTTCTCATTCAGAAACTTATGTTTTTGCCCCAGGTTCCTTCCCAGTCTGCAGTAGGATACTGTCATCATTCAGTATTGGTACGTTTCAACTTCGACACACCTAAATTACTGCGTAGGACTTAAGTCAGAGCCCTATGGTGGTGTCTCTGAAAAGACTAGTTTTATTAGTTCTACTATTAAGGTTTTTGTTGTTATTTTAAAAGACTCCCAGAAATCCAAGTTTACATTTTGTGGAACATGAGCCAAAACTAATTGAGGTTGTTATGGAAAAATTGTCTCATTTTAATGGTCTATATTACCTCTGGGACCCTGCTGGTCAAAGCTGTATGGCCCACAAGGCAAAAATTATAATTAGAATAATGGTGTTCATATTGTCTCAATTTGTTTTCATTACTCAATTTTTACAACTTAATTTTTGGAGATGCTTTGTACTGTGTAAATGAAATTTACTGAAAGTATACATAAATAAACCATAGGGGCGCCTGGGTGGCACAGCGGTTAAGCGTCTGCCTTCGGCTCAGGGCGTGATCCCGGCGTTATGGGATCGAGCCCCACGTCAGGCTCCTCTGCTGTGAGCCTGCTTCTTCCTCTCCCACTCCCCCTGCTTGTGTTCCCTCTCTCGCTGGCTGTCTCTATCTCTGTCAAATAAATAAATAAAATCTTTAAAAAAATAAATAAATAAATAAACCATAAACTGACATCCCAATAAACCATAAGTTGATTTTTTATATTAGTTTTGATCACCTGTTGTTTTATGAGGAATTTGCTAATCCTCTGTATTTTAGCCACATGCTCATGTCACTCATGATTTAAATCTAAATGAAGTTTAACTTCATTGCCATACCTCTGAAATTTTTAAAAATTGACTAATGAATAGATAAGATCTACCCCCGCCCCCACACCCATAACGCACTAATAAAAACAGTGTAGGAGGCAGTGTGGTGGGGTTCCAGCTCCAGCTACATCCGTGATCTTAGGCTTTCCATCTGGATTAGTTACCAGGCTCTGCAACAAATTGCTACAAACTTGGTGGCTTAAAACGGAAATTTATTCTCTCACAGTTTTGGAGGCCAGAAATCAGAAATCAGTTTCCTGGGGTCAAAACAAGTGCACACTCTCAAGGTGGGGATGGGGGTTTTATTTCTGGAGTCTTTCAGAGCCAGAGGCTGCCAGCTTCCCCCAGCCTGAAGTTGTATGGCTCCATAATCTTCAAGGCCAAAACCAGATCTCTTTCTGCTTGCCTTCTCATGGCCGCCTCCCTTGAGCATGGAGTCTCCTGCTTCCCTCTTATAAAGGCCCTTGTGGGGACGCCTGAGTGGCTCAGTTCGCTGAGCATCAGACTCTCCATCTCAGCTCAGGTCTCAATCTGAGTTTTGAGCTCAAGCCCCGTGCTGGGCTTCATCCTGGGCTTCAAGCTCTGCGTAGAGCCACTTAATAGATTAATTAAAGGCACTTGTGATTAGAGTTAGGGCTCAGAGATTATGCAGGATAATCTTCCCATCTCAAGAACCTTGACCTAATCACATCTGCAAAGACCCTTTTCCAAATAAGGTAACATGGGTTTGAAATTAGGACTTGGCTTATATTTGGGAGTCATTATTCAGTCTAATATACCATAGGTTTTTCTCTTCTGTAAAACCCCACATAATCTCTGGAACAGTACTGCCAATGAAAGTTTCTATAGTAATGGTGATATTCTCTATCTGTTGGTCTAGGACAGTAGCTTTGAGCCACATGTGACTAATGGACATTTGAAATGTGGTTAATCCAACTGAGGAGCTGAATTTTTCATTTTATTCAGTTTTGATTTAAACTTAAATAGCCCCATGTGACTGATGACTGTCATATTGGGCAGTGCAGTTCCATTATCTATAGTTCTAAATTCTGGACTCTGAGGCCCCTTAAAAAAACAAAAATAACTTTTTTCCCCCCCCGCATGTTTCACTGCCTGACTTAAGACTGCTCCCATCTTTTACCGGCTGTTGTTCAGTCTAGTGGGCTTCAAACTTTTTAGCATCAAAACCCTTTCTACAGGGACACCTGGGCGGCTCAGTCAGTTAAGCAGCTGCCTTCGGCTCAGGTTCTGATCCCAGAGCCCTGGGATCGAGTCCTGCTTCAGGCTCCTTGCTCAGCAGGGAGGCTGCTTCTCCCTCTGCCTGCTGCTCTCCCTGCTCATGCTCTCTCTGACATAAAATCTTAAAAAAAAAAAAAAAAAAGGAAAACCAAAGTATAAATTGGGCTGCCCTGGTTGAGGTTCAGTAGTGGGAGAGGGAGGAGGATCCATGCCAGGCCCAGGGTCCCCACCTGTTCACCCAGCCCAGGTAACTTCTAAGGCCAAGGAGCCACCGCTAGGACTCAGTGCAGTGGAGCCATTAGAGACCAGGGGTTATTCTTGGCAACTGTTTGCTACCGCCTTCAGACCTGAACACTTGTAGTTTTACACTTGAGACAGTAGCTAGAGAACAGTCGTTCTCCTGGCCTACCATCACCGGACCTCTTTTGTAGTGTTTAATGAATTCCTTGTTCTGCCAGAACTTGCTGCAGCCTGTCGGCTTTAGGACTCTCCATTTTTCTTTCCCTTTACCTAGCTTTTGGAGTCACCTCATACGGACCTTTTGTTCTACCAACCACCCCCCCCACCCTCCACCTTGCTAACTGGTTCCAACACGGAGCAAGGAAGCCTCACAGGTCTTTACAATGGAAGACTCTATCAGTGAATCAGTTGCAACCATATACGTGGATTTTTGTGGGGTTTTTTTCACTGATGTGGTCACAATACCTAGAGCAGTACTTGGTCCACAATACATGCTCCATTTATTGAATGAAAATGAAAGCCAGCATTTTCATATATAAATGCTAAACACCAGCATTGTCATTTTAATATTACAAGGACCACACAGTATTATAAAAATGACCGTATGGTACTACCAATGAATGGCATTTACTGAGTGCTCACTACTCACCAGGTAATTACTATGTATAGACTGAACTTTAGTAACTATGATTAGCCATTCAGAGACTGAAACTAAGTAATTGGTCTCGGATCACATGGAAGGGTGGGGGTTCGAACCTGGTGTTCTGCTTCTAAGAATAGATGGCTGTAAACCATTCCCTTGGATGCCATATAGAAATCAACCCAATATTACTGATATTATGCTTAATTATAAATGATACTGCTCCTTGTATTACAGTCATGGTGGATTTAGGGCTCAAATATACCAGAATCAATATTATTCCAGGAGCCTGATTAGCCCCTAGGAATATGGTGGGAACCAAGATGGACTTTACTGTAGTGAAGTAGGGGCAGGGCAGTCAGGCAACCACAAACGAGACTTCTAAGTATGACAAGGCATACTACAGGATGCAAGAGAATTCCAGAACATCAGCACTTACGGGGATTGAGGGGAGGGATGATAGTGGCCACAGGAAAGTTGGGTAAGAGCAGGAAAGACTCCAGGTGCTAGGGAGCTGCTAGGTAAACTACAGCATTCAGAGACCCGGGAGGCCAGAAAGTGCAAAATATCCACCTTAGCCCCACATACAAGCGGCCATTTCTCTGCAGCTTCACTTTGCTTTCCCCCAAACGTTCACATGCTTCTCCCTCAGGGCTTTTTGTTTTCACTCTGCCTGAAATGTTCTTCACCCAAACACATATAGAACCACAGCATGTACCGGTCTCGATCCCTGTCCTCCTGGCCAGCCCTATCTAAGCTTATGTCCTCTACTCACAGTGCATATACATGTGCTTCCCCTTTCCCTTCCCTTCTTTTCTCCCCTCTAGCAATTAGGGCCTCCTCACATATTTGTTGAATAAATTACCAAAAAAGTGATGAGGTTGGATTTTACAGTGTAATATGCAAGTGTAAAATGAAGTTTAGAAGGAAAGGCTGGAACAATGTTATGAAACAAGCATTCAGAGTGACTCCAAGGTGAATATTATTTAAATATCTTTATTGAAAACTTCTGGAAAATGAGGTTATTTGCAGACATTTGGGGCTGGTCAGCATGAAAAACTAGCACATACGAGGCTCAGTTCTTCTTGCTACACTGTATTGTTTCTTCCCATATGAAAACCTCCCCATCACCTTCAAGATTTTCATATCTAACAATCTAGCACCACTGTATCCTTTAAATCCCCTTTCACAGCTCATTATGCTCATTCATCAAAAACACCTAACATGCTGACAGATGCCCCCTTGGTGCCAAATTTGGGGTAACTTCTGTAGGTTCCATATAATTAAATACTATGAAGACCTTCCATTCTTAATAGCTCTGCTGTGGTCCCCTGACCAAACCAGCCTCACCTGTTTCAATATTACTACAGTTCCACTAGAACGTGAAATGCCAAGAGAGAGAAGTGACTTTCCAAGGTCACATGGCCAGAAAGTTACATGAGGAACCTTGTTCAGGGCTACACATGTGACGGGACCTTCAGTCAGTACCTGACCTGTTTGTTGCTTCACCTGTAATATGAGAGAATAGTACCGGCCTCACAGAGCTGTCAGAACTAAACGACAGGATGAAAAATAAAATACCTGCTATGCCGCCCTGTCACCACCACCACTGTCCCGCTAACGCCTGTGAAGGGCGCGCTGGACACATGGCTGCTACAAGTAAAGGAAGAATATCTGCCCTCCTCAGAGGCATGTGGGTACTGTAAACCGTAGAGGTGGTGTAAGCCCGTAAAAGTACCAGCATTGCGATAGTCCAGCTTCCACCGCTTGTGTCTGTAGTTTTCAACCTATAAAAAAGAAACATTTCCAAATGACCTTTCAAACAGAAAACAATTTTGAGGTATATTCTTTTCAGTTTGTCTCAAAGGATGTCCACAAAACGCCTTGTGGACAGTGTATACCTGTGTTTTTTCCCCTCCCTCAAAGATAAGGTATCACCAAAACTAAGGCTAGGTTTAAATTTGTCACTGGGCTAGGAACTGTATAAAAATATCACAAAGGGGATTCTGGGATGGAGCCCTGAGTTGGGCTCCCTGCATAGTGGGGAGTCTGCTTCTCCCTCTGCCCCTCCCCCCACCCATGCTCTCTATCCTGTGCACGTGCTCTCTCTCTCTAAAATAAAATCTTTAAAAAATATCACAAGGTGCTTGAACCAAAAGAAAAATTTCCTCTGGTTCAGCTGTGACTCCAGACAGGATCCAAAGAGGAGTTTTACAATCTCTTCCCTGGGTTTTATGGAGACTTACTTTACCCTTCTGTGTTAGCCTCTTAAGGCACCGCGTCAGCCTTAAAAGGGCACAGGAAAGGGCGGTCTGGGATTTTGACAGGGTTCTCCAGGATCCCTGCACGCCTCCCTCGTCAATATCCCCTGGATCTCAGCGCTTTCTTGAACGAGTCCGAAAACCCACCCGAAGCAGCTGTTGTGCGGGGGGAGCCCGGGAACGTGCATTCCCTCTGAGGGCCAGACAATCTGGGGCCCTTAGAACCCAGCACGTGGGAACCCCGGTCGCCACCGGCCACGTGCTCCGGGCCTAGGTCCTCGCATTTCACTCCAGGACGGGGACCTACCTGCGCGTAGAACTCGGGCCGCGCGTAGAGCTCGGGCCTCGGCAGCCCCGCACACGTCGGAGACACACTCCCCGGGTGCCGGGTCGGGCCGGGCGGGGTTTGCGCAGCCACCAGCGGGCCGGCCCCGAACCCGCTACAAAGTCGCGGCGGCGGCGCCCTGGGGGAGCAAAGCGCGAGATTGTTAGGGCGCCCGGGCCTGGGCGCAGGGAAGCCACCGGGCCGCTCGGCGCTATGTCTGTGCCTCGCGCGGCCCCGGGACGAGCTGGGCCGCCCGCCCCCCGGGCCTCCGAGGACTGCTCTACCCCTCCGTTCTGGCCGCCGGGAGCAGCGCAGCTCCGGGCGGGCAAAGCTCGAGGGGACGTGGGGCGAGCGCAGCCCCAGCCGAGCCCGTAGGCCGGGCGCCCTTGCCGCCGCACCCACCCACACTGGCGGCTCACCTCCGCGGAACTCCGGCGCAGAGATCGGGACGGCCGCGTGGCGACAAGGACTGCGGCGCGGCGACGCGACCAGGAGGCGGCGCGGCGGGCAGCCTATCCCCGGAAGCCTCCGGCCGGGGGCGGGGCGGGCCCGGCCATTGGCGCCCGCGGTCGTCGGCCCGCCCAGGTCCTTCTGGCTCTTCCGCGGCTGGAGGACGAGCTAGGCCTGCGCAGAGCATCCTTCTCGGAACCTCCGGAGCCCTGGCGCCTCCCCTTCGCCCTTGTGGTTCTGGTTCTCGCAGGCAACGTGCCTTCCTTAGGGCCCCTCCTGGGAGGGGTCGCGGTTCCTCTAGGGCTGGGCTGCAACCCAGAGCTTCCCGTTCCTCCAACTAGACCAGTCTGGCGTGTGTTTGAGTCCGACCTGCTAAACTGTAAGCTCAAAGAGAAGCCGGCCCTCGTCTCTCTGACCACGCTCACCCGGGGCCCCTCCTGATTCTGAGAGGACCGCTGTTCATTCATTAGCGGAGTTCAGTAAGTTGACCATAATCGGCAGGGGCTTGGGGAGCACCGTAAACCTTCCCTAGGTGACAGACTCAAACTTGATACACAAGTGAAATAAAATCGGAGAATATGCTAAAATGAGGACTTGTATTACAGTCCTGAGAGTTTACCATCTGTTAACAAATTTAGTCTTTAAGTATCTTTTATCAGCCCCACGTTATAAGTGGGGAAACAGGTGGAGTAACTTTCCAAGGTGATAGAGTGGCTAGCAAGTGGTGTACCCGGGATTTCAACCCCAAAAGTCTGGAAGTATAGCCCCTCAAAACACTATCCCACACCGTCCCCCCGCCACGTGTGTGGGGTGGGAAGGGAAACAAATAGCATTTTATTTGATTGTCTGATCAAGCTAGGCCATCTCCCAGCTGATTGGGAGTCAACAGGCCCAAAGAACAGGGAAGCACTTGACCCCTTTTAGGACCCAAAAGTGTAAGTAGAATTTAAGGATGTAGGAGCAGAGTGGCCTGAGATGAGGGTGGACAGGGCCAGACCAAGCCAGAGGCCCTGGTAGAGTGTGTATTTTATGCTAAGAACAATGCAAAGCTCTTCAAACAGTTTTTAGGAGAGGAAATGATAGGATCTGACGTACGGCATGGTTTGGGAGTCATTAAGATGCTTTTGCTGAGGAGAAGAAATGGAGTAAATTTTATTAATAAATCCTGGCAACCAGCCACTCACTACTTTGTAGATATTCATAAGATGAATGTAAAATGGGTTAAAGTGACAGAGGGAACACCACTTTGTTGTCCCTTTACCTTTCTTACCTCAGAATCTTCTAGACATGTCTCTAGTTTTGAATCTGTTCTTGTTATAGTCCCTCTGGATAGCTGACGGTATTACCTTTCGTTCAGTTATGTCAATGAATGTGGATAAGTTACTTGGGAAGAATCTTAGGACGGAGATGTAAACCTCAGCCAAGATACTAATGTAGGAATTCAGCGGCGACCTAGTGGGTTGGAAGTAGTTGTGCAGAATGTTTTCCTCCTGAACCAGGTGATAAAAACGGAACAAGTTTATGAAAGAATTGCAGTAGGATTTCACTTGAACTCAGGAGAAATCCGCCTCAATCTGAAGACATCAGGCCTCTGGGCAAATGACAACTGCCGTTCATTTGAAATGGTAAAAACCATTTGTCTGAGGTAGAGGAAAAATGTCTTCTCAACTATTAAAAAAATAATTAAAATTAATACAGAGATGATGGAGTGAAATTAACTCATTGTATAACTGTTTTTTGAGTTAAATTCAGGGTAATCTTCATTTGGTATGAAAAATGCTTATAATTCAGTTTAAAGAAAATAGAATCAATTGACCTGATTATTTGAGAGAAATCTGTCTAGCACAAGAGAATTTAGCTCGACCTAGAGGACCAGAGAGCCAGGTGGAAAAGCACAGGACAACTGCTGGGCAGGTACTGTCTTCCTATTTCCCCAAACCCCCTGCTTCTGTACACAGGTACGTCGCCCCTGGACCACCATTAAATAAATCCCAGCCCCTGGGCTCCAGGCTCCATTCCTACCCTCACAAGTTATCCATTATTTGGGGGTATTTTTCCCACTCTGTCTTGTCTCTCACTTCTCTCTGTCTCTTAGCTTCTCCATCTACTGTCTCAATTTCAACCCGAATAAACCTTCCCTCCATCAGATGTGCCCGAATCCCCAGATACCACACTGTCCTCCCCTTCCTAACAGACCTTTGGAAAGACCATGCGGACATAGGCTTCCATTGCCTCAGCCTTATTCAGCCCTCGGGTCATTATAGTTTGACTTTCCTCTTCCCCATTCCCCTGAAACTACTCTCCGAGGCCACCAGCAATCTCTCAGTGCCCAAATCCAACACTCCTGATCTTCCCTAGCTTCTCTGTGGCATCGGACATAACTGACTGGTCCCTCCTTGATTCCTCCTTCCCTCTGGTTTCTGAGTCTCTGCTCATCCCTGCTTTTCCTCCTACACCTGTGGCCCTTTCTTCTTCCTCCTTTGTCCTCCCCTTCAAGTGCTGGTTCTGGTGACATTCTTTCTCAACTCTCTTCTCTTTTTACTCTGTACACTCTGGCTGACCAACTTCCCAGGAATGACAATAATAAAAGTCATTTGTTGAGTACCAGACACTTTACACAGGCCATCCCTAATTCATAAGACAGTTCTGTGGGGCGCCTGGGTGGCTCAGTCGGTTAAGCGTCTGCCTTCAGCTCAGGTCATGATCCCAAGGTCCTGGGATCAAATTCTGCATCGGGCTCTCTGCTCATCAGGGAGTCTGCTTCTCCCTCTCCCTCTGCTGCTCCAACTACTTATTCTCTCTCTCTCTCTCTCTGTCCAATAAATAAATAATATTTAAAAAAAAAAGATAATTCTGCAAGGCAGATAACTAGAATATCATTAGTAACACTGAATGAGCACTTATGAACCAGTCATAGAATTTAGTCTTTTACATAAAAATACCATTATCACCCCTTTAGAGATCATAAACTGAGGCCAAGAAATTTCATCTTAATGACTATTCCAGACTGCACAACTTACGGCTGAGCTAGGACGCCCACGCTGGACTGCCAGCCTGCCATCCTTCTCCCAGGCAGAGGGGCTCCCTCAGCCTAAACCGCTCTCCCTGGCTTTAAGTACCAAATCCCCACAAGTCCCGCACGTGTCCTCATCTGGAAGACCCAGAGACATCACAAAATCAGCTTGTCTTGGCACAGTTCATGCTCTTCTTCCAACCCCACATTTCTGTGTCCTCTTGATGATTAACAACAATTCCTCAGCCCAGCTGTCCAGAACTCAGCCCAGATGATGTCCTCTCTCTGCCTGCTCCTCCCATTCTCAGCATCCTGCTTCCTCACCTCCTTCTATTCGGTCAGTTCTTTCCATAGAGCATCCCGTAGGTCTTCCCTCTCCTCCTCATTCCCTGTTACTTTAGTTCTAACTCACATCATCTACTTTCTGGCCAACTGCGGCAGCCTCCACTCAGCCTCCCTGCCTCCAGCCTTCCCTCCCCTAGTACAACCTCCTCACTGCTGTCATCTCCATTGGAAATCTTTAAATGGCTCCTCACTGCCACCCAGACCAACACCAATTCCCTATCTTTCTACTTCCTCCCACCCCACACACCTATTATGATCCAGCCATACTGTACTATTTGTAGCTCCCCGAATGCTCTGTCTAGTGCTGTCCCATATAACTCCCTGTGATAATGGGAACGTTCTGTAACTGTGCTGTCCAATATGGCTGCCACATGTGGCTAGTCAGTACTTGACATGTGACTAATACAACAAGGGAACTGATTTTTAATTTTTATTTACCTTTAATTTAAATTTCAATAGTCACAAGTGACTGGTAGATACCATACTGCGTAGCACAGCAATTTATATCTCCAAATGTGAGCCAGCAGCAGGGACCTCACCTGAAAGCCTGTTAGAAGTAAAGAATCTCAGCCCCACCCCTGATCTGCTGATTCATAAGCTGCATGTCAGCCAATGTAACTTGTATGCACACTGAAGTTTCAAGAAGCACTGCTCAGAGAGCTCTTGCTTCCTTGCCTTTGCATGTGCTGTTTTCCTTGTCTGGACTGCCTGTCACCTCTCTGCCTTTGCTCCTCAAGTCATATTTATCCCTCAAGAGTCAGCATCTACGAGCAAAACATAGTCTTTGTATGATTATCTGGAGGACAGAGGGTGGGTGGGGAGGAGTGAGAAGGAGAGAGAAGATGTTTATGATAAAACCATATGTATCTTGTAATCCCAAGTCTCTCTGTATACTGTATCTATATCTATATCTATATATATATACATATTATAGTCTGTGTGTCTACATGCAAAGATGGTTACTGTTAATGGTGGTTCTCTCAAGGTGGTAGGACTTCATGTATTTACTTCTTTTAAATATTTCTGAATTATTCAAATTCTTTACAATGAGTCTATATTATTTATAATCAGAAAATAAAATAATAATCACTTTCATTACAGAAACTAGAAGAAAGCCTATTTTTACCCTTCTGTAAATAGTTGTATGAACATGATATCAGAACAAAGTACAGTTGACCCTTGAACAGCATGGGGATTAGAGGCACTGACCCCGGCATAGTCAAAAATCCACATATAACTTTTGATTCCCCCAAAACTTTACTAACAGCTTCCTGTTGACTGGATGCATACCAATAACATAAATAGTCAATGTACATTTCGTATGTTATATGTTAATATACTGTATTCTTAAAATAAAGCTAGAGAAACAATGTTATTAAGAGAATCATAAGGAAGAGAAAATAGAGACATAGTATTGTACTATATTAAAAAAAAAAAATCCACATACAAGCAGACCTGGGCAGCTCAAACCTGTGTTGGTCAAGGGACAACTGTATAGCGCTTTTCAAAAAGGAGAGCTGACACTTCCCACAGTTAGGGACTCTCATTGCATTAAGGGCTAGGGGCAGCCTGGGCATTGGCCACCACTGACTGAAATCGGATGAAGAAAACATCATGATCTCCCTTGTGATGCCTTTGGTGCTCTCTTTCATGTCTACCCTGTGCCCCCGATAGACAAGATCCTAACACAGTCTTGACAATCTGCTCTCCATCCCCTGTCCGGGTTCCTCTCTATGGCTGCAGACTAAAAGGGGGGTTAGGTGTACTAAGAGGATCACCAAGACTCATCAGAGGTAACTGCAGAGGCATTCGGACGCCTTGGGTGGTGTCTCAGTTGGCCCTAACCATCAAGGATTTGCTCTATTAAGAGCCAGTGTTTTTGTATATTGGCTGTTGCCTTCCATTCTTTTTTTTTTTTAAGATTTTATTTATTTATTCGACAGAGATAGAGACAGCCAGCGAGAGAGGGAACACAAGCAGGGGGAGTGGGAGAGGAAGAAGCAGGCTCATAGCAGAAGAGCCTGATGTGGGGCTCGATCCCATAATGCCAGGATCACGCCCTGAGCCGAAGGCAGACGCTTAACCTCTGTGCCACCCAGGCGCCCCTTTTGCCTTCCATTCTTTTCTAAGGTTTGGCAATTTTTTCCTCACCAAAGAAAGCATGACAGTTACCTACAGAGGCTATTTTAAATCCGTGGCAAAATGTGTTCTGCTGAGCTGTGGAATGCAATTTCTGCAAAGACTTAGTAGGCTCAGCCCTGGGAACCCGTGGGTCCTTGTAAGGTAGGGCCACAAAAGGCCACCATCGCACACAGAGGAGGCAACATAGCCCACGGCCAAAACATTCTGCACAGCAATTCATCTACAAAAGCAGGGAGTAGTGTGAAATTTGATTAAGCAGCAAGGTGAAGAAGGCGTTTTTTTGGAGAGAGAGCTACCTCTTCAGGGTATGATGTAAGCATTCATGCAGTTCTAAAGACAGATCAGAACATTTATATTCTTTCTTTTAGAGAAAAGGTGGCTCATCTCAGCAAATGACAGTGTTTTAAATCAGCCTCTCTAACGTGTACAGTCATCCGTATGAGTCTATACCTGACAATCAACCTACCTGCTGTCAGCACCTGCCTGGCTCTGTGGGGGGCACCAGAGATGTAATGACTTGCTACCAGGTATGGCCAGACTTTGGGAGGCTTCAGCTCAGCTGATTTGAGTGGTCGTTCTTCTGAAAAAGAATGCAAAAACATCTTACTTTTATGTATCGAACAGAAATACGCAACAATGTGAACGCACTGTAGAACTGCTCTCAGGCCTGGAACCTACGCTGGACTCCAGCAGCTGCATTATAAATCCGTCGTGCTGCTTGGGTGGCTGGGGGAAAGGTCAGTAACATCTCCAGCACAGCATAGCTAAGGAGAAAATTCCATGTTCAGACAGCAAAGCCTTCTTGCTGACTCATCAGAATAATGGTGGGCTTTCACTGCACGCCCATTATTATGTGTCGGGCAACGTTCTGAGTTTTTGACATGTGTTGGCTCCTTGAATCCTCATACTAACTAATGCTGAGAAATATGTAATGTTATGATATTATTTTACACATGTAGAAACTGAGACCCGGACAGGTGAGAACTTGCCCCAGAAGATGAAACCCAGAGAGAGGCCGAAGCAGGTTTCCAGCTCTTGAATTCCTGCCACAGTGCTCTTTCTGCCCGACTCTACAACTGGTGGAGGAGAGCGGGGCCTGGTCACCGTGCTGGGACCCACCATGTGACCGTGGCTCTAGGAAGAGCTTGGTAAGAATGAGCAGGACTATAAGTGACCAGAGAGGTCACTAGAAGATGGACCCAGTTACCAGAACTGGGCAGAAGGTGTCAGCCAAGTTTGGAGGGCAGGTGTGGAGAAGCTTGGTTTTGAGCCCCAGGAATCTCCCCTTTAGAGAATGAGATTGGTTTTAGAGACTCAGAAATGATGGGTCAACCTACAGAAAGGTTCCCTGAGAGCCACAACCTCAAACATAAAAATGGTCGATTGTTAGTGGCATCTGGGTGGCTCAGCCACAAGGCATCTGACTCTTCATTTTGGCTCAGGTCATGATCTCAGGGTTGTGAGATCGAGTCCTGTATTGGGCTCCCTGCACAGTGGGGAGTCTGCTTGTGATTCTCTTCCTCTCCCTCTGCCCCTTCCCTGCTCGCTGTCTCTCTCTAAATTAAATAAGTAAAATCTTTTAGAAAAGACAAAAATCTATTAAAAAAAGAAGAAGAAGGTCAATTGCCTGCCCTTTCTGAAAAGCCACCAAGCCCTCTGATAAAAAGGCTGCTAGGAATGATCAGGCAACAGTCCGACACTGCTTTTCTCCACCCTGTTTGGGATGGACCATATCTCACATGGTCTTCTTTTTTCCCATCTTGTGCACAAACGCATTATTCTCAGACCATCTCTGAAGCCACATTTTTTGCTCTCCAATGTAGGAACGTCCTAATGACACACCAAAGCCCTCTGAGTCTTGCCCTTTCTCCCTTCCTCACATTTTGTGGTAAACCCAGCTTGTTCACAGGTGATAAATGTCAGAAGAGAGCCAGACACCCATGCACAGAGGAAGAAGGAAGGAGTATGTGTTAAAAGTGAAATGGTTTAACAAAGTACTTGAAAGCAACTCTTAATGTATTTGTTTTTGTGTTTGCTTATTTATAATTTATTGTTATTTATTTATTGTTTATACCTCCATTTTAGTTCAAAGAGGACTTAAATGTAGTCTGTAAAAAATACATTGCAATGAGTTTTAAGAAAACAGGAAATTGGAGCCTGGGGGCAAGTACACAAAATATAACCCTGGAGGTTCTATACACTTGCTGGAAGAAGACCGAGAATCTTGCTCAGAGCTGCCTGGCAGTTGATGCAAAAATTAGAAAATAGAAACCAATCAGATGCTCAAGGGAAACACAAATATTCCAAGAAATTCTTCCATGGATCTTCATAAAGAGGGCCCTGCCGCCAACCTCCTCAGTATCAATATCCTGAAAAGAATCTCTCGAATGTTTACGCGTCTAAGATTTTTGACGTCCAGGTAGAATGTTTCCTAGTCAATGTTTTTTCCAAATCCTCATTATCATGAGGCAAGAGGGTGATCAGTCAAGCCAGATGACATTGGAGAAGACTATGGGATTCGGATTTTGAAGCAGAATCAATAGCTGAAGACAGACGGCATGCTCCTGTAAGAAAGATGTGATAATTTGGGTGAATTCCCTGGTGAAAGATTCAGCATACATATATAGTTTATATAATATTAAGTTGTGTGTGTGTACAGTCACAGATCTTTAAGGCAAGTTAATGTCTCTAGTAAGATGATAAGAGTAAAATTCAGTTCTGAAGCAACAGATCACCACAGGAAGTCCTACACAATAAAATGGTGAGGCCCGATATATTAGACACAAATGTATTTTGATGTGAAATTAATTTGTTGCTTAATGTATCAACTGCGTATTTAGTTAGCAATAATGTCATCCTCTTAGAACTTCTAGATGCTTTTGAGGAGAGTCTTTGAATAGGTTTTTTCTTTTTTTCATAAGACCAAGGAACTTTGAGCCCAGTGCCTTTCTATTTTGTCCATTTCATTTCTCTGACTTCAAGGAAGTATTCAAAATTCTCCCTCTGGCCTTTTCCTGCTGAAAAGCTCAAAACTAAAGACCTACCTCTAATATTTGCCCTTCAATCGCATCCTAACACTTGTAGTGTTTAAGCATACAAATGGAACTGAAATTTTTGGAATCAAAACAAATGAAGATAATTTAAAGTCCCTTTATTCTTAACTTTCATCAAGAAAATATCCAACTATGCACAAAGATAAAATTCAACACATCCCTGTGTATTTATTTTTCAGCCCACAACTATCAACCAAAAACATTTATTTTGCAGGCTATTTTGTCAAATTATTTTAAAGAAAACCCAGATATCATGTTATTTCACCCCTAAATATTTCAGTATTCATCTCAAAAGAAAAGATATAATCATACCTAACAATGCCAGTATGATTGCTAAGAAAAGAAACAATAATTCCAATCCATATTCAACTTTTCCCATTGCCTAAAATTGTTTAGTTTACAGTTTGTTTGGATCAAGATCCAAACAAGATCTACTGCCTGTATTTGGTTATATTTCCCATTTCTTTTAAGCCTCTTTTAGTCAAGAAAAAAAATGCCTTTTTTTTTCCCCCAACACCTTTATCAAATGACTAAACCCAAACACTTGAGTAACAGGATTGATGTCCTCTATTCAAGGAAAAACAGTCCACGGATTGGGGGAGTACAATGTCTCATAAGCAGTGGGTGTATTTTGAGTGTATGCTGGGGTAAGGTTTCTTTGACAGGTGCTTCCTGTATGTACAGGTTGACCTAGGTTTCGATTTGTGACGAGGGCCAGGCCATTGGGGTGGCCTCCATTCTGTGAGTCCTGATACGGGAATTAACTTTCTCAACTTCATCTTTTCTATTAACAGTGTTTGAGATACAATTCAGATACCATAACATTTAGCCTTTTAAGGTACACAATTCAGTGGGTTTTTGTATATTCATAAACTTGGGCAATCATCACCATTATCTAATTCCAGAGCATTTTCATCACTCCAAGATGAAACTGATCTATTAGCAGTCACTCCCCCACACCCCACCCCCATGTCTTCTGGCAACTGCTAATCAACTTCCTGTCTCTATGAATTTGCCTATTTAGAACATTTCATGTAAATGGAATTACACAACATGTGGTCTTTGGTGTCTGGCTTCTTTTACTTAGCATAATGTTTTCAAGGCCCAGTGGACAAGGGTAGTGCTATGTAGTGCTGGATTCCTTCATTCCTTTTGATGGCTGAGTAATATGGCATTGATTGGATATGCCACATTTTTTAATTTATCAGCTGATGGATATGCCATTGACTTTTTGAAGAAACCAGGTCCATTGTCTTGCAGAGTGTTCGACATGCTGGCTGACTGCTTCCTCCTAATGCTGGTTCACCTGTTGCTCCATCCTGTTTTTCTCGTGGACTTGAGAGAAACCCCCATTCTCGAAAACTTGGTTGTCAAGTTGTGTGTGGAAGAACCACCTGGCGCTCTTGCTTAAGGTGCAGAAATCTAGGCCCTATCAGCAGAGAGTCTGACTTAGTAGACTTGAGAGGGGGCCCAGGAATCTGTATTTTTAACGCACCAGGTGATTCTGCTGAGGGTATTACCAGAACCTATTCTGAGAAACTCTGCTGGGTGTCCTTCGACCTTGACTTCAATGGCACTTGACGTTTCACAGGACAGCCATAAAAGCAATGGTCGGTGATTGGCTAAGACTTTTTAAAAATAAAGTTGGAAGTATTACAGAATTATTCAAAACAGCCTAGGTTAATATCCTAGCTGATGTCGATGGGTTGAAGATAGGCATATGAAGCAATCCTGGCCAAGAGAATTGTGTTGTGGGTGTTAATTAGCTACCCCAGAGTGAGGGAAGCTGCCAAATTTAGCTTTAAAAGCAGGGAGAGCCAAATCAAAGGACTGCACGGGTCCTTACAGTATTGAGCGCAAAATTGACAAGTATGCCCAGATCGTGAATTAGAGTACTTTTTGATTCAGGAAATTTTAATTCTTAATCTGAAGCCATGGCGGGGGAGGTGGCAAAGAGGAGGGGAGTTTGTGGATACTCTAAGGGAGCTCTCCTCGTGCTCTGGAAATGTGTTACAACAAAGCACAACCATTTTTGCTTCAATACTGTTCATTATCTAGTGTATTTTACAACACCAAAAACTCCTGAGTGGGAAGAGATGTTTTCCCTTAATTTAATGACGAGTTTTCTTTCACTTAATACATGAGTGATGCTTTTAAGGGTCTTTTAAAGGTTCTCAAGCAGCCAAAGCAGCAAATGGAGTTCCATTTACTCTGTGCGTCTCATTAAGCTATTATAGAAAGGGTAATGTGGCTGAGAAAAAACCACCCGCGATTTCTGGGCCTTAAGCAGAAAAAAAAAAAAAAAGATTTCTGGAGATGAAAACAGACTTTTGACTTTCAAATGCCCTTCCTGGGGTGTTTATAGGGGAGCTATCATCTGAAAGGCATGTTAATTCCCCAGTAATAATAACCTCAGCTTCTTGACTTCTTAGCCTAAGGAGTGCGTGCCTACAGCAAAAGGTTTGTTGTTTTTTTTTACTTTGTATTATGGAAAATTTCAAGCACACCCCCAAACAAGGAGAAGAATATTATAAAGCTCCACATACCCAACATCAAGCTTCAGCAAGTAGCCATTTTTTGCCAATCTCATTTCATCCACCTGAATGGATCTAGCTTTTCTCAAGCATTTTCAGGGAAATTCCAGACATTGTGTTATTTCACTTGTAAAAAATTTCAAGATGCATTTCTATTCAATAAAAACATTTTTGAACAGAACTATGCCACCACCACACCTAGCAATATTCTTTGTCATCTAATACCAGGTCCATACTCCGATTTCCCCAATTGTCTCAGAGCAGTCTTTTCATGGTTAGCATTTTTTTTTAAGAGAGGGAGACAGAGGTGTGGTAGGAGGAGCAGAGGGAGAGGGAGAGAGAGAATCTTAAGCTATTTGCTCCCAGCATGGAGCCAGACTCCAAGGGGGCTCCATCTCATGACTCTGGGATCATGACCTGAGCCAAAATCAAGAGTTGGTCGCTTAACCAACTGAGCCACCCAAGTGCCCTACGCTTAGCTTTTTCTATTCAGAATCCAAACATGATCCATTTGGTTATGTCTTTAAGTCTCTTTTATACTAGAACAGTCCTCTTACTCACCTGACCACTGATTTGTTACAGAAATTGGGTCATTTGTCCTGGAAAATGACCTACATTCTGGATTTCTCTTCTTGCTTCCCTTTGGAGTCACTTAACTTGGTTCTTTATTTTCTATAAGCGGGCTTGATGAGATTTGAATTGAATGTTGGGAGCAAGAAAACTTCATACTTCCTAGCGCATCACATCGCGAGGCACATAATGGCACAAGTGTGCCGTTGTTCTAGGCTTCCTTAGTGGGTCTGGTGGTGTCCCTGTGTTCCCTGCATTATGAAGTTAGCCGTCAGCCTTTACTGAATGTCTTCGGCTTCTACTTACGTTCATTTCTTATACTCTTCATCCCATTAGTAGCTATAAAATAGCAACTAGAAATTCTTTAAAAATCATTTCTTCTACATTTATTAGCTGGACTTCTATAAAGAACAACTTTCCCTTGGGGCGCTGAGGTGGCTCAGTCGGTTAAGCATCTGACTTCGGCTCAGGTCATTATCTCAGGGAGCCCCACATCGGGCTCCCTGCACAGCAGGGAGTCTGCTTCTCCCTCTCCTTCTCCCCCTGCTTATGTGCTCTCTCCCTCTCTCTCGCAAATAAATAAATAAAATCCTAAAAAAAAAAAAAGATGGGGCGCCTGGGTGGCACAGCAGTTAAGCATCTGCCTTGGGCTCAGGGCGTGATCCCGGCGTTCTGGGATCGAGCCCCACATCAGGCTCCTCCGCTATGAGCCTGTTTCTTCCT
>NC_048228.1:70114530-70135887 GCF_002007445.2 Ailuropoda melanoleuca
CGCTGGCTGTCTCTATCTCTGTCAAATAAATAAATAAAATCTTAAAAAAAAAAAAAAAAACTTTCCCTCAAACATGATTTGGTTACCTCCGGAACAGTTCATACTTTTCCTTTATTTTTCAAATTTCAGAGTAATACAACCTCCAATAATGACAGGGAGGTTTCATATTATTATGAATTCAGAACGTTTATATGTTTTACATCTCATCAAAAGTAAGTTTTTAAATTGTTGCTGTAGATGGAATCGTGAAATGTTGGCATCAGCCTTCTGAGATAACAAATTCCTTAAGGTACAGCCATGGCCCACACATATGTCAGAATCCCCTGGAACATTGGTTAATATGTAGTGAATTCCCGGTCCCCACCAAGACCTACAGGCTCAAGTCTTTGGGGATAAGCCCTGAAATCTGCATGCCTAAGAAACTCCCTCCAGGGATTTCTCAAACAGCTGTGGAATGGAGAGCCTTTGGGGACCACCTCGTCTGAGCTTGAGGACAAAGCACCAAGTGGGGACACATCTAAGCAGTTACTCTAAAATAAGTGCATGGGATTAACCACTGATGATTCCAGAGAAGGGAAGTCTTCAGGAGGGTGGCTCAGTCTGTTAAGTGCCTGCCTTCAGCTCAGGTCATGATCTCAGGGCCCTGGAATCGAGCCCCACGTGGGGCTCCCTGCTCAGCGGGGTGTCTGCTTCTCCCTCTCCCTCTGCCTGCTGCTCCCCCTGCTCTCTCTCTCTCTGTTAAATAAATAAATAAAATCTTTAAAAAACAAAAACAAACAAACACGTAGGTCCTTCAAGAAGGGCCCAGCAGACGAGAGCAGTGCTATAGACCACTGGCTTCTCTGCAGTGCTATACCGTGGTTGAGACGGTCTAGGTTCTGACGACAACTTGTTATTAGAATTCTGGGAAACTTTTACAACCCTAAAACCTGTACGGTGTGGTTCTACATGGCATTGAACTAATTTCTCCTGTGGATTCTCATGGACCAGTGCTGTTCACATCCACAGCCTCAGATCCCACACAGCTGCTGTTCACGGGGCCTCAGAGACTCCCACTGCATGATCTGTGTCATCTGATCAGGTAACATGGTTCCTCATCCGTTAGGACACGGAGCGCCATTCATATTTTAAGTATCAATTAGCACTGTTCTCATACGTTCTATTTTTGAATTGCTCATCTCCTCTAGGGAACTCACTTTCAGTATTTTATTAAAGTCCCCTAATGCCTGACATTTTAAGCCAAACATTTTTTTAGCTGGTTTTCCATAAAAATGTAATTTCATTTGCCTTTATGAGTTTTAAATAGCATTGTCGAATGCACTGACACACACGGGGAGAAAAATACAGGTGCTTGAAAGATGAAACAAACTTGCCTGTCAATTGGAATTTTTTGCAGATCAGAGAAAGTTAAAGGCTATCATTCGGCATTTTCTGCCCATGTACTTGGGAAGACAGAATGGGATTCAGGGTCCTAGAGCATGACACAAATCCCAGATCTCTCTGGATGAATGAAATTCCCAGTGTATGCCAGCGAAGCCCTGTGCTGTGCCAGTATCCAGCCAACGGAAAGGGCATGGCAGAGGACCCGGTTGAGCAACCCCGCAGGGAGCCAGATGTGCATTCTTCCAGTTGTTGCCCGTGTCTGGAATTGTTGCCTCTGGGCAGAAACCCGGGCTTGAGGCCATTTGATTAGAGCAGGCGGTCATAAACTCCAATGTCTGTGGGGGCCAGGAAGGTAGCATAAAGGAGTGAAGAGGCCAGGGTAGGAGACTGGTGAGTGAGGGAGCCAGGTCTCTACTGAAGCAAGTTCCTCCATTCAGTCCCTTCTGGCTGTGGCCAGGAATGTGGACCTGTGGACCGTGAATGGAGAGAGCTTTTGACATTTCAAGAGAGGCCAACAATCTGAATTCGTATGCGAACTCTCTAGATTTCAAATGTGGGCATTAATTCAAACGGATTTTAAACACAGCGATTATTAAACTAAATATGTCTGCGGACCACCATTTTGGGGCTTCTGATTTAGGGGATCCTGTACTGTAAATTAATACCACAACGAAATGGAAGAGAACTTATATTTCCCGGGTCAAGATGAGTAAAAGCTAGAGTCTAAAGCCAGTTTGCTGATGCCATTAGCAGAGACTCAAGCCATAAACCTTACAGGTATAAGTTAGCTCTATTCTGGTCACCAGCCAGAGGCTAGAAGTTTGCAGTTGGGTGCCATTGGTCACCTAGAAGCTCGGGATGGATGTGTGTGGATCAGTGCAGAGCCATAACTCAAACTTCCTGCTCTATTGATTACGGGTCAGTGGTGACATCTTCCTACAAGGAAGTTATCACATTACGGAGCTAGCCCCCCTTCTCAAATCCTCAGAGGAAAACAGAGTTGAGTATCTATGTGGATTGCTTTATGAAAACTCTAAGGCTTGACGTGCAGGAAAAGAAGGTAGTGGGAATTGAGACAGACTGCTTTTGTTTTTCTGAAGAGTGATAGCCAGATAACATGTTCTGCTGGGATTAGATTTCAGTGTCAAGTTGTCTGCTAATTAGTCTGAGACAGAAAGCATGGCTATATAATTACAGCATATGGACTGTTCAAAAGAAACAACGGGTCCAAGATGGAGTCACTTATGTTAAGCCCCACAAAGACTTAATACCTTAACACCTACTGCAGTTTTGGCCTCTCCTATGACTGGAATTTTAAACTCCTCAGTCTGGAATTTCCTGATCAGCAATAGTGAGGTAACTTGCTTAAGACCCCCTTCTCTTCCCCCTAAAGGAAGGTCACCTTGACTGAAACAATCATTTTTTTTCTTTTGCACATAACTCTCTTGTCCTGTCCTAGTTGTGCATATCCAAGAACTCCATTTTCTTTTCTTTTTTTAAGGTAAAATCTGAAAAAGCCTATCTTCTTTATATACATTTTTAAATAATTTTTTTATTATATTATGTTAGTCACCATACAGTACATCTCTAGTTTTTGATGTAAAGTTCCATGATTCATTACTTGCATATAACACCCAGTGCACCATGCAATACGTGCCCTCCTTAATACCCATCACCAGCCTATCCCATTCCTCCACCCCCCTCCCCTCTGAAGCCCTCAGTTTGCACTCCATTTTCTACAGTCTCTTGGAACATCCTTATATGGGATGCTGCATTGGTTCGTTAAACACTGAATAAATCCAATTGGATGTTTTGATTTACTCAGTTGAATTTTTGTTCTTTAACAGATTTGGTGGCAGTGGTGAATTGAAGAGAACCTCTGGAAGCTTTAGGAACAAGAAACACAGGCATGGCACCCATGAACCCTTCGTGTTCTCTCATCCTGTTCCCAAGGGCTGTTGATATGTTCTCAGTTCTGAGCTCCTTTCTCTTTGCTTTGAGCTCTTGATCTGACTCTCCACAGTTCCCTATTTGACTAGAAACCCGGGCCTATGGCTCCATCCCCAGAACCCACACTGAGGACTGCTGGTGGCAGCTGTCTGCTATCAGTCTGCAGTTCTTTGGGGTGTCAAATCTTTCACCAGTCCCCAGATTCCACCCAGTATTGGTGGTTGTTGAACTGGGTCCAGGGTCAGACTGGGTCCAGTTTGGGCTAGACAGGGTCTAGTGGAAGGCCTTGGGTGAATATTACATAAGGGCCAGCTGCTAATGGGAATCTCAGAAGTCAAAAGAGTTGGTGGCACAGTTAGAGCATTTAAAGGGTGTTGTAGGTGCACCACTGCAAGAAGACTCCCATGATAAGACCTCTTTGGGATTAGTTTGGCTCCAGCAAATCCAAAGACCTAGCTAAATTAAGAAATGGGATCCTTTATATCCGAAGAATTGAGCACGCCACCTTCTGGCACACCTGATACTTTCATGTTTATGAGCTCTAGTCCGGGGACGCCTGGGCGGCTCAGTCAGTTAAGCGGCTGCCTTCAGCTCAGGTCATGACCCCAGGGTCCTGGGATGGAGTCCAGCAGCCAGCCGGCTCCCTGCTCAGCAGGGAGTCTGCTCCTCCCTCTCTCCCTGCCCCTCCCCCCTTCTCATGGGAGCTCTCTCTCACAAATAAATAAATAAAATCTATAGTTTGGGAAGCTGCACATATCTAGCACAGTGGCAAACATTTACTAAAGATAACCTAGAATTACAACGGCTGTTACGGGGAATGTTCTGATTAGGCAAGATTGCTCATTTAAGAAACACATTTGAGAGCAAGTGATCCCAAGCTGGACACGTGGAATGGGATGCCTACTTTAATTAGTGGGCAGAAGCTTCCAGAAGGTTTTAAGATTCCAAAGTAGATTCATTAAAAGACTAGTTACAAAAGGCTAATAAAAAATTAAAGACACTAGAGATACCTTAAACAAAAAAATAGTAAGACTGACGTGACTCCTACTACTCCCCTGTCCTTTTTTACCTGACTACCCACATTTTACTGATGGTCTGTCTGAACTGCCCTTCCATGCTGAAGACACCATGAGACAGTTTCCTTTTAAAAGAAAACTTTGAGGTTGCAGGTGAACGTCCTCAGGCACCCTTCACACCTTGGCCAAAGATGAAACTAAGGGCCAGAGTTAAAGAATGCCCTACACCTAAGGAGGAACCCAACATTTTTTTGAAGAATTTAGAGTCATTATTAGGGTCTGTGCCCCCAGACTACCTGTTTCTCTATCAGTTTGTACAGACGTTGGTACGACCGGTGAAGCCCAAAACTGGATGCAGGAAGCAAGATGGCAAACTCCCAAAGATGATATTTGAGATCTTGGCCTTCAACATCTCGGGGACCAGCAAAAGCTCACAAAATAGCAGCCAAACTTTTATAAGCCACTCCTAGAGTCTTCCCTGTCCGTCCTTATTGGTCTGTTATACAAACTTGCAAACGAAAGATGACTCTCTGACGGACTTTAAAGTCTGTGTATAGTCCTTTCTCTACGGCATTTGGGGTTCCACGCAATAAATAAGGTCACCCAGCCTGCTCTGGCTGCCCTCTTTGTACATGGATTATCTCCCGAGATTAGTGGATCAATAAAAAGGCAGAAAATAGGATGGGAGGCCACTAGTCTAACTGAACTCGTGACTAAAGCTGAGCATTTTCAAAGGACCCTGGAGTAAGATTGCAAACAACGATCTGCCAAGCTATTAGCTTTACAGCTCCAAGGCCAGAGACCCAAAACAACACCTGGGCCTCCAGCGCTGCACCTTCCTAGGGGTCCATTATCAAAACGCTGGTCCAAAGATCAAGGTCGCAGCTGTCATCAACTGGGGCACCGGGAAAGAGATCGTCCTCAAAGGTCCTATGTAAATTCTTCTCAAATGCCCTCCACTTACCTGCAAAGGAGAGCCCCTCACACAGTGGAAGGGACCCTGAGGGCTTCTCTGCTAGACTATTACTAGAAACTCCCTTAAATAGCCAAGAGAAAAGCTAAAGTTAAAATTAATGGGAAACCTTGGCAAATTTTAATAGATACCAAGGTTACACATTCTACCCTACACCCCACTCCCAAGATGACATATACCTCAAAGTAAAAAGGAGGTTTCCATTGTTGGGGGTGGGGGCTGTCTGATAAAGTTCAGAGAGAATTTTTCTCTCTACCAGTACAAATGACTCAGGCCTTTTACGGAAAAACATTCCTTTTTGTTGTGTCAGTTCCAGTCCATCTATTAGGTAGGGCTCTCCTTTCTGAATTAAAAGGGCTAATACATTTTGCCTCCAATGGAGACTTCACCTTAGAATTTCCTGACCAACCTGAACCTGATCTTTTATGTTCCTCAGAGTCTGTCCTTGACACAGAAGAGGAAGAATTCCAACCCTGAATTTAATGGAAGAGCTCGGAAATCTGTGGGCTTCTAATATTTACTTTGGAAAAATAAGGAGTACAGAATCCATAAAGATTCAGACAGATACAAGTAACGTCTCCCTACATAACCTCAATACAAGGCCTCATACCCATACATAATAGAAGACCTTACTGCCCGGGGGGCTAATTATTCCCTGACCTAGTCCCTACCGATTTTGTTAATCCTGGTACCTAATGGGCAGGGAGGGCAGTTTGTTCCAGATTTGAGAGCTATGAATAAGATGGTTATTCCGGTTTCCCAGGCATTCCCAACCCAAACACCCTTATGTCATAAGTTCCACTCGACCCACATGTCACTGCTGTGCACCTCTGTTCAGGGGAGACATCATCAGCCAATATCTATCTGCCTTTACCTGAAACGATCGACACTGTACCTAGTTATGCCTCAAAGGGTCACCGAGCCCCCCCCCCCTCTTATTTCTCTCAAGTAACTTCACGGAGATTTAAGTACCTTCCAGTTCCAAAACCGAAACTTTTGTAACATGGAGATGACCTTTTGCTGAGCTTAGTTACAAAAGAGGGGTCCTCTATTTGCTCCAACAGTTAGCTGAAAAGGGACACCGAGTCTCTAAGGCAGAACTACAACAATCTCCAGACATTGTTCAGTACCTGGGTCATGAGCGAAGCAGTTCAGCAGTCTCCAAAAAGAATTAAGCTAATTCAGGAATTTCTGAGACCTACAAGTGAGGGACAGCTTTGTGGATTTATTGCAGACTATGGGTTCCTAATTTTTCTCTATTAACTTCTCCAGTCGGTAAACTTACTAAAATCTTAGTCCCTGAATGCTTTGCTTAGAAAGATAAACATGAGCAGATTTTTGTAAGACTAAAACAGGCGCTGGAAGAGCCACCTGCCTCAGGGCCACCTAACTATTTAAAACCTTTCACCTTATTTGTGCGGGGCGGGGATAATCAAGCCCTGGGAATGCTCATGCGCGAACGTTGTACGCAGGCGCTGACGCCAGCGTGCAGCGAGACTCAGGGGCTTGTGCCCCGCCCAGCTGTCTTCAAGCCAGAGCCACAGCTGTGGAGTGAGCCCAGATGTCTGCAGATCTGACCCTAGGGAACGGCGTTTACTTGGAAACTTCACACTTTGTCCCAAGTCGTCTTCACTCTGAACGGACGCCACATTTCTCGGTAAGTAGACTAACTTCCTGAGATCCCTCTGCTTTCACCGCCGAATCTACATCTTAAATGTTGCGACACCCTTGATCTGGCTCTGTTACTACCTCTAGCTGATGAAGCTGAGCCTCAGAGCCGAGGTAGGGAGTTCCGTTTCACGACACCGCATCCCGACGTAGGAGATACCCCTTTAACCAATCCCGCTCTACTCTGGTTTGTTGATGGGTCATACAGCAGAGGAGAAAAAGGAAATTTTCGGACTGGTTGTGCTGATATTACTCTAAATGACATTCTGGAAAGGGGAAACTCTCACAAGCTCAATCCACACAACCCGCAGAGCTCCGTGCTTTACCTGAGCGTGCCAGCTGTCAGTAACACATACTGTTAATATCGATATGGATAGCTGGGATGCCTTTGGGGTCATCTTTGATTTTATTTTATTTTTTAAGTTGATTTTTTAAAAAAGATTTTATTTATTTCAGACACACAGAGACAGAGAACATGAGCGGGGGAAGAGGGGCAGAGGGAGAGGAAGAGAGAGAAGCAGACTCCCCACCGACGAGGGAGCCCAATAGGGGCTCCATCCCAGGACCCTGGGATCATGACCTGAGCCCAAGGCAGATGCTTAACTGACTGAGCCACCCAGGCGCCCCTGGAGTCATCTATGATTTTAGAATGTTATGGAGACCAAGGGGTTTCCTTGCATCCTCTGGGACCCCAATCAAAAATGGGCAACAAGTAAATGATCTTCTTATGGCTCTTCTCTTCTGAAATTGCTGTCATCAAAATGAAGGCTCACCCTGAAAGCACGGAGTCCCAGGGGTGTCCCGGCTGACTTTCCTGCAAAGGTGGAAGCGACGGATTCTATAGACTGTGGCACACGCGGACGAAGTCCATTCTGCTTCTGCGAAAAATGGCGCTTCATTGCCAGCTGTTTGCTATCCTGATATCCTGGTGACATGGCAACAGTCTGCTCCTGAGTCAGAGAAATTAAGATGGGTGAACAATGGCTGTAAATGAAACAAAGAGCTGGACCTAAACCTAACTTCATTTTTCGGTTTCCGTATTCCTTCCCCTACCTTAAGGCATTTAAGATGACCCAAATTATAAATAGATATTGGTGGGGACACTTATGTAAAATTGCAAAAACAGTCTACCAGCCATATCTGACCTGCCAAAGCCATAATCCTGGCAAACTATTTTTGTCCCGAGAAGCCTCAGATCTCCTCCCTCGGGACCCTTTGAATGCCTGCAGCTGGACTTCATTCGACTACCACTGGTATATGGGTTATCAATATGTTCTTGTTACCAAATGCATGTTTTCTAGGTGTGCTGAAGGCCTCCCCTGCCACAAGGCTGATGTCCTCACAATGGCCAAGAAACTGTTGGAAAGAAAATGTGTTTCCCACTTGGGGTATACCCTTCTATAATCTCCAGTGATCAAGGCACCCGCTTCACTGGGTAAATCATATGAGCCTTAATGAACACCTTGCAAACCTCTTGGGATTACCACTGTCCCTATCACCCTCAATCATCAGGCGAAGTTGAGGGAACTAACAAGATCCTTAAACTTAAAATATCAAAACTTGCAGAAACCACTGGATTTCCATGCCTCACAGTACTATCTTTGGTCTTGCTGACTGTTCACAATATTCCCTTTGAGAAAGTCACTCTACACAAGATAGTCGCTGGCAAATCAATGTCTATTGATTGGTATATAATCTTCTGCTGAAGACACAACTTTCAGGCTAGGATGACCAGCTACAGGAAGTCTTCTGCTGATGTCTTCTGCTTAAGCATATCATCAGCAGATTAAAGAAGCTATTCTGGATCCCATTTCAAGGGATCCTGTTGGTTGCAGTCTAGAGCCTAGTATCCAGGTCTTCTGGAAGTGTCGTCAGAGGAGGACTGGGCTTCATTGGAAGGGACCTTCCCAAGTGCTCCTGACCACACTCTACTGCAAAACTAGAACACTTTGACCCTTGGGTACATGTGTCACTGCTAAAGAAGGCTCCAGCTGACATGTGGCCCCGGCAGATGATGCAGACCTACAAATCCAACTGACAAGGAAGAGAAGCAGCTGACAGCGAAGATGACTGCCTTCACCCAAGATGCTGGATCAAGACCTCATACTATAACTGAACATGAAACCCTTTCTCCTCTTTCTTTTCTTTACTCTAGCATTGGCCTGGAGAGATAATGCCATCACTTGTATCCCTCAGCCATCGCTAAGGGTGTGGGGCGGTGGGGGGGGGTAAACTCTCAGATTGCTAGATTTGTCATGATGCAAGAGAGCCTCCCTGGGACGAATTTCTCTTTAAATCTCAATGTCAATCCCCCCACCCATCCCCCACTTAGAAGTATGTATCCAGTTAGACACATTTACCTATGTGAATCTTAGCACATTCGGACCCTTCTGTTCCCATGATTATCTAGACCAGATCTGCCCCTACTCACTGGGAGAGCTCACCATCAGCACCCATCTTTGTAAAGCACTTAAGATGACTTTTAATTCAGGTTTGGAGATTCTCTTCCTGTGCATGCTGAAACCCTGACTGACCCCTGGTTTAGGAGTAAACACAAATAAGAATATGATTAGAAACCTCTCAACTCTTGGAGACACTGCAGATTCTGTTGCTAAGACACCAGCTGCCCAGCAAAGATCCTAAGACTGTCTGGCCAAAGCTGTTCCGAGTAAGAAGATGTCTGTGCTGTGCCCAACAGAATCTGTTTCACATGGATTAATGCTTCTGGGGAGGTTGCAACTCAGTTACCTAAGATTTCCGAGCAAGGCACTTGGCTTAAAAGGGTGACTCCTTCAATGGGGTCATTCTTTGATTGGTTTGGTCTTGGGGACCATGGCTCTGAAGTGCACTCCAAATGTTGGGAATCATCCTGCTTGTAGGTACAGTTATCTCACTGGTGTGCTGTATTCTCCTGAGAGCTTTAAATGCATGTTTACAGCCTAACTATCAAGCAAATGATCTCCCTAAGGCTGGAACGACAAAAAAGGAACAAAGAGAATGACCAACTAAAAAATTGTGAGCCTGAAGTCATGACCCAGGAGTGCCACAGAGAGTCATCAAAACCCAGGATGAATGAAAGCTTCGAGAACTGAGAGTGGTGCTAATGCCTTGAATTTCGATCACATCTCTCAGTTAGGCTGAGAGTTGGATTAAAAGAGGGGAACTGCTATGAAAGAAACAACAGGCCCCAAATGGAGTCACCAAGACTTCGTGTCTAACCTAACTGCAGTTTTGGCCTCTCTAGGTTTTAAACTCATTGGGCTGGAATTTCTAGATCAGCCCAGGTGAGGTAATCTGCCTAAGACCCCCTGCCCTTCCCCCCAAAGGGAAGGTGACCTTGCCTGAAACCATCCTTTCTTTTCTTCTGCTAGTTAACTTCCCTGTCCCACCCCGTTCTGCCTATCAAAGCCGTCCATTTTACACAGCTCCTTGGACTAGCCTCCTGTTTGTTAGATGGGATGCTGCTGACTCCTAAGTCTTAAATAAAGCCAATCAGATCTTTCAGTTTACTCAGCTGAACTGTGTTCTTTAACAATACCTAGTGGGGAGCAGCCGGGCAGCTCAGTCCGTCAAGCATCTGCCTTCGGCTCAGATCATGATCCCAGGGTCCTGGGATTGAGTCCCTTATCGGGCTCCTTGTTCAAAGAGGAGCCTGCTTCTCCCTCTGCCTGCTGCTTCCCCTGCTCGTGAGCGCTCTCTCTCTCTCTGACAAATAAATAAATAAATAAAATCTTTAAAAAAAAAGAAGAAAGGAAAAGAAAACGTGTTTGGCATTATCTCCCCAGGTTGAACATGTGCAAGCTCCATGGCCGAGCATTTTGTGCCTTAGTATATGCTTAGCAGAAGTGTGTGTATGTTACACCAAAGAACACAGACAAGAATGCTCACAGGAGCATTTTTGGTAATAGCTTTAGGCTAGAGGAAAACCAAGTATCTGCCAGCGTTGTGTTTGTAAACAGATTGTTGGCTCTTCAGACGATGGAATACTATACAGCCACAAAAACTAATGAACTACAGCTAATCCGAGCAACGGGGCTGAGTCTCATACACATAATATTGAGCAAAAGAAACCAGGCAAAAAGGTTACATAACACACACATACAAAAGACCCAGACGAAACTAAGCTACGGTGTTAGAAGTCACGATAGGGCTTACGCCTGGTGAAGAGAGGTCAGGGATCTGAAGGAGCGTGGGGAAGGGCTCAAGGATGCTGGTGATGTTCTGGTCCTTCACCTGGGTGCTGGTTGCACAGGTGTGTCTGCTTTGTGACAATTCACTTAAGACTTCTCCACCTTTCTGAATGTATGTTTTAATTAAAAATATTAAAAACAAAAATTTGATGCTTTGTGCTGAGTCAAAATAATAATAGCTCTTTAAAAAGTTATAATAATCTATAGGACTCAGTAAAAGTCCTGAAACTCATTATTTTATAACACTGACTTTGACCAAATGGCTCATAATTAACCGTTCTCCCTGGGCGGGGCGGGGGGGGGGAAGTAAGCTATCTTGAATTGTCCTTATTTTTTTAAAAAGTCCACACAGCAATGAGTGTAGTGTGCCTAAAATGAAAACATCTACAGTATCATTGTTACAAAGGTTCCAGTTGAACCAGAATACCAATGAAACAGCATAAACCATTTGTAATTATTTGAATTAAGTAGTACTCTTGAAACTTTTTTGGGGGGGGTTCCTTTTTTTGATTTAAATTCAGTTAATTAACATATAATGTATTATTAGTTTCAGAGGTAGAGTTCAGTGATTCATCAGTTGCTTAGAACACCCAGTGCTCATTACATCATGTGCCCTCTTTCATGCCCATCACCCAGTTACCCCATCCCCCCACCCCTATCCCCTCCAGCAACCCTCAGTTTGTTTCCTATGATTAAGAGTCTCTTATAGTTTGTCTCCCTCTCTGATTTCATCTTGTTTTATTTTTCCAGGGTTTATCTTACTAACCAGAATCATGCTGTATGTATTGTCCTTCAGTATGCCTGTTGGAGATGTGCTCAGTCTGGCACACTCCTTTTATCCATTATATATTCCACAGAATTAGTGTCACTGTTGGGGTTGCTTCATTCTGCTGTTATAATTATGCCCACTTTGTGCACAGACTTGAGCACAGGGGCTGGAATTTGAGGGGAAGAGTGTCAGTCTGAGCCCTTGGCAATCTGAGGCACCGCCAGGTGTGTTGACTTGGCATTGAGCAGTGGCAGACTATGTATGCTGACTTGGGCAGGAGGGTGGCTGGACTGTGAATTTGGGACCCACAGCCCATCGTGTGTGACAGGGGTGTGACTGGTTTTGCATTTAACTTTTGTTTTTCTGGGAAACTCTATCTCTCCTTCTATTCTAAATGAAAGCCTTGCTGGATAGAGTATTCTTGGCTATAGATTTTTTTTTCCTTTTAGCACTTGGAATTTATCATGCCGCTCCTGTCTGGCCTGCAAAGTTTCTGCTGAAAAGCCTACTGATAGCCTTATGGGGTTTCCCTCATATGTCACTGCTTTCTTTTCTCTTGCTGCTTTTTAAATTCTCTCTTTATCACTACTTTTGGCCCTCTTACTTACTTTGTGTCTTGCTGCAGACTGCTTTGGGGTGGCTTTGTTGGGGGCTCTCTGTGCCTCCTGTATCTGGATTTCTCTTTCCTTCCCCAAATTCAGGAAGTTTTCAGCTATTATTTCTTCAGACAAATTTTCTGCCCCCTTTAATCACTCTTCTCCTTCTGGGATCCCTATCATGCGACTGTTATGCTTGACGGTGTCACTGAGTTCCAGGGTTTATTCTCATTTTGTGTATTTTTTTTCCCCTCTCATCTGCTCAGCTTGATTACTTTCCATTACTCTGTCCTCCAGGTGGCTGATCTGTTCTTCTACTCTCTCTCATTTGCTATTTATTCCAGGCGGTCTATTTTTATTTCCATTTAGTGAGTCCAGTAGCTCTAACTGGTTCTTTTTTATGTCTCGTGTCTCTTGGTGGAGGGTCTCATGGAGGTTCTGCACTCCTTTCTCAGTTCTAGCGAGTATCTTTATGAGCATTACTTTAAGTTCACTATCAGACATATTACTTATCTCCATTTTGTTTAGGTCTCTTGCTCTGATTTTGTTCTGCTCTTTCGTTTGGGACATATTCCTCTGCCTTCTCATTTTGTCTATTATTGTCTGTTTCTCTGTGTTAGGAAAGTCAGTTATGTCTCCTACACGTGAAAGTAGTGGCTTTATGAAGAAGAGGTCCTGCACTGCAATGTCTCCTTTTCACCAGAAAATGGTGCTTCAGGGGTGTTTCCTCCGTATGTTGCTACAGGCTTGTCCTACTGTTGTGGTGGACCTGTGTTTGCATTCAGTCCAGTCTGTGATGACTCTCTGCCTGTTGTGGGCAGAGTCTGGTGCCTGCAGCATTAGGGGGCCAGTCAGGGGCTACCTTGTGCTCGAGTTGAATCAGACCAGGTGTTTGCCAGAGACAAAGTAGCACCAAACTGCTGGCACTTTCCCTGTGTTGTCTCCTGAGAAGCTTTTGTTGGTGGGCGCGGCCTGCAGTCAGACCAGCTGCCTGCCCCCAGCCCACTGCTGGGGTCACAGTCAGACTGGTGTGTGTGGTTATCTTCCCCTCTCCCTGGGGCAGGACTCACTTTGGAGTGGTGTTGGCCCTTGTCTGGGCTGCGTGCACACGGCCAGGCTTGTGGCACTGCTTTGATGGGATCTTGCCAAGAGCAATCGGAGGGGGTGGATCTGCTTTGCTGTGGCCTCTTGTCTATGTCAGGCTGTGGAGAGTCTGTTCTGCCAGTTTTCCGGTTGCTTTCTGGGTTATTTACACCAGTGTGGGTGTTCTCGAGGCGGCCACAGGGCGAGAAGTGAACCCAGGGTCCTCCTACTCCGTCATCTTCCCAGCAGCCTCTCCCTACTCTTGAAACTTTTGAATCTGTTTGCCTAGTTCATGCAGATCTTAAAAGGCTTAGTCAATGAATACAGCATTCTAAGCCAGTCAGTTGCTTACAGTCTACCTCTTTTTGGTTATCCTGATGGTGAGTGATGGATAGGATGTGTATAGAGCTTTACAAGGTACAGAGCATCACGGCCACCACCAGGAGGATGCTGGTCACGTGGCCTTGTCAGTGGCATCCTTAATCTGGCCTGATTCTGTTTCCTAAGAAGAAATGGAAGAGTAGAGCCTTAACAACCCCTCCTCCCCCCAACTGGGGACAAAGCTGAACAGTGAGAGAGTTCAGGACAGTCGTATCTTGTTTTCAATGGTTGCCGACTTTCTAGAAGGGCAGGACCAAAGAGAATTATAGGTACTGCGCTCTGAAGGAGAACTCATTCCAGGTGCCACATGTGAATCCCTGCCCTCCCACCAGGTGGCGATGGGGTTTATTAAAGCTATGGAGATGATCACGTATGGGCTGCTAGGGCATGGGGGTATAGTTTCGCAAAAAGACCTACTTTCCCTTTATTGAAAATAGTGTTTATGGATATGGAAGGAATGTAAAAGCCCCCAAGGAAAGCCTGTTCTATTGCTGATCAGTCCACAGAACAACTACTCACTTTACCTAGAGAGTCTGTACTTGGAGGTCTTCCAATCTTTTTTCAAACACTTTCAATCATATCCCCATTCAGTAAGTATTTATTGAGCACCTACTACATATCTTACTATTCTGAGGGATATAGTAGTGAACAAAGCAGTTGAAACCTCTTAGGAGTGACCATGGAAATTATATTCTTTCCTGCCTACTTTACTGAGAAGATGGATGCTGTTTTGTGTTAATTTGCTCAACCTAATGGATGGACTTCTTCCTTCCCAAAGCTCTAGAGCTCCTGCTCTGTCCCTCTACCCTACTAATATCTATCTTCATCAAGCCTCACTGCTAGGTTCACTAGCCCCTCATTTTTAGATGACAAACATACTCAGTGTCTCCCCACTCTAATAATCACGATAAAAGGGACAAATAAATGACCAAAACTTTCCACTGATTCTCTTGCCTCCCTTAAGCTGTTGAGATCTCTCTTTATCACCAAATCCCTTTAGAAAATCTTTTTTTCTAATTTTTAAAGATTTTATTTATTTATTTGAGAGAGAGAACAAGTGGAGGGGAGAGGGAGAAGCAGGATGTCCCCTGTGCAGGGACTCCGATGCAGGGCTCGATCCCAGGACCCTGAGATCATGACATGAACTGAAGGCAAATGCTTACCCGACTGAGCCACCCAGGCACCCTTCTCTAGAAAAATCTCATTTCGAAGGGGGGCTCATTTGCTTCAACTTCCTTACAGTGCACTTCCCTTCAAGCCCCGCCCTCCCCTTACCCATGAAAGCTGTTAGTTCTATAGAATTCAGATCAGACCTGGGAGAGAGAGAAAACCACCAGGAAGGCAGGATGGTGAGTAAAATGGTTCTGAGCAAGTGAGCCAAGTGTTTCAGATAAAATCATTACCTGCTAATCGAGAGCCTCCTATTGTGTGCTTGGCATTGTGCCAGGAATTTGAGGTTTCTAGGGAAATACAGAAAGTGACCTTTGATAAAAACTTAGCAAGGGAAGACGAGACTCAGGTTTGAGCTGAGTTTTGAGGAATGAGTGGACTTGAAATACAAGGAAGAAGAACTGGCTGAGGGTGGGCGGAGGGGAGACACGAGCCTGAGGACCCGGAAGCATGAAATGAGAATGATGTACTTGTTTGGTTTAAAATTTGGAAGAGGTGGGGCAGAGCCAGATTAGTCATGTCCCTGCAAATCAGGCAGAGAGGCAGCCATTAAAGGTACTTCGGAGCTCTTCTATCCTCAACCACCCCATTGCTTTCCCTTCAAAGCCAAACATCTTTACTCTGTCTTCTCCCTTCCCTTTGACTTACCCACCTGTCCCAATAGGCGTCCTATCCTAACCATCCCCTGCAACCTGCCCTAGAGAGAATTCGAAGGACCCCTGAGTAATAGGGTCTGCTGAGACGATACTTATAGAATTAGGGCAAATTACTTAATATTCTGAGCCTCAGTTGTCTCTGAAATGGGGATTATAATATTGCCTTCCTCAAAGGGTTGTCAGAAGGATTAAATACATCTTAAAGCCTTGCTCAAGAACTGAACGTTGTTACTATTATTATTTATGTTCCTTGACCTCTTAGCTGTACGTGATGCATTTGACCACTCCCTCCATCTTGGAATACTCTTTGGCTTTTGCAATGCTGCACGTTTGTTTGCTTTTCCTCTACCACTTTAGAAGCTTTGTATTAGTTTTCTTTGGATCTTCTTCCTCCACCTGATCCTTCCACGGTGGAGCTCTTCATGGCTTTCCCCTTGTCCATTCCCACTCTACACCCTCTCCCTAGGCAATTCCATCCACAACTGCACGTCCTGCATCGTCTCTTATATATTAATTGATTTGAGATGTATCTCTAATCCGACATTTCTTCTGAGCCCCAGATTTGTACTTGATGTAACTGTTCAGGTTCTTCATGGTTATCTGAAACTCAACACCTGTGAAATCAATCTCACTTCTTTCCAACCATCTACCCCAGAACCTCCTCCTTCAGCATTCCCTATGGTAAAAAATAACATTCTTAGGAAGCCTGGGTAGCTCGGTCCATGAAGCATCGGAGTCTTGATTTTGGCTCAGGTCATGATCTCAGGGTTGTAAGGTTGAGCCCCATCTGGGGCTCTACTCTGGGCATGGGGCCTACTTAAGATTCTCTCTCTTCCTCTCCCTCTGCCCCTCCCCCCCCATAAAAAAAAAAGGACATTCTTTCTCATTCCAGTTGGAAACCTGGGATTCATCTTCGGCTTCTCCTTGTCAATCACCAAATTCAGCTGAATATCCCCAAAAGGTCTTCAATCTGTCCACTTCTGTTTTCCCACTGCTGCTTCTTAAGTAAACCCAGGCTACTGACAACTCTGGGACTCTCTCACCACAGATTTCTAACTGCCTCACAAAGAGTGCTTTTGCTCCTTCAACCTTCTTTCCCCGGATGGTAGCCAGCTTTCTTTCAGTTAATCAAAATGTATAAGCAAATAACAATCTAATCATGTTCCAACCTAGCTTAAAAACCTGTCCATGGCATTTCAATTGGCACTTCAAAATAAGCCAATTGTTCCGAAGGCTTAGGGAATCATAACCACCCATAAATACACTCATGATCTTTGATGTAGTTTCCCTTTCGTAGGAACTCTAATTTGATGCTCAGTCCAAGGTTAGCTTATCCTCATGTTATACTAATTGCATGAGAAAAGTAGCAAAGATATCCATAAACAATGCCCATGAACATTGCATTAGAAATCAAGTAGTACAGACACTGGGACTGCCTTCTTTTATCCTAGGATCACCAGGGACTCATACAGCTTTTGGCGCAAGGTATGTCTTTAGTAAACAGGTGTCTGATACATGATGAAAAGGAAAAATGCTGCCATAAAGTTCCTTACAGAATTGAAATATAATCCAGAGAAACCACTTTGGTTGCAGACTCTACAGCCAGCAAAATATTTCCCCCGTGGACAGCCAAATGTTTACTAGCATTTGCATATCAAATGAGCTGCAATAACCTATTTGGCAATGAGGAAAAAAAGAAAGAATGTGCCAGGCACAGGGCCTGAGACCGGATGAGATTTTTTACAAATGCACAAGACAAGCTTCTTTCCCTCCAGGAGCTTCCAGGACACTTGGAGAGAGGCAATTGCCCGAAAATGTAATATTCACTCTCTTGGCTCCTCCTCTGGATAAGGCACTGTGCCTTTCTTTAGGTGTAAAATGGTGAGTGAAAACAGGACTGGCTCTCAGTCTTGTTATGTCTGATAAGGGCTGAGAATCAGACATTAATCAAATAATCAAATGCATAATAATAGCAGCTATTCTATAGAGTGGCTAGTAGGTGCCAGGCATATTTTTAGTACTTTACATGAATTAATGCAGCCACATTCTATGAGGGGTGCTCTTACTATCTTCATGTTATAGAGACAGAAATTGAAGCACAAAGAGGTTAAGAAACTTGCCCAAGGTCATACAGCTGCTCCAGGCAGTCTGGATCCAGGGTTCATTTTTAAAACCAGACTCCATGCTGTGTGCTACGTGCCATAGATATATTTATAAGGTCCATGAAGGGAGGCTGGATGGTGCTATAGGAACATCTAACGAGGGCATCTCAGTTTTTCTTGGTTTGTCTGAAGGCTGAGGAGTGTCAACCAAGCAAAGAGGGGTAGTGGGAGAGGGAAAGACATGAAAACTGGTAGCAACGGAGGGGAGTGTATGGAACCACCTGGATACAGTGGTTCATTGGTAGTGGTGGGGGGTAGGGGAAGGAATTTGGAACGGCTCATAGAGAAAGCAGATTTGAGGGAAGACCTTGAAATATTGGTTTAGTTTGTAGAGAAGACAGGAAAAGGAAACATCATGAACTCAGACTGAACCTAATTCATTTCGGGCACAGGAAGACACTGGTTATTAGGATTCTTTCAATTGCGAGTAGCAGGCACTCAATTTGAACTGGTCAAAGAAAACACCGACTTTCCTGGCTTGAGTTGCTGAAAAGTCCAGAATATAGCTCTGGCAGCAAGTAGCTAAATGATGCTGTTAGGATCTCTCTTCCATTCCTCAATTCCATTTTTCTATGTTGGCGTGGGTCTCAGGCCATGGAAATATGGAAGCTCTAGATTTTCTCCTATCACTTCTGCAAACTCAGGACGGGGGGCAGGGGTGTACTTATTTTTCTAAAGGCCCCACGTGGACTCTCATTGGCTCAGTTTATATTACGTTCTCCTTGTAGAACCAGTGACTGTTGCTGGTCCATGAGAGGTGCTCTCATTGGCCAGGCCTGGATCATGTGCCTTCCTCTGGAAGGAGAGGGCAGGATCAGCCATGTTTGAACCCTAGGTTCTGAAAATGGGAAAGTTGCTCAAAGAAGAATCTGGAAACTGGGCAGGCAAAAACTGGGAATGCCACCACAAGTATTCGGCTGGGGCAGTGCTCCCCACATGTTACATGCAGAGTCTCCTTTAGTAGGTCGGGCGGGGGGGGAACCTTAGAGTCTGCACTCCTAACAGCCTCCCAGGTGAGGCCAATGCTACTGGTTCAGGGACCACACTTTGTGGAGCAAGGCGCATACCACCTGGAGTGACTGCCTCCCTCAAATTTATTTAGACTGTTTAGTGCTAGCCTGTATCCCATCCCTCCCTTTGCCTACTTTTCTCAGTTTTGACTCTATACCTTTATACTAGCTGGCCCGCATGTGTGAGATACTTTCCCTCCAAGTCCTGTCATTAACTTGTCAACGTTTTTATGACTTTACCTCTTATCTCCTCCAAATGTTTCCTCACGGAGTGAAGCTGAGGTTAGGCTGCTTCTTCTTCAACTGATGCCTTTTCCAGTTTAGACCTGTGAATACTAACCTTGTGGTAGGGTAAAAATGTATTTAATTATTCATGAATCTGACAAGATCTGCTGTGTTCATTGATTTGTTGTGTATGTAATTCACTGCCTGGGTTTCAATCTGGATGTTTGTCTATATTGAACACTTCAGTTTTAGGCTATAGGCTGTTAGAAGACATGCAAAAGATCCTTTGATATAGCACTCAGTAATCAGATGGAGTTCAATTTTTATCGTGTCAGTGGTGTTTTCAGTCTTCTGGACTTTGCAAGCCACTGTGCCGATATTGGCAGAAATACTGAACTCTACTATGGTATAACATTTCCATATCATTGAAGGGTTTGGATTAATGCCTTTAAAATGGAATGTCTGTGAAATTGAGTCCTGAGGCCTGAGTTTTGGACTCAAGTTTGCTCCTGAGCTTGTTTTGTGACTTTCTTCAAGTGTTAAAACCTCTGTACGCCTCTTATCCCACCGGCCATATTGGGTGTCTTGCTGTGCTCTACTCTCCCTCGGTACGCTGCCAGCTTAGCAGACCCACTTCATTTGTGACATGTGGGTCACGCAGTGGAGGTAGGACACCTGACCCTCCAAGGGGGGGTGTGTGTGTCTTTTACCCATCTGCAAAAGACAATAATAATCATCTGATGTTATGGTGGAGATTGAAGATCATGAATGTAAAGAATATCATGACTGACAATGGTAAGAAATTATAGTTAATAATTATTATCCATCAGTATCTTTTTGGAAAGAAGATGTTGTCTGAATGACTTAAGGTAAGCAGGAGTATTATTCCCTAAATCCATTGAAATATACAGAGCCACCATGATCCCAGAGAACGTCACTCAGTAGTTGTCTTTTCTTTCTTTACACCCCAGGTTCTGGAGATATCAGCGATCTATGGCTCGCACACCTGACACGAGTAACACTTCATAAATATGGGAGGATAGGAAGCATGATATTTTCCCAGTATGTTAGCCTTGGTAAGAAAAAAGCTACCTTCAATTACATTAGTTTCTCTTCTAATTCAATTTGTCATTAAATATATCGGTTTAAGAATTATCACGGGTTCTGCTTGTACCACCTCTGTTGAAAGCACTTAACTGCAACTTTGTAGAATTGTTTCACGTTTGGAAATGGGCTTCTCCATTTCAGGTGATCAAATCGACTAAACCGTGTAGATGCGCGCTTTGAGCCAGAAGCCACGACCTTTTAGGAAATGTGTATACACCGACGCAGCACCCTTCTCCAAACCCAAAGAGGTTGGGTCCCCGAGAGAGAGGTCTGTTTTCTTGATGCGGAAAAGTTTGGTTCTCCGTCTCTTCGGATTGTCTCTTCGGATTCAAATCGCTCCTTGGACAGTCTCTAGCCCTCACCCAGAACCCAGACTTGTCTTTTGTACCTGCTAATGTCACAAACTGCCCGAGCGCGCCCTTGCTGGCCTCCACCCAGACCCAGACTGCGCCCTCCTCCCGGCACCCTCTACCAGGCAGTGGGCTCGCTGCCGGCCAGGGCTTTCCGACAACCCCATGTCCTGACCCCATTTACTTCTTGCGTCCCCGCCGGTGCCATCTGGCTGGAACCACGGGGAGAAACTAAAAGTTGGATGTAGTCATCCCTGCCCCTTGCCATCTTCACTCGCCGCAAACGAAAAACCCGGGGCCGTTGGGGGACGAGCGGCAGGAAGGAAAGAGCTTAGACGGGAAGCGGCCTCGGGTCCCCGCCGGCCCTCTCCACCGCGCCCGCCTTCCCCAGCCCGCGGGCCGAACGAAGCGCGGCCCTTCCAGTCGCCCAGCACCCAAGGCCGTCCCTGGCTCCCCGCCAGCCCCTGGCGGCCGTGGCCGCCGCGTCGGTGTCGGTCCGGGGGACCCCCGAGGCGCGGCTGCTGCAGCCACGCGAGCGAGGGCCTGGCCCCGCGCTCCAGCCCAAAGAGGGTGAAGCAGGAAATAAAGAGGCGACGAGAAAGGCCGGGTGGGCGCGGGCGGAGGCGGGGCGGGGGCCCGGGCCGGGGCCGGGCGCGCGGCGGGAGGGC
>NC_048228.1:70136120-70241770 GCF_002007445.2 Ailuropoda melanoleuca
TTGGCGGGGGAGGGGGTGAGGGATAAGCTGGGGATGGGGGGCACCCATCCTGTCCTTGCGGTAGATAAAGCCCTACCGGTCTGCCTGACCGCCCTCGCCTCATTTTGAGTTCACTCCTTAAACTATATTTAAAATTCACTTTGCAAAGGCAATCGGAGTATCTGGAGAAATTTGAAATGTAATAAAGCTGTAAAGAAGTGCAAAATTGTGGTTAGAGAAGTGAACTTCTACCTGGTTTGGGAAGCACGGTAATTTGTTTTGGATGCCTCAGTTTCCCCACCTGTGAAAGAGGGACAAGGTTATTTGGCAGTAACGTTTGGAGGCCCTGAGGGTGGGGCCGTCTTTGGGCGTGGAGGAGGTGAGTTACCTTGCCTGATCTACTGTAGACCTCTCAGAGGCTGGTGAGCGTGGTGGCAGCAAGGGGACATCTTTGGGTTCTGGTGGGGCTGGGTCCATGATGTAGTGCTCACTTTAACTTGGGTTTCTCCCATTGCTCTTCCTTCCTTTTCAGTTTTTGCAGGAACAGCCTCCAGCCCTTGGGTTCCCAGGGTGCACCCTGCTGGCACCCCCACTTGTCAGAGCTTTGGGAAGCTCAGCTTGCCCCCGGAATAAGGCAATTGCCTTCCTCTGCAGGGTGAGAGAGTGTGTGCTTTGCCTTCACTCTCCAGGGTCCCTTTCCGCTCCATCAAAGGGCCCCTCCCTCAGCTGGAACATGTGTTCCTTTAATGCCAGTTTGGGGAAAACCTCCCTCGAAGCTAATAATACAGGCCCCTGAAGGGAATCTGAGAAGGCTTGATTGAGAAGCCTTGGGGTAAGGTGATCTGACTACCCTTCCCCCAGCACACAGCTTTTTAAATCTTCTGTCCCACATTCTCCTGCAAGATTAACACACCCGGCAAAGGAGCATTAAGGAGCCATGTGTTAGCTCAGGGGTGGAATCAAGGACCCACCAGCGCTGGCTTCAGTTTTCAGCACTGTTGGCCCTTGCCGCCTGCTGCCTGCTGCCGCGGTGGCCCAAGGAGCAAATGCTGGGGCTTCCCGGAGTGAGAGCTGCAAAGGTATTGGCGCAGGACCAGTTAGATGGGGTGGGTGACTCCTGGAGCAGTTCCATTTCCTCTCCTTTCCTTCCTTCTCCACGCAGAGACAGGTCTCCTGCTCCTTCCTGTCCAGTGGCATTCACGTTGGCTTGGTGCAGTGAAAAGGTGATGCCTTTCTTCTCGGTTTCTCTCTCTGCTAAGACCGGTTCCTGAGGGGCACCGTGAAACCAGAGCAGCTCTAATACTCCCTCACGCCTGCTGTGTGGCCTCAGGCTGACAGGGCAGTGAGGCACGGTCCCAGCTCTTGGTGGTGTTCCCCTCCTGCCTGTGTGTGGTGACGCCTCTCTGTAGTGAAGTAGCCTGGGAACTTGAGAGCTAACATGTCCCAAGAGGAAGCCAGCGTCCAGCTCCCCCCCCCCCCCCCCCCCCCCGCCCTTAGGGCGGCTGGGGCTTCTTGGCACACCTGGGCAGAATGTCACAACCAGGTTCCGGTAAAACTCAGGCAGGCTGCAGGGAAGTCATCAGTACCGTGTCTGCAGAGTTGACACCTCATGTGGAGTCCCTGAAAAGGCACCAGAGGTAGGACCATCACTCAGGTAAAGTAAGGAGCTCATAATTCCTAAGTTGGGAGTTTTCTGTTGCTATTTGGACACTGTGTCTTGAGCAAGTGCAGGTTCAGGTTCAGCATGTACCAGCTTTTTGTCCTTGAACAAGTTGCGGTCTTACTTTCCTTACCTAGGAAAAGGGGATGACAGGGGTTCCTACCTCATTAGGCTGTTGTATTAAATGAGCTCCTGAACTCCAGGGCCTAGTACATAGCAAGCACTCAGTGAGGACCAACTGTTATTATTAACAGTTTTCTCATTATTATGTCACCTTCCAGTGGTTTAAAGAACAATGAAGATGGTATGCTCTTGGAAGCAGCCACTAATGTAAACAAGCCCACGTTCATTTATGCAAAGTTCATTTATGCAAACCCAGCGGAGAGGCAGTATACAAAGGCTGGGTTGGGAATCCTTAACCCCACCCCTTATAAAAGACTGCTCAGGTCACCCGTGTCCCGCCCAGTCTCACTTCCCACGGGAGAAGGCTTGGTGATGAGGAGACTGCTGTCTTTTCACCTGATCAGATGTACATTTTCACCAGACCCCTCTTTAGATTCTTCACTGAATCATGAATTGTTTCCAGGTAGGTCTTCTCTGAATCTCCGTTTGCTGTTCAGTTTCTCTCTGGGGCTCTAATGGGTCTTTCCACTCCTTACATGATCAGGTCCTCGCTGGTTTCCGTAGCTGTAGTAAGAGCAAGTGGGAATTCCATTTTCTTTTAAGCAGCTTGTTTGGCATATTTAAACTGTTTAAAATGTCCAGAAAGGGTGATAAAAGACACCATCCTCCCAGGTAAGACTTGAACAAGCCACGACCTAGCATTGAAAAGCGGACTTGTTTCCTCTGGAGAAGAAAGGACCCAGCAGAGCAGAATTTACAGAACTTGTAGCAAATCCTTTAGGTGATTGAGGAATGAACACCTTCTCTTTCCCTCACACTTCTTCTGCCTGCTTTAGAGACGGGGGTGTTAGAGGCTATCCACATCCCTCTGCTTGCCTCCTTACGCACTGAGGCTTTATTGTCCCCTGGAAGTTGAATGCTAGTTCCTCTTTGTTTGACTTCTGTGTTCCTGTGCACTCCTGCCACAGTGATTCTTGATCAGTCTGCTTGTGTCAGCTTCGCCACACACCGTGGCTGCTTCAGAGAGAGGAAAGCTTGTCAGGCTGGTGTGTTGTAATTTTTAAAGTACACTAGCTGCTACCAAGCACGAGGAAATGTCCCTTGTTGATAATCCTCTGATTTTTGTCCAGATCAATGGATTTAACTTCCTGTGTATTTTTATGGCCCTACAAATACAAAGTGCTCCCCCCCTCCCCGCCGCCTTCCCGGTAAGATTTGAGTTTGAAGAGCTTGAATTTTCTGAAGGGCAAGCATTTGCTCGGAGAAACCAAACATGTCCTCTAGAAATGTGACCTGTACCATGCAAATTGGTCTGAATCATCGAATCTTTATTTCATGTGTTAATAGCGCTGTAAGATGTACCATAGAGAAAATGCTGTGTGTCAGACTGTGTTTTCGTTCCCATAAGCACCCGTTTGTTGAGGACCTGCTGTGTTCACGTTGGCATGTACTGTGTGTAGGTGCTTTGTAAATGAATGGGGTGAGCCCCTGTGCCTAAGGAGCTCAGCAGTTTCTTATTTTGTGGGCGTAACATTGGTAAAGACTGAACAATTTCAATATGGTGTGTTATCTGCACAGATAAAGGTTGAACAGAATCTCAGAAGCAATACAAGGAAAAGACTGATGAACACAGCAGGATGTTTCTTTAATATAATTTGCAGTTGACCAAAGTTTGATTATTTTTTGTTTTATGTGAGGACATGATTCTAGTCATCATACTTAGAACTGGCATCTGTCCCAGTGGTTGTCTCTGCAGTTAAGCATGAGTGTCATGGTAACTTCTGACAAATTTTTGTATTTCTTGGGACCCTAGTCTTTCTCACCTTGTAAAGCTGATACATTTTTGGGGGGTTGTCCAAAGTTTCTTAGTGAACAGTGTTTCTTAGAGTCTTTATTTAAAAAAAAATCTACTTCCCAAGATGGGGCAAGCCTCTGAACAATCAGTTCAAGGCAGTTTGTGGAAAGTCTGATGAAGAGGGAGGGACCAGGTTTTGCAGAGGTCAACAAGCTGATCCACAGTGCATCACTGAGAAGGCTGCTGTAAGAAGCTCATGGAAGGATATACGCTTTGAGAATTCCACAAAAGAGGGTCTACCCTGGGTGGGGGCAGAGGGCTGGTCTATGGCCAGTGGGTTCACTTTCTTTCTCAGTCTTCTTTGGGCCGGTGGCACCTACCTACCGTTGACTGACCAAAGATTCCAGCACACAGATGGGAAGTCTTGTGGAAGGCAAAATGCCCTGTGGGGACGGAGGGGTGGGCTTGGCCTCACCAGCACCGCAAACCACGGGAGAAGTACCAGCCCCTGGATGAGGACTGACCTGTCATTACTTCACTTTGAAACCCCTCAACACAGTATGTCATGAACAAAGCACTAGCATTTTGTTTTTTTAATTGCTTTATTGACATATGTACTTGGCACATATTTAAAGTGTAAAAAAATAAATAAAAATCCTTCTCTTAATTGGCTCTCAACCATTTAAGGACCTAACTACCTTATTTAAAACTGTGTTGAATCTATCAATATTTGCATTTTAGTATTCTTTTAACAGTCCCGGGGTATTATTGGACACCACAGTGAGTGCCATATTTGAATTGTTTTAAATAAATGAAGTCTCTCTGATATGAAGGAACAGAATTAGTAAAAATTTGAAACAAAGCTAGAGGATTTTATAGATAGTTTTATCTTGCTAAGTCAATCACCTGAGGCAGTATTTTGAGACTAGTTTGAAAAAATTCTTTAAAACTATTAAAAAAATATGTACATCTTATAATTCTGGAGAAGACATAATTGTCTCTTCCTCTAATATTGTTACTGTTGCTTTCCATTCTTAAAGATAATCGGAGACTGTAAGCTTAGTTTAATGTATCACCTGGGAGTGGTTAAAGTCATGTGTCAGGTTCTACTGTGATAGTTGTCAGATTTTAAAAATTGCAGCCTGGAGTGGGGTGGGCTAATGTTTAAAGAAAAATTCTCTTCTGGTCTCTTGGTGTAATATGTAGATGTTTGTATTGGGTCAGGACCTGACAATGAGGCCTATAGATTTTTCTCTGTTTTTTCTTGGACTCCTAGAGGAAAACAAAGTTGAATGCCAATATTTAGTTAGCATGAAAGATTGTAATATTATTTTCTAGATATTAAATTTTTGTTCCAGTTCACCCATACAATAAAACCTATTTATTTTTTAACTAATGTGGAATTTTGGTATTTTGGGTTTGTAATTAAAAGTAACTTTCAATTTTGGTCCTCTTAGCAATTAAGAGAAATTTCTGTAATTCACATATCCCTCTTTCCCAGCCTGGTGTGTCTGTCTAGTTCATTTAAATCACTTGAGGCTTTATGATAGTGTGTAATTCTGTGGTATCATCAGAAAGGTATCTCCTGGTGGTTTTATCTCTAGCCTACTCACGGAGCCAGTCTGAAGCAAACGGACTGGAAGAGTTTGGTGTCTTTGAGTGTAGTCAGTGCTTCTGGCCTAAATATTTTAATGCACATTCTTATAACATATCTTCAATTGTGGTGAGACCAAATCTGATCTAGGGTTTGAAAGGCCTTGTTGATCTTTTAAGAGAAAAAGCCACCCCAGAATGAAGGAGCAAATACTTTTTTAAGACGAATAAATTCTGTATCAACAATCAATCCTGGCATTAAAGGCTTTTTGGAATGTTTCTGTTCTGAGATTGTTGCCAGGAATTTGGGGTATGTTGTAAGTGCTCGACATGAAATTTTACTACAATTGTAAGAATAGTTATTTGTGCTGGATGTTTGTAAGAGTGTAGAAGAAACCCCGTTGGTTCTCAAAGCTTCACTTTCCACCTGTTGGTCCAGTCTTCTCCTACCCATCCAGTTCTGATGCCACTTTCAGAGCCTGATAATGCTTTAAAGTAGTTTAGACTTGGGACTCTTTTTCTGGGTGGTGGTAAATTTCAGGCACACAGAAGAATATGGAGAATAATGGAATACCTGTGTGCTTCCCAGTGAAGAAATAAAATACTACAAATACATCCTCATCTCACTCCTTCTTCCTCCAGACAGTGACTGCTATTCCGAATTTGACGTTTATCATGTGTTTATAGACTTTTACTAGATGTGTATATATCCATCAGCCAGATATATTATCGTTTTCTCATGTTTTAGACATGCTGATACTGAACAGCTCCTTCGCAGTTTGTTTTTGTTTAAATTACGGCTTTGTACTTCTAGGTTATTCGCTGCTGTATAATATTCCATCACAAATATGCTACCGTGTATTCATTTTGTTGATTAGCACATGGGTTTATCACGTTCTGTGTTTGTCATGACAGTTTGAACTGTCTCCCTATGCCTATGTTTGAAGATTCTCTGTGGCATATACCTTGAGGAGAAATTGCTGGATCAAAGGAAATGGACATCTTCAACTCTTGATATATTGCCAGATTGCTCCCCAGAGCAGTTATGCCAATTTGCATTCTCACCAGCGGTGTTGGGGAGTTCCAGGTGCTCCACAGGCTTGCAGACACCCGATACTGTTAGTCTTGATGTGTTGCCAGAGTGATGGGTGTGAAATGGTATTTTGGTGATTTAAAATGTTTACTTTCCTGTTTACTAACGAAGTGGGACATCTTTTCGTGTGTTTATGGGGCTGGGTTGTGTTTAATCCAGGGACTCTGGGGCAGTTTTCTAGGGCTTGAGAGTCAGGATGGCAGTGTTGGTTTTGTCAGAAAATAGGGAAAGGGAGGATGTGGGGGGCGGGGGGGGGGAACTGGGGAGACCAAAGAACAAGTCTGGAACTGTAGAGAAGGAATGGAAGCTAGAGTTTGAGAGAATGATAAGAAGGAGGTGAAATGTGTAGCGAAAAGATTACAGACTAGAAGTGAGAGGATACATTTACTGAGTGTTGAGAGTAAATTTGGGATACATTATTGTGCTGGCCAGGTCTCTCCGTTCAAGTTACATTGTTCATGTTTTGTTGAATTGGAATTGGCTTTGGTGAACATCGTGTCCGGGGCCTCATCTGTGGAGAGCACCTGCAAGACCGGACTTCAGGAGTTTTCCTGTTTACCCAGTTGCTTTTTGAAGCTCTTTTAGAAAGGCAGTGTGTTTTTCTGGAAACGGTGCTGCAGTGAATGTTTCTGCTCCTGTCTTCTTTGCACACGTGCCTTCATTTCTCCAGGATGCAGGCCTTGAAATTGAAAAGCTGCTCTGAGGATGTGCCTGTCTGCAGCTTTCCTGGATGTTGCCAAGTGGCTCCCCAGCATGGTTACATGACACGGACCTTTTTTGATGTGCAGCTTCTGTGGCCCTAGTCCCAGAGTTTCTGACTGGATGGAGGTATAGGTAGGTCTGGGGTGGGTTTTAGGCACCTGTGATTTTTTTTTTTAAAGATTTTATTTATTTATTCAACAGAGACAGAGACAGCCAGCGAGAGAGGGAACACAAGCAGGGGGAGTGGGAGAAGAAGAAGCAGGCTCATAGCGGAGGAGCGTGATGTGGGGCTCGATCCCGTAATGCTGGGATCACGCCCTGAGCTGAAGGCAGACGCTTAACGGTTGTGCCACCCAGGCGCACCCCTCCCTTTTTTTTTTTTGAGTTCCACAACTGATTTTGATAAGCCTCCAAAGCTGAAAACCACTGTGTTAGATGGACAGCTCCGCAAGGACAGGAGCTGTTTAACCTCTTCGCTGCTGATTTCTCAGCATTCAGCACAGGGCCCGGCTCATCTGTGCGAGGTGCTCAACAAACAATTATTGGAGAACTGAGAGAAGAGCTGTAGCTTGCTAGAATGGAAGGAGTGCTGTGCCAGAAGGCAGTGCTCCTCAGATTTCATTGTCCGCAGGAATTACCTGGGGATCTTGTTAAAATGCAGAGTCTGATTCAGTAGGTCTGGAGTGGGGCCGAGATTCTGCATTTCCAGCCTGGCCAGGTTCTCCTGGCTTGGGCAGCACACCTAGAACAGCACGTCCCTAGGCGGGGAAAAGAAAGTGAGTTCTTTCTTCCATACAGCTTCCAAGTGGACCGAGTTTGGGATTTGGAGTCCTGCTTGGTAGATCTAGAAGCCTGCTTCCTCATCTCTGTGTAACACGAGGAGGCAGATGATAAAATACCTTTCTCACAGCAGTTTTGGGAAGAATCAAAGGCGATCTTGCTGCCTGTGGAAGCATTTTGTGAACTGTGATGCTCTCACACACATTACGGTTTGTAATTCTCATTCTTTTAGGGAATTAATGGTTTCCTTCAGTTTGCTCAAAGCACAGAGCTATTGTTAAAAAAAAAAATTGAACAGATTTAGGGAAAGCTACTAATAAGTTCAGGTAGTTTACAGATAAACCAAACACCACGAGGGACAGCGCAGTGACATCTGAGAATCACTGGTTTATTGGAATTCTGCTTTCATTTTGACTTGCTGTCTACATTTCGTGGGCATTTTGGGAGGAATGGAATGGGAGGAGAGGTTGGGCAAGAGCAGAGGCAAAATTCACCTCGGGTGTGGTTCTGACTGCACGTGCTGGGAAGTGGGGGTTCCCTTCTCACTGGTTTGTGGTAGGGGGAGGAAGGGAAGGAATGGGGCTAGAGAGAGGCCTACAGTGCTCTCCCACTCCGCTCTGCACTGTAGCACATGATGGGACAGTAGGGAGGCTCTCTGATTTATTTCCCAAGTTGGGCACTTCTTTTTTTTTTTTTTTTTTTTAAGATTTTATTTATTTATTCGACAGAGATAGAGACAGCCAGCGAGAGAGGGAACACAAGCAGGGGGAGTGGGAGAGGAAGAAGCAGGCTCATAGCGGAGGAGCCTGATGTGGGGCTCGATCCCATAACGCCGGGATCACGCCCTGAGCCGAAGGCAGACGCTTACCCGCTGTGCCGCGCAGGCGCCCCAAGTCGGGCACTTCTTAAAATGTTGGGGGATGTGCTCTAAATAGTTATTGGGTATTACTGATCTACTGTAGGTATAATCAGAGTTATTCAGGACAGACCAGGCCTGTGGTCAACCCAAGGTTAAGCCACCAAAGGACACTGCCATTTAAATGCAGCATTTCAGGGTACTTTATTTATTGGGGACACTGCCTTATCCACCTGAGAGAGGCAGTGTGGTATTCAGAGAGGAGGGCAAATAAAAATAAAAGTAAAAAGTGACATTCAGAACTAGTGTGTATTGTATGCTACAGTTTCTTTTGTTCCCAACCTTCACTCTGTCTTTTTATTCCCAAGTTTTCCCTATGTCTTTGAACCACTTGAATGTGGTAGTTTTCCTTAAATCTGTTCAACTTCTTCTAATTTGGCCTCGTTTTGTGTGAAGACATCTGTGAAGTAATGGGTTTGATGAGCTAGTTATATGCTTTTCTAATGCATATCAAAAACATAATTGCTATAGTTGCAAATATCAAATCATTATGTTGTACATCTGAAACTAATATAATGCTGTATGTCAATTATACCTCAATAAAAAAGCACATAATTGCTAGAGTTGAAAGTGTTCATACTTGTGCCACCTAAGATGACCTCACCTCCCTCGGGGATTCATGGTTACAGTTTTGGATGGGCATTAGCTCAGATAAGAGGTTCTTTATGGTGGTTCAAATAACTGGCTATTAGAGGAACACTTTTTTTTTTTTTTGAAGTAATCTCTATGTCCACAGTGGGCCTCGAACTCACAACCCCAAGATCAAGAGTCGCATGCTCTACCGACTGAGCCTGCCAGGCGCCCCTGGAGGAACATTGTTAAACTGATTTGTAGAGTTTGGAGATTAGAGGTTGGTCGGCTTCCTTGGGAGGCAGGTTAGCTCGTGGAGGAGATCTGGTTGGACGTTCCACACTGCTGTTGGTTGGGTGTGAGAGTTGCCATTGTTCTCACTCTCAGAGACGCTGCTTATCACCCATAACATGGGGGTGACCAGAGAACTTCCCTCCCTGGGGCCTTGTGGGGCTGAAATGGAATCATTAATGTCTAGTGCTTAGCCCAGGGCCTGACCATTTTACTATTTTCTTCTAGTGCCCCTGGTTTTTCCACTAGCACTGAGTCCAAACAATGTAATGGAAAGTGCCCTGGTGTCCAAGGTCTCAGGTGCCAGTGTTGACCCTGCCACTTTGTAGCTTTCCAGACATCAGTCAGGCAGGTGACTTAGGCCTCTCTGGGTCTAAGATGTTAAGAACCATTCCTGCTGGTGAGCAGTGGTGAGAAGAGGAGTGCCACATTGCAAAATAGCCTGGCTGCCAATGAGAGAGGGACTAGGATGGGGCAAGCCCAGAGGGGACGAAAGGAGGAAGAACCTGTGATTTCCCGCCGAAATGTCTATGGTAGACATGGTGCTAATGATGTGTGGCAAAACTTTTGTAATCATCTGTATAGGATACAGTGTTTTTCCCTTTCCTGATAATGAGGGCACAGCATATAGACTTTTTGCCATCTAATAGGCATCTAACAAACTCTTTTGTATTACCTGGCTTACAAGGTTTGGTGTTCCTAGCTGAGAAATACGTGAAGTAGCAAAGCTCAGGTTTTTTTTTTTCGATTTTATTTGTTTATTTATTTGAGAGAGCGCAGAGGGAGAAGCAGACTCCCCACTGAGCAGGTGCTGAGCAGGGACTCACCTGCTCCCTCCCACTGCGGGACTCGATCCCAGAACCCTGGGGTCAGACCTGAGCCGAAGGCAGATGCTTAACCAGCTGAGCCACCCAGGCAGCCCTAAGCTCCGCTTCTTTTTAATAAAAAAAAAGTTTAAGTTTTAAAAGTTTTAAGAAACTTTAAGTTTTCAAAAAGATAATATGAGTTCACATGGTAGGAATTTCCAGTTGTACAAAAGGATATAATATTGACAACATACACACCATCCGATTCTTGTCTCTGGCATGGTTACTCTTTACGGTTTCTTCTGCTTCCGTTCAGAGGTATCTTATGCATGTACAAGCAGATATGTTTATTTCTCTTGTAGTTTTTAAAAACACAGATAGTACTTTCAGCATGTGCTGATCTCTCCTGATCTGCCCCTTGCTTTTTGTGCCTTGGAGGTGGGTGGGTGCTAGTCTGTGAAGAGCATCCTCATTCTTTTTTAATGGCTTGCAGAGTATTCAGTTGCTTGAATGTACTGCATTCACTTAACCAGGCCCCCGCTAATGGGCGTAAAGGTAGTTTTCCAGTCTTTGGTTTTTACAAACAAGGCTATAGGGAGCATATGTCCGTATGTCCATGTATCATTTTGCATGTGTGGCAATATAGCTGTCGGCTCACTTCTCAGAAATGGATTTGCATTTGTAATTTTGATGGATTTCTCCAAATTGCCCTCCACCAGCAATATGTGTGACTCTTGTTACCCACAGCCTTGCCAAAGCTCTGTGCTCTCCAGAAACCTTGTGGTCTTTGCCAGTCAGGGGGAAATGGTGTCCTAGTATATTTTTAGTTTGCGTTTCTCTTGTTAAAAGTGACTTGAGCAGCTATTCACACGTTCAGGAAAACAAGCTCAATTTCATTTAACTGTTTTGGTTGTTGGCAATTATTTTCCGAGCCTATAGGGAAGGACCAGTTTTACTTTTCTTTTCAGATTGAAAAGACTGGTATTTTTGTAAAATACAATAAAAAAGAATTATTAGCAAAGTGGAGTTAAAAACTCCAAAGATATGTAAGCACACAAACCCCTATTTTTAATGATTAAACTTGACAGATACAAAATTACTCTGTCCATTGATCTTGCCTGTTCTTGGTTTCTGAACTTAGCTCATGGCAGAATTAACACCTTGAGTAATATTGCTGTAAAGAACTCCTTACTCGTCTCTTTTCTCCCCTTGCCACCCTGTTTGGGGATGAGAGAAGAAAGTACATGATTTTATGTTTTCTATTTCACAGTCAGTACTGGATGCTTTCATTCCATTAAGGTAAAATATGTCTGATGGTGCAGGACTGATCCAGAGGGCAGGGGTGCCATGCAGACCCACCCGGGTACACGGACACCTTCCGTTCTCCCGTGCTGTGATGGCGTGCTGGTGTCCTGGTGTTTCATTGAGGAAGACCTCGAGCTTGAATTACTAGTGGGGGTTGGGTGGGTGGAAAACGCCCCTATCAGTCAAATTTGCAGATTGTCCTCTTTGACATGGGGCTTTGCCAGGATCCCATGCCACCCGCGCTGCTTTTCTGGGACGTGATGTGATGGGAGGGGTTCCCGGGTACAGTAGGAGCTTAAGAAACCTCATAAGCAAGGCGGCATTCTTGGTGGCTTTGCAGAACATTGGATTGGGAAGGAGTTTTTGCTTCTAGTGCCCTGATTTCAGTGACTGGGGGTGAAATTTCCTTTTTCTCCCCCCCCAGCCAGAAGATAGACACAGAGCAGGATCTTTTGTTCTGCTTTTGAGTTGAAATTTTCTCTTTGCATGAGGACTTTGTTACGCTGTCACTAGACATGTGGAGAGCTATTTTACAAACCAGAGTCTCTGGCTGCTCTTTAATGTCCCTTCCTGTGATGACTTGGAATCATTATGTATCCCAGTGTCATCTTTCTTCAGTAGCAGACATTTTTGTTTCTATGTTATGATCATTAAATGAAGTCATGTTGAGATTTTTTTCTCGCTTATTTCTCCCTACCCAATATCCTATAAGGCATGGAAATGACACGCTACCATGTTGCGGAATGGAAATGTACTTTAAGTACCTTCTTGTGGATGACGGCCCCCGGGGAAAGCCTGGGGAGGCCGGGGAAATGGGTGAGTGCTCTTGCACCCGGAGTTGGTCTTGCAGTGTGATGGCATTTAGATCATGGGTTCACAACAGACCTCTGCTTCATAGGAACACCTGACCTTGGCAAGGTCCTTAACTCCCATTAACCCCATTTCCTTTAGCTGTGAAATGGGGCTAGTGAGTCCCTGGGAGTGATTTTTTTCTGGAGGGAGAGTTTTGTTTAGTGCTGCTCACTGGGACTGGGTGACCCCTCTGCTATCTGAGCGGAACGGGCATTCATAGCCACCTTGGGGTATCACGCACCTGGTGGTTAGGTGATGAGGTGATGTGTGACCGAGAGCCAAGAGCACACGCTCAGAAGCAGCTCTGGAATTACTAAAAATATGAATGAAAAGTCGTCTCCCCGGACTGGTGGTCAGGAGTCTGGGCTCTGAATCTGAATGACCTATATTTGAGTCCCGTCTCTGCCTGTACAGGCTGAGAGAATGTGGGCAGGTTCCCTGCATTTCTTCACGAGTAGGATGGGGATAATAAGTGTGATCTGGCGTGAGCTAGTGGACAAGGTGAAGTGAAGATAGACACATGAAGTCTCTGAGTGAGTGCCACATACCACTTACCCTTCCCCCATTTGCCAAATATTCAATTAGCAAATTTAGGTAAGTGCCTTATTATATGCCAGATGCTCTGCTAGGTCCTGGCAAACCAATCAGACTTAATAGAGTGTGTCCTTACAGAGTTTATGGTCTGGTGTAGAGATTAGCAAGCTTTCCGGTCCAGGGCTAGATGGTAAATATATCGGGCTTTCTGGGCCATGATGTGTCTGTCACAACTACTCTACTATTGTGAAAGTAGCTAAGTAAATCAATGGATGATTGTGACCATGTTCCAATAAAACTTTATTTACAAAGTAGTTGTGTCAGATTTGGTCCATGGACCATCACTTGCCAACCTGTGGTTCAGTGGGAAAAAACATGTTAAATAATCACAAGTATATTATTACAAATCATGGTAGGTTTTATGAAGTTACGTACAGGATTCTGTGAGAGAAAAAGGTCAAGAAAGGGAGCTTTGAAGAAGTGGCATTGAAGCAAAATGGTGAGAAGGTAGCCAGAGAAAGAAAGGCGGGGGCCGGGGGGGGGGCTAGCTCACGGAGCCAGGGAGCTGGCCACACTAGTTCTTAGCTTGCATTTCTATTTTTTAGAGGTACAACAGATAGTTTGCAGCTTGCTTTAGATTAAAAATAATAGAAAATTTCTCGTTATAGAATTCATACCAATTCTCTCCCCCTTCCCCATCTCCCTCACCCGTGTTATCATCTTAACACTAAGAATTGAGGGAGCTGTATTAATAACACATTTTGGGGTGTCTGGCTGGCTTAGTCAGTGGAGCATGTAACTTTTTTTTTCTGGGAGAGAGAGAGAGAGCAGGCGAGCATGAGTGGGGGAAGGGGCAAAGGGAGAGGGAGAGTCCCGAGCAGATTCTGCACTGAGCACGGAGCCTGATGGGGGGCTCAGTCTCACACCCTGAGATCATGACGTGAGCCGAAATCGTGAGTTGGATGCTTAACTGACTCAGCCACCCAGGCGTCCCTGGAGCATGTGACTCTTGGCTCAGGGTTGTGGGTTTGAGCCCCATGTTGGGTGTGAGAGATTACTTAATAATTTAAAAGAATCTAAAAAAAATATATATTTTATTATGCATTCTTCTGGTAGGTTCTTATTCTATTACATTGTTTTCCTTATATTACTGTCAGTATCTAAAAATTTAGAAATTAGAGCAGTAAGGTTGCACATTATTTCATTATTAGGTATAAAATGTTTTATCCCTTAGAACTCATTTCTACTTTATTTTAAATATTTTATTTATTTATTTTTGAGAGAGAGAGAGAGCACGAGCAGGGGAGAGGGGCAGAGGGAGAAGCAGGATCCTTGCTAAGCAGGGAGCTAGATGCAGGACTTGATCCCACGACCCTGGGATCATGACCTGAGCAGATGCTTGACCAACTGAGCCACCCAGGTGCCCTCATTTCTACTTTTTGATACTGTTTTCTCTTTTTACCTTGTTAATATTACTCTCTTTTCCTGTTTGGCTAAAGATTCATAGAGCTTAAAACCATTTGGGGAGGAAAAATCCATTTTCCTATTGACTACATCCTGAGTTATTCCTGACTTCCAGCCTCAATTTTACATTTCCTTTAAACAGGTTTCAGTATCCTATATTTTACAGAAAAGGACAGGTGTGCTGCTCACTGTGGCTATTTGAAGGGGTGCCTTGGAGTAAGGGGTTTGCTTGTACAACTTTGTGACCTCTTCAAGTTTTCAATTTCTACCATTATGGGATTCTCCCAACCCTCCTTGAGAGTCAGTATGGTTCACACCACTTGGCTATGTGAACTTGGATAAAGTTACGTACCCAATCTGGGTTCCAGTTCTCTTACCTTTAAAATGGGGACGATAATGGCATTCACTTCAGAGAGTTAAATTGTGAGGTGAGGATTAAAGGAGTAAAATACACATCACGTCCTGTGTCAGTGACTGGACACAGTAAGGATGACTTGTGTTATCTATTGTTGTTATCATCACTAATTACAGCTGGGAGATGAGTGGCCGTAACTCCTCCTTAACCATCCTTGAATTCTGGCAAGTGGCTCCTGACTCATCCTGAGATCTTGGGCTGCGTCACCTCATTTGTGTTTCACTCTCTCTGTAAGGCTGTAGGAATGACCTTTAATCATCAGAAGTCAGGGAATAGTAGTCCTTGTGAAAACTAGGTCTTTATGTATGTTTGTACTTTGAAAACTTAACTTGGTAAGTAGAATGGCCTTTTGAACGTGGACCTAAAAATGTCTTTTCAGCGACAACATTCAGTTCGCCTGTCATATATTTTAATTCCTGGTTTATAACTAATGACCTGTTCTCTGTGTACTTAGGAATCCTTACATGTCGTTTTCGGCCTTTTTTGTGTGTGTCCCTTCTTTGTACAAACTCAAAAGAGAGGCTGCCTATCCTAGGATGCGAAAAAATGGGCTGTCCTGAGGTTATCTTGGGCAAGGAGGCTTCACTTTGTCTGTGAAATGGGTCTAGCGGATCTCCAGGGACGCTTCCTGGTCTCTGCAGGGACTTCCATATTATGGCAGTATTCTCATCGGCTTTTATAGACCTTGCAGTGCTGTTGTTCTGATTATATCATCCTCTTGAGCAAGATTCTACGTCCTTTTTATCCCCCCATGGAAGAAATTCTAATATGCATTCCTTATAAACTGCTTTTAAAATCGCTTTAAAAAGATCTGCCTTTTTCTGTCCATCGGAGGCATTTATGATTCATCATTCCCGGTTGTTGTTGTTTATTTGGTGATTTTGTAGCCCCCCTTGGCAGTCACAGAATTGCTCTCAGAAGGGCTTTGAAGAGCTAACATTACAGTCTTCTTGTTGGAACTTGTCCCAGCCCAGATTCTATTTTTAATAAAGCGTGGCGCATTGTTTTTCAAAGGTTACCAAATTTTTTACTGATGGAAATAAGATCTTTGTGTTTCTATACCTCCAGACCCTGTGATTTACCACCGCAGAGGAGTTTTTTGTTCAGCATCTGGTCATGGAGCAGTTATGCTCTGTGCCCTCCACTTCGCCTTTTGTGCTTCTGTGCGGGGGGCGAGCAGAAGTGTAGGCTCTCGGGTTTGTAGTGTACCTTGCAATTTACATCGTGCTGATGACATTCTGGGTTTTGCTTCGTTCTCCCCACCCCCCGCGAGCAGTAGGTTGGCTGGATACCAGCTACCCTCCCCTTGCAGCCAGGAAACCAAGGCCAGGAGAGGGGAGTGACCAGAACCAAAGGCAAAGTCCTACTGGGAGGAAGAAAATGGCCAAATACAGTCTGAATTACATGCTGTGGGCTTTAGATAACTGGTCTGCAGGATATTAGTTGGCTAATTTTTACTAAACTTTTTGTATGACAAAAATAATATATGCTCAGGGTAAAACATATAAATGTTGGGAAGAGAACATGAGAAGCCCCTTGGTGACCTCCTTATCTCCCAGCCCCACTTCCAGACCCTGGTGATAGTGTTAATAATTTCTCTGGGATTCTTGAAGGGGCTTCCGTGAGCAGGGTGGCAGTGAATGCAGGCAGGTCTAGTCTGCTGTGTTCCCGTGTGGGCCCCAGGGTCAAGTGCTGGGCACAAAGCAGGGCTCACTGTCTGTTGATTAATGAATGACATTTCCAGTATTGGCCTACACACTGTCATTCTCTCACATGTTTTAACTTATTACTGTATCTTGGACAGATTTTCATAGCAGTACCTGTGTGGCAACTTTACTTTTTTTTTTTTTTAAAGATTTATTTATTTCAGAGTGAGCACACATGAGGGAGCAGGAGGGGGGCAGAGACAGGGAGAGAGAGATTCTGAAGCAGATTATGAGCTCAGGGCAGAGCCCGACGTGGGGCTCGATCCCACAACCTCGAGATCATGACCTGAACTGAAAGCAAGAGTTGGACGCTTAACCAACTGAGCCACCCAGGCTCCCCGCAACTTTACTTTTTTAAATAGCTGCATGGTATTCCATCATATGGATTACTATAACGTTTTAACCAATTCAAGTTGTTTCTAATTTTTTTTCTGTTACAAACCTTGCCATGAGGACCCTCTGAGACATTGACTGCTGGTTGTTCTCTCAATATCCATTTTCCATTTCTATTTTTTTAAAGATTTTATTTATTTATTTGACACACACACACACACACACACACAACAGCAGGGGGAATGGCAAAGGGAGAGGGAGAAGCAGACTCCCCGTCAAGCTGGGGAGGAGGCTCGATCCCAGGTCTCTGGGATCATGACCTGAGCCAAAGGCAGATGCTTAACTGACTGAGTCACCCAGGCACCCCTCCATTTTCCATTTCTAATGTTCGGTAGTCATAGCTGCTCGGGTGAAGACTGCACTTGCCAGGCTCCCTTGCAGCTAGGTATGGATGCCATACAAGTGCCCTGGGTGGGAGGCGGGAGTTGTGTGGGTGAAGTTTCCTATTGCTGCTGTAAAAAAATAACCACATACTTAGTAGCTTCCAATGACACATTCATTCTCTTAGAGCTCCAGACGTCAAAAGTCCTAAAATCAAGGTGTCAGCTAGGCTGCACACCTTCCAGAGGCTCTAGGGGAGAATGCATTCCCTTGCCTTTTCCAGTTTCTGGAGGCTGCCTACATTCCACAGCCCAGGGCCCTTCCTCCACCTTCACATCCCCTCGGAACTCTGCTTCTGTTGGCACGTCTCCTCACTGACTCCTGCTTCTTGCCTCCTTCCCCTGTGGACCCTTGTGGTTACACCAGACCCACCCAGATAATCCAGTGTCATCTCCCCATCTCAAGATCCTTAAATTAATCGTACCTGCACAGTCCTGTTTGCCGTGTAAGGTCAGAGATTCACAGGCTCCAGGGATTAGGGTGCGGACATCTTTGAGGGGCCATTATTCTTTCTGTGACAGGCACTCCTGGAGCCTCAGGGTGGTCAGTGAGGAATTCCCTGAGAAGGATGATGGGGTACAGCCAGGTGAAGAAGCTGGGGGAGAGCCTTCAGGTAGTGGGTGGGATGGAATTTGAGGTGTGCCTGGGTGTGTGAGGAATGGCACGAAGGCCGCTGTGACAGGCCAAGCAGTGGGTGGCAAGAGGTGACTGTGGAGACAGCAGGGGGAGTCACCGGTGGTTTTAGAGTAGATTTGTATTTACAAAGAATATTTGTGCTGCCATGTTGACAGCTGACTTGTGCTGACATGTTGACGTGAGGTTAGAGGTGGGCACATGGGTTTTAGAGGCCACTTAGGAGGCTGTCATAATTCAGGTGAAAGATGCCGGTGGCCTGGCCTTGCTGGTGGTGACAGGAGATTAAAGAGAAGCGAATGGCCCTGAAAGATTGAAGGAGAGTGAACCCAAAGACATGGTGGTGGGTGGGTTGGGCAAGACCCCCAAGCTAGATCTAGTGTTGGCCAGGAAGGAGGCAGCATTGTCATTTACTCTGTGGGGAAGCACCAGGAAAAGGTTGGATTTGGGGGGAAGGAGAAGGGAATGCTCTAGTTTGGAATAGACTGATTTTGAGGGCCTGTGAGAGAAGCCATGTTAATACTCATCCAGTCTGAATGAGCTCAGAAGTAAGTTTTCTGGGATGAAGATGAAGTTGGAAATGGTAGCTGCTGCTTGAGGCCCCATGAGTGGTTATTGCCTGGACCCTAGAGAAGCATGGAGAAGAGGGATGAGGGCCTCAGTGCCTGGAGAAGGCCAGCAGCTCCAGGTGCCCCCTGGAGTTGGCAGTGTTTGGAGCACATCAGGGATGAAGTGGGGGTAGAATTCAGGTGAGAGATGTGAAGGTGAGGAAAGAGAGACAAGTCTTAAAGAGTATCATGGACAATCTCTAACAAATTGTATTAGTTTCCTATTGCTGCTGTAACAAGTTACCTACCATTCACTCTGTGCCTTAACCATCCAGATTTATCATTTTACAGTTCTGGAGGTCAGAGATCTGAAATGGGCCTCCCTGAGCTAACATGAAGGCAGTACAGGGCTGTGTTCTTCCTGGATGCTCTAGCAGAGACTGTCTTGCCTTTTCCAGTTTCTAGAGGTTGCCTGTGTTCCTTGGCTCCTGACCCCTTTCCTTCATCTTCAAAATTGGCAAAGGCCGGGTACTTCCTTCATGCACGTCATCACTCTGATCTATCATTCTGCTTCTGTCTCCCACTTTTAAGGATGCTTGTGATAACATTGGACCCACCAAGAGAATCCGGGACAGTCCCCCTATTTTAAGCTCGGCTGATTGGCAAATTAATCCCATCTACAACCTGAATTTCCCTTTGCCATGCAAGGTAATCCCCAAGTTCTGGAGATAAGAACATGGACATCTTTGGAGGACCATTACCCTGCCTATACACATACGTGTTAAAGTGTAAACAGAATGGTTTAAGGAGCCCCATGTACCCAGCATTCAGCTTCAACAATGCAATTGTGTCCTCACTTCTCCCCAACTCACCACTGGATTATTTTTTTTTAAAGATATTTATTTATTTATTTATTTATTTGATTGAGAGAGAGAGAGTGCAGGCACACAAGAGAGAGCACAAGCAGGGTGGAGTGGCAGGGGGAGAGGGAGAAGCAGGCTCCCTGCTGAGCAGGGCTCGATCCTAGGACCCTGGGGTTATGACCTGAGCCAAAGGCAGATACTTAACTGAGTCACCCAGGTGCCCCTCACCACTGGATTATTTAAAGCAAATTTTAGAAGTTACCTGACTCACCTGTAGTTGTTTCAGAGTAGAGAGTTCTTTAAAGAAGTTGAGTTATGATGGGACGGTGACACTGGGGGAGGCCACTGGGGGAGAGGTGTGGGAGAGTGTGCACATATGTATTTTTAGTGGGAGGGGCACTCAGGCATGCTGAATTCTTCACTTTGACAGTCAGAGCACTGGGCAGAAATGACATGGTGTCAGCACCTGCCACAAGCCTTCACGACAGGCATGTTCAGTTCTGATGGAAAGGGTCATCTAACTGTAGAGGAGAGATCGGCTTGGACGAGAGAGGGGTCTCCTCAACAGAGGGACATAGGATGGAAGGTTTGGGAGTGAAATGAAGGGAGTTCTCTGCTGGTTTAATTTCATTCAATTAAAAAAAAATTTCCCTTTTGAGTCAGATGCCAGTGAGAGACACAAAGGAGATCTAGGGGATTGGAAGTTTTGATGAGCTCCGGGGAAGTTGGAAATAGTCGTCGCGGCATGGAGAATGAGTGCGTGAGTGCCCTGGAGAGACATTGTCGGGAGCAGGACATGTTCAGGTCCACTTTGGTGAATTCGGGTGAATCCAGTCCACTTGGTTGTGTGACTTCCATTTAGCATTGCACATCTGTGTGGGTGTATATGTTCAGAGAAAGTGGACAATTTGGTTCCTCCTGGGTTGGTTTTTTGCTAGGTGGTATGCCCAAAGGACAAGGTTAGGGTTGTTTGTAAGAGCAGCGGAAATCATGATCCCTGGACTCTTAAGCTGAATAGGAAAGGAATGAGAGGTTCTGGGGAGTGAATGGAGCTGGGGTGTTGGGATGCTTTAGGAATCCAGCAGGCAGGGCTGAGCCTGGATCGACTTCAGGGCAGTACCAGATCCAGAGTACGTCTTTGGGAGTGAGGCACTAGAGTGGAGTGGAATAAAAGACAGCTGGAAAATAGGACATCCAGTTACTGAGAGAGCAGGCTGTGGGACTGCTCTTCCACATGGGGATGGAGACCACCCCAGATGATGGCAGGAGATGGGGAATAAAGGTAGGATTTCTGTGAGTGGAGGGCAGCCCAGAAGAGGAGACAGGAAGGGCCTTGCAAGCACTGCTAGACATGGGCCTCAGAAGGGCAGGTGTTTTGAACAGGTTATTTCTCTTAAACATTGCCTTTCATGAGTAATCACATCCCCGACTCCCCCTCCAGTGGGAACATATTCAGATAGGTAGAAAAAAGCAGACTCGATCCAAGAATTCCTGAATAGCAAAAATCATGGATTAACTTGAATATATGGCTACCTCATAAAGAGAGATTTAATGAGCTCTGTCTCCATGTGCTATACTTTTATATCTGACATTCCTCCTAGGCTCTAAGCCATATATTCTAATGTTGCTTCAGATATGGCTGTGGGTGTGTTTAATATGCATTATTTATATTGATTGATGATTGAGATGTAGCTTTTTTGAAAGATTTTAGTGATTTTTGTCTATACCATAAAATCCTGCTATGATATGGTAAGTATTATTTAAAAGATTCAGTGTTGTGTATGGGGTTGCGTTATTGTTGATGAAAACCACACACACACGCACACACACACACGAAAAGATAGTGAAACTGTCGAACGCACAGGTGACCACTGGCCTCAAAGTCTCAGACAACAGGAAAAGGAATTCAGCTTGGTGGGCTGTCTAATGGACCTAGAAGACACGGGAAAGCAGGATATTATGACAAGGGGATGGAACTGCCATTTCTGCTGTGGTTCTGTTTACTTAAAATTGGCTCATTTTGTATTTAACATTTTCTTGTTGACAAGTGACCCTTTTGACTGGTTCTTGGCCCACCTTTTGGCCATTTCTTCCTGTGAGAGGAGATGCCAATTATACGAATCAAGAGTAAGTAGCAGCAACAGATTCATATTTTATAAAACATAATGGTGTCTCTTCCTTTCTATAATACCTATCCCCTCATCTTTGAGATTCTGTGAACTGGGTCTTCTGTGATAGCCCGAGGATGTGAGAAGGCTGTGGAATGATGGTAGAGCCATGGGTCGATGTGGAGCCTGACCTCCCCCCTGCCCAAACTGCTTACCTTGTTGGACTGAACTTCGGTCACTTTTCCTCATCCCAGCAGACTTATCCGGGCCTTTGGGGAGCAGTGGTGATAGGTACAGTATTGCTGGGGCCACTTGGCCTTTAGCGGTTTATTCGATATGGCTGCTGTGCATAGCATTTGTTAAGATCATGGGCTCCCAACTGTGACTCCGGGGTTTACGTCCTAGCTCTGCAACTTACTGACTGTGGTTCTTGGGCAAATTTTTAACTGTCGTAAACCTTATGTTTGTTAAATGGGGATTATAATAGTACTTACCTGTAGGATTGTTGTGAGAATAAACAGTGCAGTCCCTGGCACATAGTGGGACTACCCAGTAACTTCCCCCATCTTGTTGGAGCGTTAAACTTGGCTTCACATGACTTACCAATTTGATGCATTTGGGAAGTGTTGGGTTTTAAAGCGTATTGCTCCCTCATTCACAATATTCCTTGGACATTTCACTTTCCCGGGTAGGCTCTTCTCTGACTATCCCATTTAAAGCTTTAGCTATCTACTCTCCAGCCCCCCCATGCCTCTCCTCCACCCCTTCTCCCTGAGGTCCACACCCTCTTTCCTACTTTATTTTTCGTCACTGCGCTTACCACTTTCCAGTATACCGTCTGGCGTATTTGCTTTTTCTTTCCAGCTATCTTCATCTGCTACATTGTGAGCTCCATGAGAGTGGGCTTCCTTGTCTGTTTTGTTCACTGTTACAGTGTCGTGCCTACAACAGTGCCTGGCACCTAGTGGGTACACAAGAAATCTTCATCAGATGAGAAAATTGACTTAGAGAGTGGTGGTATGAATCTTTATACCACTAAGTGTTATAAAATCTGCCGCACTTGTTTTATTCACAAGTTCTTAATGGTAGTTTGCTTATTTGCGTATCTCAAACCAGTTTTCCTAGTAGAAGATAATCAAAGCCAAGTAGAACAGGTTTGAAGAGATGATTAAGGTGGATGAGGAGAAGAATAAGGCTGACATTATTAATTCAGTTACTGATTTACTTCTGACACCTTTTTTCCTAGCAGGAACATCACCGACCACCATGAGGACCGGGGGGATCAATAGTGGACCCTCCTAAGAGTCTGTTGTCCATTTTACCTACAACAGAACTTTTATTTTTCTCTTTTAGGGCACCAATGCCTCTGCTCTGGAAAAAGACATTGGTCCAGAGCAGTTTCCAATCAATGAACACTACTTTGGATTGGTCAACGTAAGTATTCAAAAATGTATTATTTTTATCAAATGTTTTAGAGTACTTGAAGCAACTCCATGACAGTTTTCCTTATTACCGATTTTTAAGTAATTGTTCATGTGCCTTAGTTCCTAGGAATGGCAAATGTTGGGGAGGGAGTTTAGTCCAGTTTTTAAAAGTGTCAATTGTCCCAGAAAAAAGGATTTAATTACTGCATTGTTGGATCGGATTCTCACTTGCCCCTCTCTGCTTACGAGATATCCTTTGTACATATAACTTTTGGAGCAGTTTTATTAGACTTTATGGCCAAATCTGCTGGTATCATCTGGACGAGCTCCTTGGGCATTCTTTGTTTCAATATGCATCAGTACAACCAGAATTTTAACAGTGTTACCAGCTCATCACCAGCAACTCTTTAACAATATAACTTGACAGTGGTACTTAAAACGGATGGGTTGTGGGGGGAAAACCAGAGCCAGTGTATCTCAGAATTCCTTGGCCTCATTTTATCTGTGCTCAGCAGTGGCTCCCTTGTGTATGGCCACACTAAGCAGGCTCTGCTTCCTTGGTAAGTTGACTGTGACTAAGTAGTAAGGAAGTATTACCCAGTACCGTTGTGCGCTTTCTTCCTCACCTGATCCTTTCCCTCTGGCATGGAGGTTTTCCACACATCAGGTGTTAACTCATAAGTACCGGGTTTTCTGGAATAACTGCTCTGAGCAGAATCTGTCCGTACCCAAGTGTAACAGGGAGTAATTTCCACTGGGGAAGCCAAAAAAATATTCGCAGCGAGTGAATGCCACTTGTGGCTAATGGAAAAAACATTGGCTTTGAAGTAATGCAGACCTAAGTCTGAATTGTGCCCGTGCTGTTTACTAGCTGTGTGTAATCTGGAGCAAGTCACTTGGCCTCACTGAGCCTTCGTTTCCCCATCTGTAAAATGGAGACCGTACGACATCTATCTCTTGGGTTATAGTGAAGGATCCGTGAGAGCTCCTGTTGAAGATCCTGACATGAGGCTGAAGCACACTATGGACACTCAGTGAATGTTGGTTCCTTTTCTTTCCCAGGAGTCACTCCCTGGATCGAGGCCAGGCATTACTAAAGGGTGTCTAGGTAAAGGTGGAGACACTGAGTCCAAGGGAAGAGGCTATAAGAAGGAAGTCCAGAGTACTAGAATATAGGGCATTGTGTTGGCAAAATATTGACTTCTAATTTTAATAGTTTTTTTTAGCCATTATGCACAAGTCTGTGCTTAGCTCTATGAAGATAGTCACTCAAGTTGTGAGAAATTCTGCTTGAGCTAGGGAAAATACAAATGGGGAGAAAAAAGAATTAAGGCTATTTCCTAGTTTGTGGAAGCATTGTGAGATTAAATTTATTAATAGCTTCATTTATGTTCACTTGCAATGGTAATTCATGAAAGTTCCAGCTTCTCTTTAAAAAGAGGTTTGTCTCCTATTACATAATTGTGTCAAAGTAGATTAAAATATGTAAAAATAGGAAATGTTCTGTCTTAGCATGCGTAGAAATGTCACATTAAGTATGGCGGAGCATCTGTCTCACTCTTGGGAAAATGACACACAAGCCAACACCCAATCTTGAGAAGATGTTCAGGTTCTATTTTAATCTTACACAGCATTTTGAAAGCTATGTTATTAATCTTGTGATTTCTTTAAATTTTTTCCTTTTCATTTTCGTGTGTGTGGAAAATTCTAAAGGGATAGGGATCGTCGCAGCTGTGTTCTTCCCCAGAGTTGGTGTCACAGTTGGTTGGAAACCAGTGAGATGATGACATCTCTTTCATCATAATCTGAGTATCCATGGTTTTTGAAAGGAACAAAATATTATGGTGTGGGTCCTAATGGGATTATGTAGGGGACCAGGAACTGAGTGCTGTTGTGTTGGGATGCTTGCCATCTTGGCAGAAACGAGATGGAGGGTGACTGAGGAGTTTGAGGGGAAGAAGCCGATGGGATGACCTCGGGGGGCATCTCTTTGCATCCGTTGCTCTGGAGTAAGTGAGGACATGCGTTCTGAAGCAACGCGCAAGGGCACTAGCTAATCTCGAAAGAGAAAAACTAAAACAAGTTCCCGTGTAGTTAAGGCAAATGGTTCCTGGTTCCTGGATTTCTTTCTGATTTGGATTTTTATTTTCTGTTGTAGGAGTTTCCATGTGTTGCATTGTGACCTCTCTTAGACAACTACTTTCCTGGGTCGCCATGTTATGTCCATTTTTCTCCTTTCTCTCTCTTTTTTAACCACCAGAAGGTCTCCTTAAGATTTTTTTTTTTTTTAATCAAGGCTCAGTGCTTATTATTTTAGGGACTTTTATTGGGCCAGAGAGGCCCCAGGCTGATGTAAACTTGTATTCATTTCCCTGTTGCTCAGATAGTCCCTGGTGTTGCAAGTGGTTTACTAGTCTCTAACATGGCAGGATGCTGCTACTGGGAAATCTGGGCCGGTTCCTGCGGGGTGGGCGTCTCCGGACCACGAGCTGAAACATCCCTGTTGTCCTTTGGCAGTTCGGAAATACGTGCTACTGTAACTCTGTGCTTCAGGCCTTGTACTTCTGCCGGCCGTTCCGGGAGAATGTGCTGGCATACAAGGCCCAGCAAAAAAAGAAGGAAAACTTACTGACGTGCCTGGCAGACCTCTTCCACAGCATCGCCACGCAGAAGAAGAAGGTTGGCGTGATCCCACCAAAGAAGTTCATTTCGCGGCTGAGAAAAGAGAACGGTGAGCAATGTGTGTAAGGGTCTGAAATAAGAATTCATAGTTCTGTGGCTGCTCCAAATGACGCCCCCCTCTTCCTTTTTTTTTTTTTTTTTAAAGGGGTAAAGAGTTTGGCCAACTACTCAAAAATCACTTTTTTTTTAAAAGAAATTGTAATTCTCCTTTCCCACCTCGTAAACGTAAAATAAAGCTGGGTATAAAACATGCTTATCAATTCAGATTTATCATTCCATTTTGGAATGGTCTTTTTATTTGCCCCACATTGGGAGGAGTTTTTTCTGGGTAGGACCATTGTGAGAGAGAAATTGCCCAAGGCAGCCTTCTAAGCAGAACGCTGATTGGAATAAATAGGTTGGTGCAATAATGGAATAAAATAGTGCTCTTATAAACTTGTCATAAATGATTAAGTAAATGTATATTCTCTAATCAGAGCCTTTGCTGTTTTATAAGTAATACCTCTGACTTTTGCCTAAGACCATTGAAAGATATTAAATTGATATCTTTATATTATAAAAATGCCCTGCTGTCACCTGATTTTTTTTCCATTTCTGGTTTTCCTATCTTCTTTTTCGGGAAAAGTGGTAGTAGAGACTCAGTTATTCCAGAAGCTTTGCGTTGGTAATTTCTACAGCTAGAAGTAGTTGATATGGCAACTTGTGTTTATCCTCGATTTCAGCCTTACTCCAGCAGACTTGCACAGTTAATCAGATGTTTGTTTTATAAAGTCTCATTTAATTTGATTGCTGTCTTTTAAAGTTGTTGTAGTTTATACGTACCAGAATAAAAATAATGTGAGCAGGAGGCAGAGCGTTCCCGAGTCTCGTGGCGAACATGATTAATAATGAAGTTTCACAGCTGCACGCATCTCTTGATGGTTTGTCCTTATGGCAGGGAACAGCAGTAGGCTTCTGGAGTCATTTGTATTTGGTTTCAGAACACCATCGGATAGATACACGTATCCCCCATCTGCCCTGTGTGTTTCATCTAAACAGCTTCCAGTCTGGTCCAGGGTTTAATATAATCTTTGGGAAGAGACCCCAGTTGCTCTAGATAAATTGCAAAATGAATAATTGATCATTGGCGGTCACGTCATATTAAATATTGATATTTTATCAGGGAACCCGTGAAATCATTTCTGGTGTGTTCTGTAGGATAAATAAAAATTTTGGTTGCATTTTATATACGTGATGACTTTAGGGAGATAGAGTAAGTGTAGTTCTTGGTGAGTGTAGAGAAAAGGATAATGAACAAAAATTCTTCTACAGTGTACGCATTAAAGTTGCAAAATAGAGAGGAGTATTATCTGTACTGCCTGTCCACTTGACATTTCAATATAAAAATTGAAGTGGGTACGTAGAATTCAGCATTTTCTTTGCTTTTCAAGAACCAGAGGTTGAAATAATGACCTTCTCTTTTCCAGATCTCTTTGATAACTACATGCAGCAGGATGCTCACGAGTTTTTAAATTATTTGCTAAACACTATTGCGGACATCCTGCAGGAAGAGAAGAAACAGGAAAAACAAAACGGAAAATTAAAAAATGGCAACATGAATGAACCTGCAGAGAATAACAAACCAGAACTCACCTGGGTCCATGAGATTTTTCAGGGAACGCTGACCAATGAAACTCGATGCTTGAACTGTGAAACTGTAAGCATTGAGAGGGCTTTCGTGTGATTTGCTTGTGCGTACTTGTACAGGCTCTGTTTTGCGTGAGTGTGCTGTGGTCTACAGCGCCCAGCAGTTGTCTGCAGTATATGCGGATGATTCCGTTGATGTGTAGGAGCCCCAGGGGCAAACTTTTGGAAGCACGTCTCCATCCAAGATGTCTCTGCTGGCTAAAGCAGACAGATGAGGGAAAAATCTCAAAAACTGGATTGCTTTGAGTCATGGGCAAACTTGAAGGTCCACAAATTGAACTGTTAAACTGGACCTCCACCAGTTGTCTTGGATTTTGCTCATGTGAGACTTAGAATAGACCGTCTCCCCAACTTAAAGGAATCAGCTGTGGGTTGGTGAACTTGAAGTTGGAAGTCGAGCTTGGCTTTTGATTCCGCTGCAATTAGCTGGGCATTTGGCGAGTCCCTTATGGTGCTGTTGCCAGGCCTGGGTGGGCTCATGTGTTTGGATGAGTCTGGCACACGGTAGGCACTTACTATAGTTGAATTCGAAGACGTGGTCTCTGGAGCATGACTCAGGATGTCGCGTTTGCTTGGTATAATTTGATTTAACTTTGTGAGTGGCCTCATAATTTGGTGCTTAAAAGCCCAGCTTTAGGGGCGCCTGGGTGGCTCAGTCGTTAAGCGTCTGCCTTCGGCTCAGGGCGTGATCCCGGCATTCTGGGATCAAGCCCCACATCAGGCTCTTCCGCTGGGAGCCTGCTTCTTCCTCTCCCACTCCCCCTGCTTGTGTTCCCTCTCTTGCTGGCTCTCTCTCTCTCTCTGTCAAATAAATAAATAAAATCTTTATTAAAAAAAGAAAAAAAAAGCCCAGCTTTCGAGCCAGGCTGCTGAGTTTGTATGCCGGTTCTCCTGTGCCTTAGTTATGGGTGTCTGGGCATATTATTCAACCTCTCTGTCTTCACTCTCCTCATCTGTAAATTGGGTTGATGAGAGCACCTATGTCATAGAGTCGTTTGGGAGGAAATGAGTTAACAGTTGGAAAGCACACAGAGCCATGCTTGGCATGTAGCGAATATGCAATAAATGTCAGCTATTATTGTTTACTATAACTGCTAACAACATAGCAAATCTCTGAGTTCATTAGCAGTCTCAGAGTTTCTTTACATCATAGGAAAAATTCTGTAGGATTGTGCATTTTTCTGGAAGAGAGAGAGAGTACCTCTCATTAGTTTTTGCAAAGGAAATAGGACCCAGAAATGATTAAGAAATGTGGATATAAGTGAGAAGCTCTTTGTTTTTTTGGCAGTCTTTCTCCTGTCCTTTTAAACAGTTTTCAAATCAACATTCTGATTTGTTCATTGTAGAAACAACTAGAAAATATAGCTAAGCAAAAAGAGAAAAAAGAGAGTAAAAGTTACCAGTGATCTCCCCACCCAGAGATGATAAATTTGAAACATTTTCTAAAAATTGTGATCACATTTGCCCAGAGAGAACCACTTGAACATTTTGAAATATATCCTGCCAAAACATTTTCTACACATACTTTTCTATCTAGAGATCGTTCCTCCCTCCCTTTCTCCTTCTGTCCCTTTATATTTTATATTCCAGTAAAATCCAAATGAACGCAGGAGTAGAAGAGTAGAGTAAATCCCATACGGGTATTACTATGATCGTTAACACATCGGCCTGTCTCAGTCGTTTCTTGTTTCATGCTCTCTCCCCCACCCTTGCCAACCTGGTCATTTTTAAGCAAATCTCAGATAACTTCTCATTTCATTTATAGTTTCTTCATCACTTTGTGATGAAGGTAGGACATCTTTTTTTTTTTTTTTAAAGATTTTATTTATTTATTCGACAGAGATAGAGACAGCCAGCGAGAGAGGGAACACAAGCAGGGGGAGTGGGAGAGGAAGAAGCAGGCTTCCAGCGGAGGAGCCTGATGTGGGGCTCGATCCCATGACGCCGGGATCACGCCCTGAGCCGAAGGCAGACGCTTAACCGCGGTGCCACCCAGGCGCCCCTATTTAACCCTATTTTCTATTCTTTTTTCTTTCTTGCCTTCTTTTGTATCAATGAAATAATTTTTTAATATTTTGCATCTACTATATTGTTAGTTTCAAATTCTCTTACAGGTTACTCTGGAGACTGCAATATACATCTTTGCCTTAGTTAATTTTTTACCACTTTCCCAACATTGCTGGAACTTATGGAATACTTCATCTCCTTTTCCTTCTTTTGTGTTATTGTTTTGTGATAAACTCATAATTTTTAACATTTCACATGTTTTAAATCCATTGCAGTTTTTTATTCTTCTTGATACCGAATGTATTTTTAGAATAACTTAATTCCCTTTTATACATCAAAATCAAGGCCATATTGTAAATATTATAATTTGCAGATTTATAGTCTTTTTTTTTTTTCTTTCTTCCCTCTTTTTAATAAGGGAGTATTCCTGGCACCATCCTCATCTTCCTCTTGCATCTGTTCTGTCACCAAGTTCTGTCTGTTGTATCTCTTTTTCATCCCCTACTTCTGTCAGTTCCCACTGCTCATACCCTGGCTCAGGGCGCCCCTCAGCTCTTGACTGGCAATCTCTGCTAAATTGCAGTAACTTCTTACTAGATTTTCTGCCCTTTCGCTTGCCTCTTCCATGTTACTATCCTGTCCAACTAATAGCAATCTGTCTGTTCTTTGACTGTTCGGTAGAATTTGCAACTTATTTTTGTATCCCTAAAACACATCATTCAGTTTGTCTTGTCTTTTGTCTTTATATGAATGAAATAATACAATGTGTATTCTTCTGTGTACTGTGTTTTGGTTTTGCTTTTTTTGTTGAGTATCCCTTGTGAGATTCATTTTTGTTGCTGCATGATGCTTTCATTCTTTCTCATTGCCGTATAGTCTTCCATGTGTGAGTATGTGACAGTTCACTGGCTTATTTTCACTGTTGGTGGATATTTGGTTGTTTCCAGTTTGGGGCAACTATGAGCAATGCTGCTATGAACATTCCAATGCATGTAATCAAGTGTACATAAATCTATACATATATATTTTTTTCTCTCTCTCTATTTTTTCAGGTCCTATGGTATGCTTATCAGAAAATTTCAAATCCCCAAAGTGTTTGTCCCATTTTACACATGCAGTGTATGATCATTCTCATTTCTCCACATTGCTGTCTATACTTAAGATTCCTAGATGGCTTCACTTTGGGTAATATAGTGGCTGTGTAGCTGAGTATTATTTTATTCTGTAAATACCTCCCCCTGCCTCACACCTGCTATGTAAAGGCACAGATATTGAGGATACAGTGAGAGCCTTGCCTTTCTGGAACTTTCACATGGGAGACAGACATTAGTAACAAAGTGCATAATGAGTTTTGTCATGACAATTGTAAAATGCTGTGAAGAAGTACAGAGTACCCTATGAACTTGTGACACAGGAACCAGAACAGTGGGGTGGTGCATTTCTACGGTTAGCCGGGAAACCTGCAGCAGGCGGTGTAGCTGGGCTGGTCCTTTCAGTTATCTTTGAAATTAACACGGTTACTAAAACCATCCTGTGGAAAACTCGGTAGGAGTTTTCAGGAAGGCTCAGATGATAGGCTTAGTCACATTTGTAGTTTCTTTTTTTATCTATGAACAGGTTATTCGAGCCCAACAAATGCAGACAATGCACCCTCAAATATTTGTATGGCAGAAACTATCACCTAGCCTGTTACTTTCCTGGAGGGTTACCATTAGATGTGACACCTGTACCCAGAGATCCCCTTCAGAACTTCTGGATGATGGCAGGACGCCTGGGTGGCTCAATTTGTTAAGCATCTGCCTTCAGCTTAGGTCATGATCCCAGGGTCCTGGGATCGAGCCCCGTGTTGGGCCCCTTGCTCAGTGAGGAGCCTGCTTCTCCCTCTCCCTCTGCTGGTCCCCCTGCTTGTCCTGTCTTGCTCTCTATCAAATAAATAAATAAAATCTTTAAAAAGAAAAAACTTTTGGGTGATGCCATAGTTTGTTATAACAGGATTCCAACCATTATACTTGGTTTGTGGGAGTAAAAGCGAATGTATGAGCCTGTCTTTAAGGAGGATGGCATGCTCTGAAAAACCTGTATTTTTAATTTCTTTTTTTTTAAGATTTTATATATTTGAGAGAGAGAGCACGAGCGAGGGAGAGGCAGAGGGAGAAGCAGACTCCCCGCTGAGCAGGGAGCCTAATGTGGGGCTCGATCCAGGACCCTGAGATCATGACCTGAGTTGAAGGCAGATGCTTAACCGACTCAGCCATCCAGGCACCCCTGTATTTTTTATTTCTTAAAGCGATTAGACTTGAGGCAGAAGTTTTCTCTGGCGTTACTTAGGTAATCACCTCCATTTCTTAGATCCTTTAACTGGATGGGATCCTAGGAGTCATCCAATCCTTCCCTGCCAGTGCCCGCGTCCCTTCTGTGACATCCTAGCCAGTTGGTCACCAGCATCTGCTGGCCTCTGGCCAGAGATGGGGAACTCAGTCTCTCTGGGCGATGCATTCCATTTTTAGAAAGCTCTAATTGATAGAAAAGCCCTCTACTTTCTAAGAAAATCCATAACCTGCAGGCTGTTTTTGAGGACTTAGTGTAAAAGAAGACCTACCATTTAAGTTTTCCTTCCCAGGCTGAGAAATATGGGGCCCCCTTTGAGTACTGTCCTCTGCCCGAGGCAGGCGAGCAGCCTTTAGATGGTGCTTCAGTCACAGTTGTGAAAGCTCACAGTGGGATTCAGCTCTCCTAGATCCTCTGCTGCAAATTAGCCCCCAGGGGAGCGGGGAGCCTTGCCATTGTAGCTACCCCAGCTGCTGGTTCCTCCAGTTGTGCAAAACGCTTTGTGCCCTCCTTCTGGCTTTCAGAAAATATGATTTTTTTCCCCCTTGGTCTGCTTGTGATTGCAGTGCAAATGTCAACTGAGAGATTTATGGAGACAAACAGTTTCACCCTGCAATACACTTGGAGAGACTATTTTAAGGGGGCTAATTCAGTGCACACTTCCCCGTATAACCTTGATCGAGGCACTTCAGAACTGTGGCATGGGGATTTTCCAGCCTAGCCGTAGGGCTCCTTTGGTTGTTCTTTGCTTGGTTCATAAGATCTGCGGGGCCACTTGGAGCTTAATTTTGTTGTTGTTGTTAATTTCCCCCCTTTCCATTTAAGTTGAGTTTTTGCTTTGCAAACCTGTGGTTTTTAGTGCTTCCCGGGGGCTTTAAGGCACATTTATATCTGTCACTGGAACCAAAAGGGTGTCTAAAGAACTGCTTTATTAAGTACCAATTGCACGGCTCCTTCTTGCTTCATTTGCAGAGGTTAAAATTGATTCAGTAGAGCTTCTGAGCCCTTTACAGAAGAGGAGTGGGGATGGGAGATGTGGCCAGGTGAGATCACTGAGCCATGATTCTGAGTCCCTCAGGGTGGGCTGTCGTTACCACCTGTCCTAAGCCCGCGGCTCTGTCACTGCCCTGAGACAGCACATTTTCAGTTCCTGGCTGATCATCGTGGAACAGCCGCCTGGCCACCTTTTCTGCTAAACCAAGGAAAGGAGTCTGGGGGTTCGAAGCACATCTGAGTATGATGTTAATTACTCAGGACCTTCGGAAAGCTCATGATTTATATGTATGCCTACATATTAATTTGTCTTATTAGTTGATTTGTAATCAAACACAAGAGCGGGTAGGGTCACTTAATTTTCCTAGATATCTTTTAAGCCAGTTTTGGGGTAACTCCATGCCCAGAACTGGGGAAAAGAAAGAATAAGATGTAGCCTGTGCTTGCTGGGAGTATTGGAGTCTCAGTGACATATATGTTTCCTTGGAGACAAGCTGTATTTTCACTTAGACCAGAATGCGATCCTTGTGTGTGGGAAGAAAGTGGTTTCATTATCTGGCAGCTTTCTGGGGAGACAGGAAGGCAAAAAAAAATACGGAAAAGAATTGCTTGATCACCCATTGCTTTTGACTGTTTCATTCTGAGTCGGGGGAGAGAAAAACCCTAATGGAAGGGTTTAGAGCCATGTGTGTTCAGATCCCCCAAGGGGTTGATCCACCTGAGTAGTGTTTTCTCACACTCTAAATTCTGGAAGCAGTTTACACTGGGAATTGGGGAAGTTGCAGTAACTTTTTTCATTTAGTTAATTAGGTTTGTACCTTTCTCCCCTCCCTAAAATAATTAAGAAATGATTTGCATCCAGCAGGAGACAATATTTCTTTGTCTTTGCACCCTTCAAGTAAAAGCTTTCCTAGATCTGATACTCCCTTTCTAAATTGTATACGATTTCAGTTGGCTCTGATCCTTTTATTTTCCCCTAGAGAAGGACCATTTAGGTTTAAAAAGTTTTACTAATTAAAAGATATAATACCTATGGATTATTTTTTACAAATCAGACACGGGAATGTATAAAAAGAAAATCATTTATAATTCTGCTATCCAGATGCCACCACTGGCTATTAGAAATCATTTGTTCAGTTATATATTCATGCATTTAAGAAATATTTATGGGGTCCCCACTAAATGCTGGAAATTATTTTATATACTAAGGATATAGTATTTAAACAGACAGAAAAGATAGTCCCTGCTCTTTTGTTTACTAAATATACACATTTGAAGCTATACTTTTCCCTTTAAGCACTGCATTAGCCACATCCCACAAATTCTGATTTTTCTTTGTCATTAGTTAAAAATATTTTCTAATTTCTCTTGTGCTGTTTTCCCTTTGATCCATGTATTACTTAGAAGTAACTTGTTTAACTTGCAATTATTTTGATTTTCCTAGATGCCTTAATTATATTGATTTCAGATTTAATTCTGTGCGGTTAGGGAATATATTCTGTATTATTTCAGTCTTTTAAAATTTACTGGGACATGTTTTATATCCTAACACATGGTTTATCCCAGTAAATGTACTTTAAAACAAGGTCTCTCAACCTTGGAACTATTAATACTTAAAGTCAGATAATTCTTGGTTGTGGGGGCTGCCCCCTGTGCATCATGGGACGTTTAGCAGCCTCCCTGTCTTCTACCTACTAGATACCAGTAGCAGCCCCCAGCAGGTGACAGCGAAAACATGTCCAGACATGGCCAGATGTCCCTTGGAAGGAAAAGTTCCCCTTGCTGAGAACCACTGGTTGAACAGAATATATATTTTGTAGTTATAGAGTTCTTCAGATTTCTATGTTTTCCTTGATTTCCCCACAGTCTTTCTATCAGTTGCTGAGAAAGGGGTGTTAAAATACCTAACTATGGTTGTGGGGGCACTGGGGTGGTGCAGTCAGTTATGCATCCAACTCCTGTTTTCGGCTCAGGTCCTGAGATTGAGCCCCGTTGTTGGGCTCCGTGCTCAGTGGGGGGTCTGCTTGATATTCTCTCTCCCTCTGCCCTTCCTGCTTGTGCGTGCTGTCCCTGTCTCTCTCTCAAATAAATAAATCTTTTTTTTTTTTTTAAATCTTAACTATAATTGTGGGATAATTTTTTTTTCTTCCTCTAATTCTGTCAGTTTTTGCTTCATAAAACTTTTACTTTTTTTTTTTAAAGATTTATTTATTTGAGAGAGAGAGTAGGGGGAGGGGCAGAGAGAGGGAGAGAGAGTCCTCAAGCAGACTCTGCTGAGCACAGAGCCCAATGCAGGGCTTGATCCCGAGACCCTGAGATCATGACCTGAGCCAAAATCAAGACTCAGCTGCTCAACTGATGAGCCACCCAGGCGCCCCACTTTTTTTTTTTTTTTAAGTAATGTCTGCCCAACATGGGGCTGGAACTTACAACCCAAGATCAAGAGTCACATGCTNGGAGAAAGAGAATCTCAAACAGACTCCCTTCTGAGTGTGGGGCCTGACAAGGCAACGCAGGGCTCAGTCTCACAACCCATGAGATCACCACCTGAGCCAAAATCATGAGTCAGTCGCTTAACTGACTGAGCCACCTGGGTGCCCCTTGTTTACTTTTTAAAAAACAACTTTATTGATGTATAGCTTATATGCCATCAAGTTTATCCTTTCAGTAATTTTTAATTTCCTGAGTTGTGCAGCTATCATCATAATCCAGTTTTTTTCCTAATTTTTATTGGAATCCATAATCCAGTTTTAAAATATTTTTATTACACCAGTAAGATCCCTTGTACCCAGCAGTTAATCTCTGTTGCAAGCCTCAGGCCACCACTAATGAATGTTTATTCCATCAATGTTTAATGTAATTACTGGTAGGGGTGGGTTTGGGGCTCCCACTTTATTATTTGTTTTCTATTTATTTCCCCTCAGTTTTTTGTTTTTATGTTCCTCCTCCTCTGCTTTTATTGAAAAAATTATTTTAATATATATATTGGTATATGTGCATATATATTTGTATAAACAATTCCATTTTAATCTTCCTCTTAGTATGTATTTGTGTGTATGTTGTTTGGCTGTTTCTCTAGAGATCATAATATACATTAATTATTGTTCACAGTCCACGTACAGTTAATAATGTCACTGTTTCATATAAAACAGAAAGCTTGTAACTGTACAGGTGCATATTCCTTCTGCCTGCCCCCACCTTATCTTGTCCTTACGCTGTAGTTGTCGTATGGATTACATTTATGTATATCGTAAACCCCACGGGGCAATGTCAAAGTTACCATTCTTGATGCTCTTCATTCTTTCTTGAGGATCTGGATTTCCATCTGGTATTATTTCCCTTTGGCTTGAAGAACTTCCTTTAACCTTTTTTTTTTTTTTTTTTTTTTTTTTTTTTTTTTTTGCAGTGCAGGTCTGTTAATAATGAATTCTCTTTATTTTGCCTTCATTCTTGAAGGATCTGTTTATGGGCTATTGACAGGTTGGGGGGGGTTTGTTTTTTTTTTTTTTCTTCAGCACATTAAAGATGTTGTTCTACTGTCTCTGCCCTCCATAATTTCTGATGAGACATCAGCTTCCAACTGAACCATTCTTTTGTAATATGTCATTTTTCTCTCCATGTTTTTAAGATTTGCTTTTTACCTTTGACTTATTACAGTTGGATTATGCTGTGCCTTGGCTAACCGTCTTTGTATTTATCTTACTTGGTGTCTCTTGAGCATTTTGAATCTATAAATTACGTTTTTCACCAAATGAGGAAATATTTCGCCATTATTTTTCAAATAGCTTTTCTGCTCTATTCTCTCTCCCCTTCTGAGACTCCAATTATATGTATGATATTTTCTAACAGTTTTCTGAGTATCTGTTAATTTTTATTTCATCTTTTCTTTTTCTTTATTCTTCTCATTGGATAATTTTCTGTTGAATTGTCTTCCAATCCACTTTTTCTTTCCTTTGTCATCTCTAGTTCATTGTTAGGTCCATCTGGTGTATTAATTTTTCAGTTCTGGAATTTCCATTTGATTCTTCTTTTTTTTTTTTTCCTATTTGCTGAGATTTCTTATCTGCTAAAAAAAAAAAATCTTGTCTGCTAATTTCAATATCTGCATCATCTGAGGATTGGTTCAGTTGTCTTAAGAATGTCTCCCATTAAGTGGGTGATGGACATTGGGGGGGAGCATAGTTAGCTGAGTTTTATAGTTTTCTGGAGGAGTGTAGGAATGGCAAGATCTTAGTCATTCCTGGAGCCAGTCTTTCATTTTAGTGAGGGAGAGTCAGACAATAAAAAAATGCAAATAAAACATTTATAATATGAAGTCATTGTATTGGTTATCTGTTGCTTTGTTATAAACCACCCCAAAACTCTGAGACTCAAATCAACTATCATTTATTATAATTCATTCAACTCTGGGGTGGCTGAGGGTCACCTGATCTAGGCTGGACCTGGTGGAGCTTGTGTGTTTGTATTTCAGCTGGCTCACTCCTGTATCTGCAGGCTGGCTAGGCATTTTGCTCTAGATTGGGCTTGGCTGGGGCACCTTAGTGAGAACAGTTCTCTTTCATGGGTCTCTCATCTTCTTCCTGGGAATAGTGGACTAGCCTGGGACCCCTGGGTGGCTTAGTCGGTTAAGTGGCTGCCTTTGGCTCAGGTCATGATCTCGGGGTCCTGGGATTGAGCTCTGAATAGGGCTCCCTGCTCAGTGGGGAGTCTGCTTCTCCCTCTCCTCCTGCCTCTCCCCCCTCTCACGCATGCTCGCTTTCTCTCAAATATGTGAAATCTTAAAAAAAAAAAAAAATAGTGGACTAGCCTGGGCTTATCCTTCTTATGGTGATGACAGAAATGCAAAAGAGTAATTTCATAAGTGCTTGTTCAAGCTTCTGCTTATGACATGTCCTCTAACATCCCATTGGCCAAAGCAAGTCATATGGCTGAATTCAGAATCAAGGATGAGAAGCATATCTCTTGATGAGAGGATCTGTAAAGTCATACAGCAAAGAAGCCAGTGTAGGCAGTGGTGAAGATCTGGGCCTTTCCTGCATTCTACCATAGCAGTAACAAGTGTCACTTAAAAAAAAAAGAAAAAAAAAAGGCAGAATGGTGGAGTGTGTGTATATGTGTAAGGGCATGTGTATGTGTGTAAATACATACATGCCTTTTTTATACAAAACTGGAATTCACTTATATAAGGATGTGTAGCGTTCTCATTCATTTAATATGATATGATACCCACTATGTATAAACCATTCCCAGCTCTTTGCTTATTTTAGGCCATTTACAGTTTTTATACCCCTCCCCGACTTACTGGGTGTTTACTTTTGAAAGCGCCTTACATGTATTATTTTATCTTTGTAACAGCCTGATGAAATAGATACTCTTACTGTCCCCACTTTATAGATGAGGAAACTGAGGTACACCAAGGCTAAGTAACCGGCCTGCAGTCATCCACTGCGTAAGTGGCAGAGACAGGATCGGGAACTGGAAAGTCTGTCTCCACACCCTTTCTGGTGTATACTAATAAAAGTGTAAAAGATTGTGTCCACATTCGGAATATTTCTTCAGATAATGGCCTAGTGGTGGAGTATTGGGTCATGGGGTGGTTGTCCCACTTAAAGGAGTGTTTTCTCATTTTGCTGCCAATTGACTGAACACGTCAAGGTGTTTGCGGAGCTAGTTTGTCCCTCCCACTGCATGCCAGGGTTGCCCACGAACTGCTGGAATGCAAGGAGTTTCACTCCGTGAACCTCACTAAGTATGAGAGCCAGGACTGGTGTGGTATGAAAGGCAGGGGCCGAGAAACAGCTGGGCCAGAGAGCCAGCTCCTGAGAGCCAGTCCGCCGGCATGGGAGTCTGTGTGAGCCAGGGCTGCAGGCCAGCTCCAGGCCCAACTGATCACAGACAGCCCAGGCCTCTGCCAATGATGGCCGTTTCCCCAGCTCAGGGACAGGTGCACGTGCGGTTCGTGTAACCCTCCGGCCTGGCACCCAGTATCGCCCTGGCCCCAGGCACAGTTTGGATGAGGAGGCACAGGAGCGAGTGAGGTCAGGGGATTGGAAGAAGATGCAGGCGGCCCCCCAGAGTAGTGAGTTTTAGAAGTCTCTTGTCTTTTTTCCATTTTTCTCATTCTGCCAGTTTGGGCTAGATGGGTATTTTGTCTGATACTTCCTACTTTGAAAGGAGGGGGAGAATGAGTGGAGAAGAAGGGAAATCTGGTTGCTTGTTAATTATTAAAAGTTCTGAATTAAAGCTGGAATGGGAATTCAGGTAAATTGAGAATTTGGGATTTTCTCTAGACTGGGGTGGTTTTGGTGTGACTCGTTGTCAGCGGGTATACAAAACCACACATGACTACACCCGCAGTTTTGGGTTTTGGTTACCGGTGAGTGTTCAAGATTTTATCTCCTATGTCTGTTATGTATTTTGTACCTAATACTTTTTTGTTTTTTTCTTTGCTTCAGGTTAGTAGCAAAGATGAAGATTTTCTTGACCTTTCTGTCGATGTGGAGCAGAATACATCTATTACCCACTGTCTGAGGTAACCTCGTGAATTCTGACAATGATCTGAGCTTTTGATCAGGCTAGTGAGTAAGTGGGTGGGGGGGGGGAATACTGTATTTCCTCAGGAGGTAATCTTCCTTTCTGTTAAACCCATATAATCCTATTATTTTCTATTTCTTCTTTCCCAAGAGAGATTAAAAATAAGTGTATGTGGTCTAGAGAAGAAGGATCCTGCTGAGAAGAAAGAGGATCAAGTGGAAGTCATTAGTCATTAAGTTGAAAAATAAGTTTTAATCTTTCATGCAGATGTGGGCTTTGGCTTTCATCAGTCTCTCTCTCTCTCTCTCTCTCATCTCCGTCTCTCTGAAACACACGATTAATACACGCTACCCTTTCCTAACATTACTCTTTTTCTAAGCTAATTTGAAAAATTATGTACTTTTGAGTTGAGAGCCAGTGAGGGAACCGTCTGTTCCTCTATCTTTCAGCGGTCTGTGGAGATGAGTGGTGGAAAGAAATTCCTCCTATTGTTAGGGTTGAGCAAAGGTAAGGAGCCCGGAGTACAGAACAGCACATGCCTGGGATTCCAGGCATATTGTGTATTGACTTGAACGTTGAAAATGTGCCTGGGAGTCCACACACAGACATGATTCCCTTTACCCTTCTTCCCTCTCCTGCTTTCAGTGGGTTGTGAGGGCTTAGAAACAGCCCAGAGCTGCTGTAGACACTGAGTGTGGAGAGGGAACACCAGACAGCCCATCTCTCATAGCACTTACATTCTGGGGGGAATCCACAGGCAGCGGTTGGTGCTTTGAAGGAAATTAGATAGGTCTCCAGAGTGGTTGGTTGTGGGGATGCCAGTGTGGACCTCATGGTCAGGGCAGGCCTCCCGTTGCTTAGGGTACCACAGCTCAGAGACATTTTACAGTGTCTAACAAGGCAGTGTGCATATTTGTCAAGGGCGATTGCGTGACAGAAGTGTTATTTCAGTTCAGGTTACTTGGAACCTTTTAGAAGGGGAGATTAAGGGGTGCCTGGGTGGCACAGTCGTTAAGCATCTGCCTGTGGCTCAGGGCGTGATCCCAGCGTCCTGGGTTCGAGCCCCACATCAGGCTCCTCGGCTGGTATCCTGCTTCTTCCTCTCCCACTCCCCCTGCTTGTGTTCCCTCTCTCGCTGGCTGTCTCTCTCTCTGTCAAATAAGGAAATAAAATCTTTAACCAAAAAAAAAAAAAAAGGAGAGATTAAGGGGACTGGCGGTGGTGGTTGGCTGTTAGAAAGTCATCTGGCGGGGGACAGCACCAACGCCAGCATGGAAGAGCTGTCGTGTTGTGTGAGTGGGTGGTGAGGGCGCTGACTGCTTTCTGGTTTCCCAGGGCCCCAGGTCCCCCTCCGCTCCCCGCACTGATGAATTAGTTACACAGCACTTCCTGTTGGTTTGGCGCACCAGCCCGTGCGTCCAAGTGCCCCAGGTCCAGGTGCGTAGGACGAGTGTGTTAACTCTTTGTTTGCAAAGTGTTTTGTAGGCCAGGGTATTCTTCCGAATGGTTCTGTGTATGGCATGGGTTCCTAATATTCCTGTGACAAGAAGCCATCTTTGATTTCCCCAACGTCTAATGATCACAGGGAGTGGAAAAAGTTATGGTTTTGGTAACTTTAGTTACAGATGAAGGAATGGGAGGAAAGATATTACTTGCCTATTCCCCTGACTTTTTTTTTTTCATGATTTGGAGTTAGGGAGATTTGGGTTAGGTTGACTGCTTCTCCTCCCTTCTAAGAAATTCCTGGGCTGCTCAAAAGGGCAAATGGCAGTGGCTGTAGCCTTGAGATCTCAGTCAGCCAGGTAGAGGGCTTACTGGTGAGTTACCATTTTAATCTTTGGGGGAAACTTATGAAGAAATATAACTCAGATTTATGTTACCTGTATTGATTGATTGATTGACTTGAGAAATACATATATTGGTCATGCATAGCTGAGGTAGGCAGGCTGGAGGGCATTTGGAGATGTTAAAGTTGGGATGGAAGAGTATGAAAGAGCTTTGGAATACCTTTTATTTTTAAAATTTTTTATTTTTTTAAGGATTTATTCATTTATTCCAGCAAGAGAGTGCATGCACATTTCAGCAGGGGGAGGGGCAGAGAGAGAGAGAATCTCATAGAGTTCCCCCAAGTGCAGACAAGGGACTTGATCTCATGACCTGAGCCAAAACCAAGAGTTGAACACTCAACGGACTGAGCTATCCAGGTGCCCCTGGATGCCTTTAAACATTAGATTTGCATCTGATTGGACTGACTGGGCTGATGATTCCACGTTGCCTGCCCTACCCCCATTTGACATCATCCCTAAAATAGACCTTGACTGAGTTACCTATACCTGCCCTCACACGTGCCTGAGACCGCACCTCTCCACCAGGAAGACAGGCCCGCGCTGGGTGTTGCCATTTACCCTCACGCTCCCAGAGTTCTGGGCTGGGAGTGGCAGCTTTTGAACCTATCCCGAAAGAACGAAGTGCCAGAGAAAGGCCCAGGGAATCAATGACGCCAGCTGATCCATTAGCGGTTTCCCATCTGAGGCTAAAGAGAAGGAATAATTACAATCTTTTGGGCCCCTTTCATCGTTCAGGTTGGTTTGCATTCTTAAGGGTTTGTTTTTAAAATTAGAACTCTGAGTTTTCTTCTTACCGTGTCTGCATATGTCTTCTGATGCGATATGTTTTCTTTCATTTTGATGACCAAAAAGAAATTACAGATCAAGCTAAAATTGTAGGATTTGAATGTAAGGTCTCTGCCACCTCCTTCTAGATGATTAATTCCAGTCTCGTTTACGGCTTTCGTCCCAGAGGAATGATGAAATAAGTAGTGGTTACGTTCAGGATACCGGGCTACAGAAACCATTAGATCCATACTGTAACTGAACTAGAGTCCTCACATTTCAAACGCCAGTCCTGCGTCTCAGGCAGGGTGAGCCATCTGTATCATAAGTGAATACCGGGAAAGTTTTTTCTTTTCTTCTTTTGAGAAGCTCAGGGATGGCCTCAGGCAAAAACTTCAAATATGTGAAGTTTATCTTAATTATCCTTCCATGGTCTTTTGGGTATTTTTTTGCCTTTCACTTCAGTGCCTGAGTCCCTCCCCGTGGCTCCTTCACAGAAACCTTCACCTTAAGCTCCACGTTGTGGAACCACTTTCCCTTGTGCTGCCTTCCTCGCATTCAAAATGCCCGTTCTCCCGGTGCTGGGGAGGTCAGCTGGAAGGGAAGTAGCTTGTCATTCTCCCGTAGCTCTGTTTTTAAAATTTATCTTCCATAAAATGAATTCCTTTTCTACTTATATTAAGAAACCTCTTTTAAGTCATCTGTACACGCAGTGTGGGGCTCGAACTCATGACCCCGAGATAAAGAGTCTCGTGCTCTACTGACTGAGCCAGCCAGGCGTCCCTGAGAAACGTCTGTATACAAAGTTCATATGCTCCCCCCACCACACATCCATTGCCACATGCTTATCTATTGGTTTCTCTGTTCTATTTCTCTGACCTGTGTTTGCTTAGTACTGATGTGTAGTATTTTCTAATATCTGACATGTATTTCTCATGCATTTCTTTTTTCAGTCTTCTCTAATACTCTCAGTGGTTCTCAAATTTTGGTGTGTATGAAAATCACCTTGGGGAAGTTGGCAAAAATAGGGGCCTTGCCCATAGTCAACTTCAGTGAGCCTCGGCCTCGTTTTTTTTTTCTTCTTTCCAGAGCCCAACAATGATTTATTTGTTTTGGATATCATATTCTTTTTTTTTTTTAAAGTTTTTAATTTTAATTCTGGTATAGTTAACGTGCAGTGTTACATTAGTTTCAGGTTTACAGTATAGTGATTTAACAATTTTGTACATCATTACTCAGTGCTCATTCATGGTGGATGTTCTCTTAACCCCTTCACCAATTTCACCCCTCCCCCCACACACCTCCCCTCTGGTGACCATCTGTTCTCTGTAGTTACTAGAGTCTTTTCTTGGTTTGCTTCCTTTTTTCCTTTGTCCATTTGTTTTGTTTCTTAAATTCTACATATGAGTGAAATCATATGGTATTTGTCTTTCTCTGACTGACTTATTTTGCTTAGCATTATACTCTCTAGCTCCATCCATGTTGTTGGAAATGGCAAGATTTCATTCTTTTTTATGGATGAGTAATATTTATGACTGAATAATACACACGCACACACACACCCCACTTCTTTACCCATTCATGCATCGATGGACACTTGGGCTGCTTCCATGATTTGGCCCTGGCCATATCTAACTTGAGTGAGCCTGGGCCTCTCTTTTTAGTTAATTTTCTAGGTGATTCTAATACCACCAACGTTGGAGATCCACTGCTCTGGATCTTCGCTGCTCAGACGGTGGTCCATGGGCTGGCACCATTGACATCGCCTGGGAGCTCATTAGAACAGTATCTTAGGTCTCCCCCAAGAACGAAAGAGCAAACCAGAATCTGCATTTTGACAAGATCTCTAGGTGATGCAAATGCATGCTAAGGTCGACAAAGCCCCGGGAACAGTGGCTCTCAGACTTCCAAGCCTATTGGAACCACCTGCTTTACCTGGAGAGATGCTGATGTAACTGAGGGGGACCAAGGGGAGGGATTAGGCACTGAGATTGTTTTGAAAGCTCCCCAGGTAATTCTAATGGGCGGCCTGGAGAACTGCCAATGATGCTGATGTCATCCTTAGAACAAAGCTTCCCAACTGGTGTGCCACAGGGAAGAGGTTACAGGTGTGTATGGGTCCCCCGGGCTCCTAGGAGGCGGGGCAGGGCCTCTGCGCAGTATCTCCCGACAGACCTGCTTTACCTTAGTTGCCTGCTGGGGTCAGCCCCTTCTCCTAACCTAGCCACATTGTCCATTCTCCACCCACAGATGCGCTGGAAGGATTACCATGTCCCTTGGTGGGGGCAGGGGATGAGCCTCCAGCCAGCAGGGGCAGGGCAGGATGGTGGCTACTTGTAAATCGGGCCTTTAAGGACTAACTTTGGTATATTTCCACCTATCTGGGTCTGCAAATACTTCAGAAAGCTTTCTTTGAAAAACAAGAGTAGAAAGTGTTTCAATCCTTTTTCACTGCTGTGCTTGCCTTGATCATTGTGGTTCTTCAGCTGGATGAAGAGGTTTATCTGTGGTAGGCATGCCAACGATGTGAATCTCCATCATCACCCAGACTCTCCTCCCCCTCTTCCCACCCCCCCCACCAGTTCTACCCCAGTCCTGCGTAGGCCAAGAAAAGCGTTCACATCAGTTACTTCGTTGAAGAGTTAGCCTGTGTTCATTCAGCTAAGTCTGGGTCTGTGTTATGCATCAAGCACCTGAGATTTGAGAGTTGAGTATAATCACCTTCTGAATTGTATTCTTGCCTCTCAGTCCCTCCAATCCTTCCTCCATAGTGTGACCAAAAATGGTATTTCTCAAAAGCACTGTCTAATTATGTCTTTTCCTTGCTGAGACCTGTTAGTGGGATTCTAGAGCCAAAGGGTCCATGCCAGCTTCTAAGACACACTCCCTCCCTTGCCTCCATGTCCCTGTGCTGCAGCAGTCCCTCTGTCTGGAATCCTTGACTCTTACCCACCTGGCACACTTTCCCTCTTTGAGAACCTGACTTCAGCATCAGCCCTTGGAAATGATGTGCATTACCCCAGTTCGAGTTCATTTCTCCTTCCTCTGTGCTTTCCCCTGGACTTGATACACCTGCCTCTGTCTTCACGCAGCCAACAAATGGAGTGCCATGCTGCATTGGGCCTGTTCTCAGTGCTGGGGATGTGGCAGTGAGATAGATGGAACCACTGCCCACAGAGAGAGGAGGCAAGTAATCAAATAGGAGGATGGTTTCAGGTAGTGCTGAGTGCTCAGAAGAAAACAAGACAGCAAACAGGATAGAGGCTGGGTGGATTTGCAGAAGGGGGACAGAGAAGTCTTCTCCCAGCAGGTGACATTTATGCTGAGTTCTGAACAGTGAGCGGAGCCAGCCATGGAAGTATCTGGAAAGGCACCGTTTGGGGAAGCTGCACATGCAGAAGTGCTGAGGCAGAAAGGCTGGGTGGCACTCCGGAGGGAGGGTAGGAGGTGAGGTCAGAACAGTCAAGGCTCTGAGGACCGAGGGCTTGTCTGACTTGGCAAGGTATTTGGTTTTATTCCTAAGCGTACTGGGGAACGGTTGGAGGGTTTAAGGTGTGACAATTGTGTGAAATGATTTTTTTAACTGCACGGAACACTGCCTGTTGTAAATGGCTCACTTGCCCGTGTCTCTTAGGCTGGGGGCAGCGTGAGGGCAGGTGCTTCTGTGAACAAACCCCCAGCACCAAGCCCAGAGGACTGTCGGTTAACGGTTGAGTAGTGAATGAATGAACAATCTACGTTTTCTTTTGATAAACTCTGTTTAAGTGTGAGTCAATAACACCATGTAAATAACATTGTCTGTTTAATAAAAATCTGATCATTCTGGTGCTAGGACACTCCCTATGAATAAAGAAATATCACAGGCTCTCTCCAGACTCTAGGGTATTATATTCTGGATGTTCTTCTCAGCCTTTGAAGCAGTACCGCAGGAATGCTAAGTAGAATCTCAGTGACCAGGAAGGAATGAAAAGCTGTGACATTTAAAAAATGGAAACTCTAAGTAGTGCAGTAAAACCTCATGATAGGGGTGAATACGGATAGAATATCACAATGGCATTTGTTCTCAAAAGGAGCCAAGGTGCAGGGTGGGGAGCAGGGGATTGTAGGAAGCAGGCATCTCCTGGTCATGAGGGATTTTCTTAGTTCAATCTAAGGGCAGTGGTATATGATTTAAATTTCATTGTCTTTACCTTTGTGCCCTTTGAAAATACACACCACCTGAGAGACACTGGTTTTCATTACAGGGTAATGTTACCTTGCATCTTCTGTGCTTGACTTTTTTTGGACCTGACTTACAGTGTAACAATGGGCTGTTACAATAATTGAGTATTTTTCTGTTCTAATTTTTAATCACCAGGGTACAGGTAGTCTTGTTAAACCTTGAGATTTGTTTTTTGAATCCATTGGAAACCCTAATTTATATCCATCTGTGTCCCATGAAATGAAGTTCTCCCTCCTTGAAAATCTCCAGTGGTGAAGTCATAGCCCAGGCCAGCAGACGTGGACTAATGGCAGTCATAGCACCCACTCATAAGAAAGATCTCTTCTCATTACATTTTCCCCCGCATTCACTTAAAAATTACCCTGCAGGTCGCCTGGGTGGCTCATTCGGTTGAGTGTCTGCCTTTGGCTCGGATCTTGATCTCAGAGTCCTGGGATTGAGTCCTGAGCCAGGCTCTCTGCTTAGCGAGGGAATCTGCTTCTCCCTCTCCTCTGTGCTCTTTCTCTCTCTCTCTGAAATAATTTTAAAAATTACCCTATAAGTAATAAAGGGTTTAAAACATGGTATAGCAAGTACACTTTGGACTGTGTTTTGAGTTGAAAATATTTTTCTCTGCAGAGACTTCAGCAACACAGAAACACTGTGTAGTGAACAGAAATATTATTGTGAAACATGCTGCAGCAAACAGGAGGCCCAGAAAAGGTGCGTCCAGGATTTAGCCCGGAGGGTGGCTTTGTGTTGAAGCAAAGAACCATGTCTGCTTTTGAATCTCAGTTCCATGGGCTCTTGGCCAAGTAGCTTTGGAGAAGTCAGTTGCCTTCCTTCCTGGAGAAATGAGGATAAGAATGCCTGCCTTGGAGACTTGTCCATTTCTCTGATTGTTGGGTCATTTGTTCATTCATTCATTCAACAAATATTTATTGCATGCTGCGTGCCGTGCCAGATACTGTGCTGGGTAAACGAGTGGTGATCAGATATAATTACTGTCCTCTTGGGATGAAAGGCAAATTATAAAAAGAACGTAGCATATAACACATAGTAGATATCTAGTAATATTGTTGGTGTTGCCTAAATATTGGAACCTCTTATTCAGAAACACAAGAGGTTAAAAAAGTTAATCATTTAATTTGGAAACACGAGGAACTCAATAACACATCAGTTACATGGATGGGCGATAAGAAGTCACCACATTCTGAACTGATACGGGATCCATGCTTGCCTATCTTTTTACCAGCTCCAGCCGGTTACAGCCCCTAGACGGTGCGATAATCAGGGATTCTCTGCTATCTGCCCCGGAAATCAAGAAACTTGACATTTTAATTATGCTGTGATGCCTTACTGTGATTTAAACTCACCCTGCCCATGGTTGTGTAACATTCAGAATAACTCACAGCAGCTCATCACTGCCGTCTGAAACCTTCCAGGGTCTGGAGCTGGGAGGTGGAAATAGTTCCCCTGCCCAGCCTCCCCACCTGCCCCAGACATGTCCATCTTCCCTTGCTGCATCAAAACTCATAAAAGGTTAGTCAGTCTGGCAGATGGGAGTAGAGGGCAGGGGTGGTTAACTGTTGTGAGTGATCAGGGGAGCTCATTTCTGCTTCCTGTTCTTAGAATCTCAGCCTGCCCAAGGCCAGCCCCGGCCTTCCTGGGCGGCATGAATGTTTGTTCTGCCCTGGAGGTTTTATTGATTAAAATATTGTATGGGGTTCCCACACAATAACTATTATAAAATATGGGGTTCCCCACAATTCTTGAAAAATTGTAAAGTATGGGGCTCCCCCATGATTCTTATGTTTCTGCTGACATTGCTATTTTGGTTATTTTTATGAACAGGGTTTTACCTCCATAGATTCCTGAAAAATAGTCTCTTAAAATTTGTCCTTTTCAAATAATAGGCATTGAAAATGTGTACAAGCTGAACAGCAGTGACCCTGACTCAGGGTGAGGGTCCTGGAAGGTGACCGAAGATCCTCTATTCTAGCAGAATTACCTACATGAACTGTTGTTTGGGGGAATTTTTTACCGAGGAATATTAATGGTCACCTAGTGAAAAAAAAGCTTTCTGTGTTGGGAGAGGCTGCATCCGACAAAAGAGAATGAATGGTTCCTTCACTGTAGGATTTCTCAAAACCTTCAGTGTGGCAAGTGCGCAGGGAGGAGCTTCAGAATAGAAAGTAACCCTGTCCAAATGGGCCCCAGGAACCCCGGCTCTGTTAACACCGCCAGTGTTCCACCAAGCCCAGTGTGGGGAGGGTAGCCCTGAGCCAACCCCTGCATTTTCCGAACGACCAAACGGAGAGCCACACCTGGGGAATGCCTCACACGGAGTGAGCGAGCGGGAGCCTGGGGTGCCTGGCTCCCTGACTGCCAGCACTACAGTATGGGAAGCGTCCCCGCCGGACCTCGGAACCTGGAAGCTCAACCTTCAGCCTTCTGCTTGTCCCCCCTCCAACTTCCTTTTCTCAAAAGCTGTCAGCCCTCCTCTCCCCTATCTCCCCTACCTCCCTATGGAGGGGGTGTGGTTGTCCAAACACTCTTCCTTTCTGGAAGGCAGCAGGCCGTCATGGAGAGCAATTGCATGTCCTATTTTTTATAGGTACAAAAATTCGGGACGGTCTCCCTTGACCAAACCGAAACAGCGCCCTGCGGTGGCACTTGGCTCTTGCTGGCTGTGCCCCCTGTTGGCTGAGAAAGTCGGTGAAGCCAGCTCTCCGCAAGCACGCCCCTCTTCAGGCTTGCGAGCGGTGCGGTGGTAGGCTGGGTTGAAGCCTGTTCCAGCCCTCCTGCTGTCCGTTCGTTCGTGTAGCGGCGGCGTGTTCTCTCCCCTGACGGCCGCGGGGGACAACTGATGGTCTGTCTGTGGTTTCTTAGGATGAGAGTGAAAAAGCTGCCCATGATCTTGGCCCTGCACCTGAAGCGGTTCAAGTACATGGAGCAGCTGCACAGATACACCAAGCTGTCTTACCGGGTGGTCTTCCCGCTGGAGCTGCGGCTCTTCAACACGTCCAGCGACGCCGTGAACCTGGACCGCATGTACGACCTGGTGGCCGTGGTGGTGCACTGCGGCAGGTGAGGCCGGCGGGGAAGCGGGGTGGTGCCCGAGGAGACCCAGGCGCCTTTCCTGGCCGCGAGCCTCGCTGGTCGTGGTGCTTTTGAGAGTGTCTCCCAAGCTTTTATTTACCATCACAAAGTGAATCTGAAATGTACTCTTTTAAAAAAAAATTTTTTTTAATGTACTCTTAAAAATATTCTTCATGCCGTTTTTCGTCTTTACCCAATCAGAAAAAAAGAGAGTAAGAGAGAAGGCCCCTAGATACAGAGATGCGTAGTGTTTTGCCAGAAGTCCTTTTGAGCAAGTCGTTTTTTATTCCGTAGCTGTAGTTAGAAGCGTAGAAAAGCCCCCTGAAAATGCACCTGTTGGTGATCCCCCGCTCAGGCGGCACGGGTCTGTGTTCTCTCCCCATGCTCTCACCCCGGCTGGATTCTTCATGGCACTCGTTACCCCCTGAAATGTATTTGTATTTCAGTGTGTTCATTGCCCGTCCAGGCCTTCCACCCGGGAAAGCGGGAACTTTGTTGTGCTCACTGCTTTTTGGTCCGACAGCCAGAGGAGAGCCTGGCGCTCAGTAGGTGCGCGGGCGCTGTTTATGTTTGTAGGGTGAAAACATCTGCTTGCCGCACGGGCTCTGTAGGAGACTGACGCGTGTGCGTCTTTGTTCCGCACAACACCGCCACGCGGGTCTTCCTCCGTACGTGTGGCCAAACTAATGTGGGCACAGACAGGACCTCTGCCAGTTCTCTGTCCTGCTGAGGGCGTTTGTTCTGGTAATTCACTGCTTGTAAAGAGCTCCCTCTTTATTCTTTTTAAAGAAGCAGATGTTAACTTGGTAACTGTTGTTTGCTCTCTTCCAGTGGCCCTAACCGCGGCCATTATATCACTATCGTGAAGAGTCACGGTTTCTGGCTTTTGTTCGATGACGACATCGTAGAGGTTGGTGCGCACACTGCTCTGCAGGGGCTGGGGCGCAGCCTGGGTTCTGGGGGGGTGTGGGCCTCTCCTAAAACAGGCCTGTTTCCCCGCAGTCTGGCTTGGAACAATTTACATTTCCCTCAAAGCTACACTCTGCTTCTCCTCCATCTCTGTGGAAGGGACAAAGGAGTGCGATGGGGGCTCGTTAATACCGTGTTCTTGTTAACCGATCAGCCATAGATGCGGGATCTCTGTGTCACCTGAAATGATATTTATATGTCAGTCCTGTTTTCCACTGTGACCGAAGCCATCTCTGGTACAGACCAAATAATTAAATTTAAAAAGTTCTATTAGAATTCTCTCATTATACCAAATTTTCCTTGTATTGATTGTTAAAAATACTTTTTCAGTCTGTTGGACCTGAAAATTGTTCTGTCACACTCAAGCGTTCCGTGTATTGATTTTGTTGTAAAGGAATACTAGCTGGAGAGAATTCCACTCTCACACAATGTCCATTTTAACTCATAGGGTGACACTAAAGGGAATGAACTCTGATGACCTGAAAGAATTAAGGTTTTTCCCAAGACCCCCTAGTTTACCATTTGAAAGACAGAAGCCCTGGCTTCTTCAAAAAGTGCCCACATACGGTGGGCTCGTAGATTAAAGGGTGGCTTTCGTGCCCCTTTGTCAGGGCTGGGGCATTGCCCGGTTGCTGTTCAGAGTTCCCAGTTGTGATTTTAGAACAGCGTTTCTTACATTATCTCGTAGTCCCGTTCCTTTTTCTTTCCTTCTCTCAGTCCTCATGTTAAACGGTGGTGTTGTTCCGTCTCTCTTTTGTTGCAGAAAATAGATGCCCAAGCTATTGAAGAATTCTATGGCCTGACATCAGATATATCAAAAAATTCAGAATCTGGATATATTTTATTCTATCAGTCAAGAGAGTAACTTAAAGAACTGCGGGACTAATTCAGATGGGGGAAATGTTCCAAGCACTCTTCCGTGGTTTCCCTGCAGACTTTCCTCCCCAGCGGCCCACCAGTGGTATGACGCCAAGTCCGATGGTCTGGCTGTGTTAGACTTTCTCTCCCTTTGGTTTTTGTTTCGTTTTTTTTTTTTTTTTTACATGCAGCACTACTTGTGGTTTTATTTTAGTCTGAGGTAGAGTTAACTGCAATCAGATTGTAGTAAGATTTATATGAGTAACAGTTGCTAATTTTAGGATCGGGTAAGCGCTCCAGCACTGGCTGTGTCTGGCCGAATCCGAGTGACGTTTCCTGCGAATGTCTACAGTCTGTTTTGGGTCTCTGCTGAACGGCCTAAATGCCTCCCGGGATCGCAGCTCAACGCATTCCTTTAACTTGTCCCTGGAAGCACTGCTACCCCGTTTTTGCTGCTCTGCCTCTTTTCTGCCAGAAGGACAGAAGAATTGGGTAGATGTTCACCTTTTAGGGCTGCAACTATAGCTTTAAGTGTGTGCAAGTGAAAACGTGTAAAAGTGAGTAACCTCAATACTAAAACCATTGTCCAGGTGGAACAAGGTGAAGAGAAGTTTTCCCCGGGGGGCTCGGGTGTGCCCCGGGCTGTGTTCTCCCAGCCTTGAGAATCCCCCCAAGGCTAGGAAGGCAGGCAGCTCAGGGCAGGCGAAGCCAAGAGGAGGAAGCTTGCGTGGACCACGAGAAGTTACTTTTCTTATCTTTCTACCAAAACCACGTGTCAGGAAAAGAACCCTATGCTGTTTGTAGCGACCCTCTACTTCCACGAGGTCCCGTGAGTTGTCCCTGTCCTCTGTCTGGCACTGCTGAGCTTTCCCAGGGGTCATGCCAGGCCTGCTGGTGTTTGGCGGTCTGTGGTCCCAGGGCTGGGACACCGCGGTGACTGTTCCGGCCCAGCTCTCCATGGCCGGTCAGCACCCACATCCTCCTCTATCAGGAGGGACAGCGGCGCTGTGCCTTCACCACCATCGGCCGCGTTCTACAGCTGTTGGCTTTTTCACATTTCCGTGTGTTCAGGGAGGCACTAGTGAGCCCCGGGGCTCATACAGAACCTTCCGTAGAGGGATTACTGGAGTAGGCTGGGTGTGAAGGTGGGTCAGAGGAAGTGTGAGTGGGTGGGCGGAGGAATGAACAAAATGGTGGCGTCTCTTTGGCTCAGACTCCCAGAATGCTTGACAAGAGAGTTTTTTGGAAGAACCTCATCTCACTAGAGTTACTTTTACCTTTTTCACTTTTGTTATATATGTATTTATTCGATCATTTGAGTATTGGTACCTTTTATTAAAAGGGTCAATTTGGTGTTTCGCTGTTGAGCTGGTTTTTGGATTCTTACAAATAACTCTGAGTCCTAGATCTTGGCTTCCTTTGGGAAGTCAGCTGACTTCCATACACTATAATATACTGTGAACGTATTATTTTGTTACCTAATAAATCAGCAAATGAACATGCAGATGTTTGGCATAATGTGAACTAAAATTGAAGTTGAAAATGTTAGCAGCCATTTTGTAACAATGAAGAGCATAGCACTTTATCTAGATGAAAACTGGATTTCTTGTCTTTGCGATATCTTGAACTGTTTATCGCTCAGAACTTAAATAAGCATGCCAACACTTCATTTGTTCATGCTTGAAGTGAAATGTTTTACTTTTCACTGGAGAAGACAAAAACAGGGTGATCTTCACGTTATTGTTTTATACAAGTGACGAAAATATACCTTGCCTTGTTTAGAGGCAAATTCGTATTTATAAATATTTTGTCTTTTTTTTTTCCTCCATGAAACATGCAGTAATCACTTACCTGGAAGGTGAGTATTTATTCTGTTTTTAAGGAGAGACACTTTGCAATTGAAGGTGACTGATACAAGGAACTGTTTGTACTATATATAACCCATATATTTGACTGCAGGTTGCAAAGTTTAAAAAAAAAATAATGGTTCTTATCTAATATATTTGGAACAGATTCATAAGAAAAACTATTAAAATTATCTTTGAAATGACTCTTGAAGCTAATTTATTAGAGAAAAAAAGTTTCAATTGGAAGCCTACAGAAGTAATATCTAAATGCTAAGTCATAGATTCAGTGCATTTTCTTTAGTATTATTATTAATATTATTTTTTTGTATGTGTAAAGAGTTTTTCCCAGTGACTTAACAGAAGAAATTGAAAGGGTCAGTTAAAAATCGGTATTCCTGGATAGAGGTTAGGAATAAAGACCAAGTATGAAAGGTAACGCAAAGGCATTAAAATGGTTGTGTGATGCAGGAAAAGAAGATTGGAGAAAGACTAAAACACACATATCCACCAACATGTTCTTCAGCAGATTTTTAAACGTTAGAGCTATCTGGTCATTTCTTTCCTCTTCGATAAATGAAACAGACACTAGGCAGCTACATTTCCCCCGGATCATTTCACTTTTTGTAAAGACAGTAGCATGCAAACACTTCATTTTTCATCCCTCATTCATCTTGTAAAGCAGAGAATGGTGTGAGACGTGTGAGACCGTTCTGAGGTCAACGAAAGCACAAAGGCTCAGCAATATTCCCTCCGATCGCGGGGGTTTTGCGTGTCTGTTTCTGGCAGGAGTGAGGAGACCTGCTGTATTCCTTTAACTGCTGCGGGTTTTACAATAAGTTACAGTGTTTTACACTTAAAAGAGAGAAGATATATTTACTTTATTGGTTACTTACTAGCTGAGCATCTAGATTAGGGTACAGTTTGCTGAAAAGGCATTTGTTTAAAGCCAATTTTGGCAAAATGCTGACATCCAGTCCTGTTACGTGGATGCATTTTCCACTCCAAGGCAGCGTGAAGTGGGCTGGTTCGCAGAGAGCCAAGGAACAATACAAGAGGGTGTTGGTGTGGACTGGAAGCCAGTCGTATTTGGATTTACAGCCTGGCATATTTTGGATTTCAGATGAAATGGGAAAAAAATGACAGGAATGGTCCCTATGCATTTATTTTCATGGATATGCTTAATTTCATGGGCATGCCTAACAATGAACTATGTTCTAACTGGATCTTAGGACTTATTTTAGATATTGGAGTGTAGCTTTATTACAGATGGATTTTATCTTTAAACATTGCATTTTGATCAACTTTGTATATTCATGTGTATTAAAATATTGTGCACTAAATGTTTTGCCCTCATTTGCTATTATATGGTCAAGGCATTTATCAGCACTATTGTGAATAACTCATGTAAATGGCATGGGTCAGGGAAAACTATTTCCTACTTTTCTGCCTAATTAAATTTGTTTTCCAGTATTACATTAATTTATTTTTGGCTTCCATTTCTTTGTAACCAAAATAGTTACTGTATTTGTGTGGCATTCATTTGGTTTTGTTGCTAAAAAAAAAAAAAAGTTTAGTTTTTATTTAAATTAATCTGTACCTTAATTTTCTTTTAATGTAACCAGTTCAAGCACTTTAAGCAATAACGTCAATCTTGTGAAAGTTCAATCAGTTTAATACCCTGCCTCTAAAATTGTTTGCAAAAAATAAATAAATAAAATAGGAATTCTCTTCCTAGAGAATTATATCTTGGTAATGTTACACACATGGACTTAAAATCCTTTTTATAAAATGTGATTTAGGGCAAGTCTCACGTCCAGGTAATCATTCCAAACTTAATTTTGAAGCGGTGGAAATGTCAAGAACCTCCTGGTCATTGTGATATATAAATGCGGGGCTGCTGTGAAGGTTGATAAAGTCGGTGTTCTGAAGGTAACCCAGTCCTGTTTTGGGGTTTAAAAAATAGATCAACAGAAGTAATCCAGAGTCCTATATTTGGGGAATAGCAAATTGAGGCTATCAGTGGGGGGCAAAAATTAAAAATTCGGGTCATGTATATTAGATATCACAGTGAATTCCTTAGCCGGGACTCTGCGTATAAAAATCTCCTTTTACCAGTTATGAAAGAAAAGATCCATTCCCCAAATAAGACTGTGGCTTCCAGCACCTGGTTTCTAGGCCTGAGCAGGAATGTGATCCTGGCCCCCTTGTACTGACAGCCAGCCCTAGGCTTCCGGTGGTTTCTGAGCTGTGGGCCACCCCCCTCCCCCAGCGGGGCGCACACCACTCCCTACAGAGACCTGCCTGGGTGGGAGCAGCATGTGGCCTCCTTCCAGAGGCTCAGGCTTGCTGGTAAGATGCGCAAGGCTCGCTCTCCCCCCCCCCCCCCCCCCCNCCGCCCCAAGCCAGTCCCTTCAAGGGGTCTGTGTGTGGGCAGGAGATTGTCATCTGAATGCATTTGCCTGGGCCCAGTTATGGGAAATAAAAACCCACACACCAGTTTCCATCCATCTTCTCTCGGGGCAAGTCAGCTGAACCTGACTAAACTGGGAAGTCACTTGGAGGCGCCATGAGAGTTGTAGGAGGGGAAGACCTTAGGAAAGTCTTTTTCTTTTCTAGGCCTGATTTTGTCCATCTGTTAAATGGGGTATACAGCATCCGTGTGTCCCCACCAGCAGAACCCCGTTTCTGGGGAATGAGATGTGTTCTGCATTTATCCTCCATTTCCGTACATTGATACCTAAACACCTTCAACAGAACGAAGCCTTCCTTTCTTCTATTTACATAAAGATAAAAATCCTTGTGAAGTCATTTTTCCCCCTGAGGGAAGATTTTGACTGTGGGGATGGTACTAAAGACAAACCACTTAGCCTTGTCCTAGAGATGCCCCAAGTGGAGAGATTTCTAATGAAGGAATCATTTAGCACCTATTACACACCAGATTTGTTGGGAGTCAGGGGACAACAAAGGGGAGCAGAGAGGACCCCCTTTCTCATTGTTTACCTCAGGGGGGGAAAAAAAAGTCCGTGGAAAAGAAATTTAAATTGTGGAAATAATGCGCCTGAGGGGAATTCACAGTTGAGCACAGTTTGGCCTTTGGCCTGGGTCTAGGTCTCAGGGAGCAGATGGGCAGTTAGATAAAGAAGGCCGGTTCCTTTCTTCCCTGGGGCCCCCTCTTGGAGCCCCACTTGCCTCCCTGCCTACTCTACCAAGGGACAACAGGTTTTTAAAAACTGTAAATCTGTTATATTGTAGAGATGGCATTGAGCATTTTGCCCTTTAATTTCATGTCATAGGAGCCAGAATATTGAAAGTCTTAACAGAGGGTTTTATGAATAAAATAATCAGTCCTTTTACATTATTACCAAATAATTAACAGCCTGTCCAAACGTTAGCAAAACCAATCTGGCATGAGCGTTTCTAAACTATGTGACTAAATGACTTTATTGACTTATCAACCTGTGTTCCCCTTTATGGGTTCCCTTATGTTTTAAAAGTGCTTTGAACAAAGCACGCGAGGAGCTTACAAACGAGAAACTTCATTTTGGTTGTGAGACACCAGAATCAGAAATGACATTAAATGTTGCAAAACGAATTCCTAATTTTGTGCTCATTTCCCACATGATGATTCATAATAAAGTCTTTATTAATGACCCTGGGGTCTCCTGTTCATGATGTGAGTTCCACGGCCTTCACTTTCTCCCCAACCTCGAGTGAGCACACGGGTTCCAGTGAGACGGTGTGCGGTTCCACCGAGGCTCTCCACGAGAGAGAGGGTTGGGCACCTGTGTTGTGAGTTGAAACCCTATTTTGTTCTTACCTCTGCCTCGTAGTACGGAACTTGGAGAAGAAAACAGAGCTGTAGATTTTTTTTTAAGATTTTATTTATTTATGTGACAGAGACAGCCAGCGAGAGAGGGAACACAAGCAGGGGGAGTGGGAGAGGAAGAAGCAGGCTCCCAGCGGAGGAGCCCGATGTGGGACTCGATCCCGGAACGCCGGGATCACGCCCTGAGCCGAAGACAGACGCTTAACGACTGCGCCACCCAGGCGCCCCAGAGCTGTAGATTTGACTTGGCAGGAGGCAAAATAATTTGATAGTTGAAGCCACCATTTCTGTGTATTTAACCAAGGTCTCCTGTGATCCAACTCAACCGTGTTTGTATTAAAGAGTCTCTTAGTTGACCTTGCCTGAGAGAACATTCTGTGCTAAGATAACTGAAAATAAACACAGGAACCGTTGAAGAATGAGCCTTCATCCCTCCTGAAGCAAGCTGTCTCTTCACTAGAGAGCTCGTCTCCAGGTTGAGAATCCTGTATCCCACGCTGAGGGGTAGAAAAATATTTTCTAATGCTTATGAAACCTGTGTGAAGACTCATTCTGCCTCCCCCTCCCCAGAATAAATTGTTCGAAAAACGCTGAAAAGTTGCTTCTGCCTATTTGTCCACCCCAGCAAGCCCCAAGCCCGGAGAACAAAGGTGAGGATGAGTTGCCAGCCTGTGTAGGTCGTCTGTGCCAATCTGGACTCTCGAGGCTTCAGCAGAAGCAGGGGTGAAGGCTGCGGAGTGGAGAGGATCCCTCTTCCTGGGTGTTCACTGATTGACCCAGCTTTAAATTATGTCCTGTGAGAAGTCGGAATGTTTCTGAGGAACGAGCTTCCCTCAGAATCTGCCCTCAAGGGGCAATTTGTACAGAATGTGGAAGAATAAGGGGGGGGATCGGGTTAAGACCCTTCTAACGTCACCGCTCCGCTTCTAGCCTGGGTCGCGCTGCTGCACGGGGCCCAACCTCGGAGTGCCGAGCAGGGTTAGGTGAAGCCCAGCGAACCCCAGACGCCCCTCTAGCTGACGGACAGCCTACAGCTGCCGTGCCGGTTCCGTCACGGCCCCGAGCCGGATCGCTGACGGGACAGCTTCAGTCTCCGTTCAGAGATAGTGTGGAAAAGCCCTGCTGCACTTGGGCTCAGCTCGGGTTCCAGGACAGGGACCGGCCACTCGCAGGTGCTCTCAGCAGAGCACGTGGGGGAAAGCAATGGCTGGGGAGCGGCCAGATCTGAGTTCGAGTCCTCACGGGGCAGCTGGTCCAAGGGTGCTAGAGGTCTGTCGCCTCGGTCGGATGTTGGACATGATGTTGGGGTTAGCCGGCTCACGAATGGTATCTGGCAAAGGGGCCCTTCTGCCCAGAGCCTCGAGGGGCATAAAAACACAACCGTCGAAAACACTGGAAGGTCTAGAGGAGCTGGTGTCAATGAGGAAGACGTCCTGGGGCACCATGCTAGCCTGCTTCCTTTGATCGACTCCTCACCGCATCTTCCAGGCCTGAAAGGCAAGACCAGACAGAGCGGAGAACGAGCAGCACAGGCCCGACAGGCAGGAAGCAGCGCACGACAGACGCCTTTCGGGTGCGTTAGGAGCTGACCGGTGCTCCAGCTGGGCCTCGGCGTTTTCTGGTTGGACATAAAGAGTGTCGCGGAACACCAGCCTCAGTCAGGGTCACGCTGTGACCATGATGAAGTGACACAAAAACAAGACCCCTTCGTAGTTTTATCTAAGCACAGGCAAAAACAAGGTCACTGCAAACCACAAGCTGCCAGACATTCCTCCCTCCCACGAACCTGACTCACGGCCACCGCCTTACTAGCCATGGCCTTCACTGTGCTGCTGTCTGTCCCAGGTGAGACAGCGTCGTCCACGATCCAAGAATCGTCCCCACTTCTGGACAGCACCCAAGCCAGAGTGAACCCCTGTTCCTTGGACCCTCCCCCAAATGACCCAACCGAAGCCCCACTCCCATAGGTTCTTTCACACGCTCCTACTGAGCTGCCCCCTGCTTCCCCACCATGTGCGGTCTGGCTGCTGTGAGCATTAGACACGATCGGTCAGCCACAGCTGTGTTCCTGTTCCGTCCGGCTGGAGAGAGCCACAGAGGAGTGTGCTAGACCGAGAGAGCAGCCACTTCCCGGGGTCAGCCTGGATCGGCTGTTCTCGTGGCTGCAAGGGAAATGAGCCACACGTGTTCAAGGTTGTCGTTAGTGTCCCGGTACCTAGCTGGTCCACAGGAACTCCTGCCCAGAAGGGATGGTGGTGTTGGTCTAGATGCAGAGAGAGGCTTCTTACAAGTAACTTCGGCTAAATCTGGACTCAGGTTTTCCTGACCTGTAAAATGAAGTTAGAGCTGGACTGCGATATGCAGAAACTGCTGGAAAGTATGGGAGGCCTTGTAACATTAACAAAGACCTCTTCTAGGCATGAAGCTTCAGACGGGAAAGGCATACTGTCTGTCTTCAAAGTGATCATTTTCTTCTCTCCTTTGTCCCTTTCCTGTCTGAAGCTTCATGCCTAGAAGAGGTCTTCGAGTAAAACCGAGAGCTGCAGATCAGGCCAGATCGTGAGGAGAAGAGCCTAAGAGGAGTAGAGGACAATTGATTACTGGTTCCATTTAGCTTGTAATGTTACAGGCAAGAAGAGAAGAACAGAAGAAGAAAGCGGGGAAAATGGCATCACCGAGGAACTGTTATAAAGGGAAGTTAAGAGAAACATCTGACAGCTACTTTGCTATTTTGGAAGGTTATAGGGAGAGTGCCCCACAGCAAGCCAGCTAAGATGACAAGGCATAATTTTAATCCTTACAGTTTTGCCCAAGGGCAAACATACTGTCATTCCCCCCCCCCCCCCCCCCCCNCCCCCCCACCTGCCCTGCTGTTCACAATTTGGTTAAAATTCTGAAAGATTTTATATGTGTACTGGAGAGAGAGAGAGAGAGATCATGGATGCAGAGGCGCAGGGGGAAGGGCAGAGGGAGAGGGAGGAGACTCCCCACTCAGCAGGGAGCCCGACGAGGTGGGGCTCGATCCCAGGACCCCGGGATCATGACCTGAGCCAAAGGCAGGTGCTTAACTGACTGAGCTACCCAGGCGCACCCACAATTTGGTTTACATTCTTTGCAAGCTATTAGTTTTTGTGCACACAGACTGTAAGACTTCTGCAAGACTGATATGGAGGTAGGGATTCATTTATTGTTTTTGAATTTCTGGAAAATCATTTTGCATTTTGGAGCAGTCTTAACATTATTCTTGCTAGAGGCGTTTATTTGTGATCATGTCTGCTGACTCCAAACTATAGGATATATCACAGAATTTTAATTACATGAGGCTCAGGATTATTCTCTTCTCCATTTCGATATGTGAGGGAGTGAAGTGCGGACAGAAAGTCTATAGTGACATTCGAGAACAGGAACTGGGAATGATGGAATGAGGTACGTGTTAGAAGGACATCCAAGAAGAAAAGTTGCAAAGCGGAGCTGAAGGGAACAGAGAGAAATTGTGGTTATTCTTCTCAGGGATGGCTGGTTAGTGCATAACTTCTGTCACACTAAGATTTAGATGAAGCAGACTGATGGGATCTATTCTAAAATAGATTTCAGGGAGAGCAGATTATGTAAATAAATAGATACACATGTACATATTTAAACTTTATTATAAGATAGTAGAGAGACTAGAGTATTGAACCTCCGTGAACCCATGACCCGTCTTCAACAGTTAATTACGGCTGGTCTTGTTTTAGATTGATAGAATCTTCGGGGGATTGCACTGGAAAGTTACCAAAACTCATAAGCCTCCAACTCTTCTGGGCATCTAAACACATAAAGGCTAAATATATGAGGTGTTAGCACAGTTCGGATGAACAACCCGCTCCAAGGGATTACCTGTCTATTTTGTCATTCTTCTAACTTGAAATAATGTGTCATTCCTTGAACCTGAAATGCTTCTGCATAAATGTGGAGACATTTTCGCAATACAGAGGTTTTATAGTTGAAGTAGGCTTAACTTGCATACTGGCTAAATAACATGAAAAATGTGAAACTGAAGCTGCAGGGTTCGAGGGTGACCACATTTATTTGGAGAATTATAATGAAAATAATGGCTCTTCTATCAGTTATAAACTAATGTAGATTATAGAATGTAGTCTAACAAATGGTTAGGCAGGTGCGCCTGGGTGGCTCAGTCGTTAAGCGTCTGCCTTCGGCTCAGGGCATGATCCTGGAGTTCTGGGATCGAGCCCCACATCAGGCTCCTCCACTGGGAACCTGCTTCTTCCTCTCCCACTCTCCCTGCTTGTGTTCCCTCTCTTGCTGGCTGTCTGTCTGTCAAATGAATAAATAAAATCTTAGAAAAAAATGGTTAGGCAAAAGTGCAAAGTTTTGGGACACCTGGGTGGCTCAGTCAGTTAAGCATCATCTGCCTCTTGATCTCAGATCAGGCCTTGATCTCAGGGTCGTGAGTTCAAGTCCCGAGTTGGGCTCCATGCTGGGTGTGGAGCCTACCTTAAAAAAAAAATTTAAAAAGTGCAATGCTTTACTGTTCATATTTGTCTCACATGTCTTCTCTTCTAGGTCTTCACCTTTCCATGTACCCCTTATCTTTCTGGAATTTTCCCTGAGGGATGGGGCCAGGCTCAATATTTCTGTTTGTCTCCACTCTTTCCTGTTGGTATTTTCCCTCCTGGCATGTCATGAACAGATTTCACTGATTAATAGATGAAATCGAAGAATGCCAAAGCAGAGAGGAAGGTCCCTGTTAACAGTACAAATTTCCCAAAGCTGAGACAAGGAACTGGAAGCCCTGAGATCTTAGCAAGACTTGCTTGCTTTGCTTTCCAAGCTGGTATGACCTAGAGTAAGGAAGGAGGGGCTGGCAGATGTCTCCTTGGCATTGAAGCCAGGCCACCAGTGTGTGTGGTGGACCCTTGTGGCAAGAAAGGGCTGCAAGCTCCGCGTTAGCTCTCCAAATCTCAACTCCACCTCTGTCCCCTGACGGGGACTCAGAACTGCAGGGGTCTGGGCAGGGACAGAGAAAACAGGTGGTTTTAGCAATCGGGAGTAGAGCAGAAACCTGAGGGTCTTACATGTGGGACTTCACCCTCCCCACCCCATCGTCCAAATGAGCTAAGGCTTAGGTTTTCAAATTTTTCATTTAGTAGGACAATCTTTTTTTGAAAAACAAAATCTTATGTAGAGTCTTACTGTAGGTGTATACAGTATTTGATGTCACATTTTATTAATATACATTTTTTTATAATCTAACTTTATAAAGTTAATGAGAACAATGAGGCTACTTGATGACCATGATATTTTTGAAAGTGACAGTGTTTTATTGGTTTCAGCACCCAGCTTTATGAATTTTGTTTTGCTCACATAGGATTAAGAAAATCCAAGTTCACACAGATCTATATATATATATGATTATAAATAATACTTTTTTTGTTTGTTTTTTAAAAAACTGTCATATATTCTGGGATTCTTTTCAGTACAGAAAGAGAGTGGGGAATCTTTTATTTTTGAAATCTTCATAAAAGTAAGTTAACCTCCCAAGTTAACTCAGCTGGAAGTTTCCAATGAATTTAAATTTGATTTATAGCACACTTGAGTATGTCTGTTGGTTATTAAACCAAGTTATATTTAAAAAGTGAAATCCTAATGAAAACATTTCTGGAACCCCTGAAGCAGGGTTCCGTGGAACACAGTTTGAAAACTACCAATCTTGTATTCAAAAGGTAAGGCTTCCATGGGGCACCTGGGTGGCTCAGTCGGTTAAGCATCAGACTCTTGCTTTTGGCTCCGGTCATGATCTCAGGGTCTTGGGATAGTGTCGGGCTCCAAGCTCAATGGTGTGTCTGTTTGAGATTCTCTCTTTCCCTCTCTCTCGGCCCCCACCTCATGCTCGAGCTCTCACTTTCTCTTTAAAATAAATAAATCTCAAAAGTAAGGCTTCCTTTATTTCCTTACCCAAACATCTTTCAGCCTTTAATGCTGGCCTTTCATGGCTTTCTCCCCCTTTAGAGAGCACATTGAGCTGATTTCTTTTGCCATCTTTCTGGAGGTATAATTGATATATAACACTGTATCCATTTAAAGTGTACAAGGTAGTGATATGATATGCATGTATGTGGCAAAATAATTACCACAATTACCTTAGTTAACATCCGTCACCTCAAATAGAGTGTTTTGGTTTTTTGTTGCAAGAATTTTTAAGATCTACTCTTTTAGCAAATTTCAAATAAGGTTGAGCTCATTTAAACTGTTTCACTAAGATCACTGTTGGTCAGAGGCTAAAACGGAGGATAAAGTCGCCAGCCTGTTCTGCCTGGGGGGGTTCCAGTGCCAAGGAAAATGATCAAGTATGTGGGCTTAATTCTCATGGCTTTTTCAGTCCTTCCATCAAGATTTCTCCCTCTCTGTTCGGCATCCCATGACTCAGACCCTATTTCTGCAAGGTGTTTGCTGGCTATACTGGTAAACCAGTTCAGCCGCTATGCCTACTGGTACTCTTTTGCAAGTACTAGTTATTTGTTTTACATATTTATTGAGCAATTGCCGTGTGTGAAATACTACGCTAAGCACATTACATGAGTTACCTCCTTGGGTTCCCGTAACAACCCTGTGAGATGGGGTCTAGTATTGTCAGATGGGGAAACGGAGGCTGGCACTTATGAAGCTTGCTGTTCTGGTGCTCTTTGTCCTGGTACCACCAAAGCCACCTGGGTTGAATTCCAGGCACAAATGACAAGGGGGTTTAGAACCCCGCTTTTGTTTATCGAAAGAATAGATTTTCCATAAGTAACACAGCAGTTAAGAACACAGGCTTTGAAATCAAATGAACATGAACTAGAATATAGGCTCTGCCATTTACCCGTGGTGTGTTCTTGGTCAGTCTCAGTTTCCTTATCTGTAAAATGGGGATGATGATGATAACAGTACTTATGTGTGAGTGTTATAAGGATTAAATGAGATGAAGTATATCAGACGTGTAACACAACACTCACCTCTGTGTTCAGTGCATTCAATACATGCGATGCTATAAGTGTTCAGAAATTGTTAGTTGTTATTTTGTCATTATTAATTCATTAATAGGTCTGGACTAGCTGAACACAATGGTACCAGTCAAATCTTCCACTTACCTATTTAAAATAGGAACAAATGAAGCTGCCTGGATTAATTTAAGATAAGAAGTAAGACTATGCTAACACCATTTAGATTATTTTTTAAAAAGATTTTATTGATTTATTTGAGATAGAGAGCATGAGTTGAGGGGGGCAGAGGCAGAGAGAGAGGGAGAAGCAGGCTTCCCACTGAGTAAGGACACTGATGCGGGGCTCGATCCCAGGATCCTGAGATCCTGACCTGCCCCGAAGGCAGATGCTTAACCGACTGAGCCACCCAAGCGCCCCAACACCATTTAGACTAAATCTTTTATTCTTTTGAGGTCCGATTGATTCTCTGAGAAACACTAACTCATGTTGGGTGTCTGCTGTGACCTGGTTCTAAGGTTAGTGTATGTGTGTTGGTTTTGTTTTTCATGAAAAGCTTTTGTTTTAATAAACAAAACATTCATGGCTTAGATTTAAGTTGCATTTATAGATGAGGAACACTTCTAGGCCCAAACAGATTAACGGCAAAGCTACTACTGTGGGCAGGAATTCGTGCCCCCTCCAACCCCCCACTCCCACCTTCCCCAGCCCCTTGTATTTTAAGCCTAAAGAGCAGAGACTTCACGTCAGAGAACATAAGATGAATGCCTCATATCTTCTTTTCCTTTAGGGCCACGAAGTGAGCAGATCAGGGGCTGGCACAGGTGTGCGCTGTTCCTGCCAACCAGTGAAAGAGTAGGAGCTGAGACCGTCAAGTCATCATCCCTGCACTTTGAGTGAACTTCTTCCCTAAGCAGCTTTGACAAACTGTGCCCCCTGGGAGCGGTTCGTGCTGCTGAGGTCTAAATCAGTCAGCATTTTCTCCAAAAGCGTGGTTTCTGCCCTTGCGAAAGGACGGAAGGACAAGCGGCTTGCCAGCTGCTGGCCTGCCTCGTGCGCGCACGTGGGGCTCGGCAGGCCTGGCGGTGGCCCGACTCACAGACACTGCAGCCTCTCCCGGGCCCAAAGGGACAGTCACGGGGCCTGCGGCGACAGCTTCCCGCTGCCTGCCCGGCCGCTAAAGACTGGCCCAGCAACCCAGCTGCTCCACATTTGCATTAGATTCCAGCCCCTTTTCTGAGCCCCGTAGGGATCGCCACCTGGGTTGGAGGGTTTGTTTTCCAGAAGCACCATGCTTTCCCTAGCCCCAGTCAGACAACGTGTTTATATTTTGTTTATTTATTATGTTTATATTTTCTTTGAAAAAATACTTTGCATTATTTTCAAAATAAAGAGCATTTGACATTTATTTTTTGTACATTCAACTTACATAAGTGATACACAGGTCACGACTGTAGTTAAAAATTCGAAACTACCCTGTAAAATAGGGTAAAAACTGAAAGTCCCCTTTCCCTTTCTCCCAACTGCATTTCCTTCCCCAAAGGTAGTAATGAAAAGTTGTAGAAGGCCCTGCCAGACCTTTTCTTGCATTACACGTAGACGGGTAAACATGCACGTGTGTTTACTTTTGATTTTTAAAACTTAAATGTTATTAAATGTTATTCTGGAGCTTGCTTCCCCCCAGCTCAATTGTCTTGAAGATCTTTCTATACCATAGCTACTTCACTAAAAAAAAAAATCATTGCATATAATTCTATAACATGGATTATAAACTTACTTATACCATAAACTTATTTAAAGAACATTCAGGTTCTTTACTTGCTATTATAAGCAACCTTGTAGTAAGTGTCTTTGCAAGGGACTCATGAAACCTTTTTTTTTTAAGAAATCTCTATGCCCCACATGGGGCTCGAACTCAGACTCCCGAGATCAAGCATTGCATGCTCGACCGACGGAGCCAGCGAGTCACCCTTTGTTAAACCTTTCGGACAAGAGCTGACACTGAACTTCAGAACTCCTTGGGCTTACAAACGCCCAAAGAGATTTTTTTTAGTTTCACGTGTGTTTAACACACAGACCCTGGAGCCATCATCTAAGGGGAGTAATTGGAGACATGATTTTAAATTTGCTGGAAGACAGTGTAAAATGCACTGGATGTCTATCCTCATCTAGTGTTTGGGATTCTTTCAAGTATCCTAGAGCCAAGAGAGGCTCGGAAGTTGATAATGTGTGTTTTTCCATTGTTACCCTTTCACCAGGGTCTCGAATTTCCAATCAGTTCAGTTGTGAAACTTGCCTTTTTGCTGAAGTGTTCTTCCCTTGATTTGGGATTGTTTTTTAACAGTTGCCAAAGTCACATGATTTAAATTGCAAATGCCACCAAAAGTATTCTCCTGCTGCTACTCTTGAGATAAAATGTAGAGATGTGAAATTTGAAGGGTAGGACTTGGAAGGGAGCAGGTAGGACTTCAGAAGCGACTGTTTTAAAGTCTTCATGGAAGTGATGCCTTCACTCCTTACTTTGACTTTAAAGTCTTCTGAATAATCGTTTGTCTGTCAGACAGTCACTGGGACAGTGATTAATAAACCCCCTCTAGCCTGAGGGGAGGGTTGCTTCAAAATACTGAGAGAGGCAAAGGCACCAGGAGTCAGAGACAGGAATCCAAACCCAGACTACGCCGGAGCAGTGGCTCTCCGACCTGACCATGCCTCGGAGCCCGCGGGAAGCTTTCCGTGGCACAGTCACCCCCACGTAGCCCACGTTGAACTACTCACACCTTCTGGAGTGGTTAAAGTTCCTCCACGAGCATTTGTTACACCAGTGGAAGCAAGTTATTAGTACGTAGTCTGTAATAATTACATTAATGAAAACACTCCTTTTACGCTTATGGCGACTTGAATGATGATCGTAATATACTGAAAGATAATATTATGCTAATAGACCAACCTGAAAGAAACTGACATATAGACTTGTGACAATGACAACTGTAAATCTGATACCTCTGTCTTTTCATGCCCCAGGCCCATTCCTTCACCTCCGAGACATACGTCAACCGCATAGGCGTCTCTTCATGTCCATTGTCAAATGCCTCGTCCAAGCCACTTTTCTGTCTTGCCTGGACCAACCTTCTTGATTGCTCTCTCCAATCTATTCATGGCACAGCAGCCTGAGGGATTTCTTTTACCTTTTTATTTTGAAAAACCGCAAAAAAGTTGCAAGAATAGAATAATAAGCACCTGTATACCTTTACCTAGATTTACTGATTGTATTTTTTTTGCCCCATTTGCTTTATCTCTTTATATATGTATGTCTTATTACTGCCACTATGACTATTATTATTACTATTTTTGCTGATCCGCTTGAGAGCATGCTGGAGACATCATGGCCCTTCACTCATAAATACTTCCATCTGTATCCTCTAAGGACAAGATCATCTTCTTACATACTAACTACAGTACAATGATCAAATTCGGGAAATTTGACGTTGATTCAACGCTTTGATTAATTAACAGTCCGTATTTAAATTTCACCACTTGTCCCCAAAATATCCTTCGTAATTTTTTTTCTTAGATTTGGATTGGATTTGGATTGGATTCATTTACATACATTTAGTGGTCCTATCTTTAGCCTTTTTTAACTTCAGACTGTATTTGTCTTTCATAAATTAGGGTTTTTGAAGAGTGCAGGCCAGTCATTTACAGAACACTCCCCTCCCTTTGGGTTTGTCTGAGGTTTCTTCACGAGTAAATGCAGGTGATTCATTTTTGGTGGGTTCCTCCTCAAAGCATCACATCAGGGGCCCGAGGGACCATAAGTCAGATGGTGCTACTGTGGGGTTAGTCACCTTCCAGGGGCATCTCACTGAATAAGCCTTTCCACACCCTGACTGCTAAGCCAGGCACATCCTGGCGGCCGCTTCTCTCAACCTTACCTCCTCCCACCCACTCTTCCTCCTCTCCCTGCGCTCTGGCCACACGGGGCTTCTTTCCGTTCCTCCAGCTGGTCAACCCAGTCCCTGGGAAGCTCTTCCCACCCATTCCACTTGCAGCTGGCCCATCTGGACGATCCAGGAGCTCAACTACAAAAGAACGCTAGACTAAGGAATTGCCGTTATTTTGAAAATGGAAGTCACTGCAAGATGGTTTTTGTTAAAAACATTTCACCTGCCTAAGGCCACCTGTCTTTTGCTCTCTTTGCTTCATCTTGTCATGCCGGATTGCCCCAAAGGCAGGGTGAGCCAGAGCTGGGACTTGGCTACTCCGATGTGCCACCCGAATTCCAAGGGACAGGCTTCAGTTTGGGTGTTTTGGGTTTTTTCAAGATTTTTTTTTTAACATGAGAATCTAAAAGGCAGCATTTTAAAAGCAACTTTTAATTGTAGACTACTTTATATTTACAGAAAAGGTGGCAATGATATTCCAGAGTTCCTGTAAAATCCCTCCCCTCTTTCCTCTGATGTTAACATCTCACATTACCTTGGCACATTTGTCAAAGCTAAGAAGTCAAGACTGGCATATTATTATTAACCAGCCTCCTGACTTTATTCCAATTTTACCTCTTTTCCCACTTCCGTTCTTCTTCTGTCCCCGGATCCCATCTGGGATACAGCATCGCATTTAGTCATCATGTGTCCGGAGTCCACACTGGTCTGGAGCACTTTTTCCTTTCTTCCTTGTTTTTCACTATTATTATTATTTTTTTAATCATTCAACAAACTTTTATTTTTATTTTTTAAGGTGTACAACATAGTGACTTAATATATATTTACATTGTAAAAGAATTACCACAATCAAGTTAGTCATCACATTTTTCATGATCTTGACAGTTTTGAGGAGGACTGGTCAGAGAATTTCTAGAATGTCCTTCAATTTCAGTTTGTCCGATGCTTTTCTCATACTTGGATTGAGGATATGAATTTTTGGAAAGAAATCCTCAGAGGTGAGGTGTCCTCTCTTGCATGCAGTCAGTGGGTGCATGCTATCCCAGGACTTATCACTGTTGTGTGAATCTTGGTCTCTTGGTTAAGGTCGTATCTGCACACTTCTGCCCTGCAACATTATTTTTCCCATCCCATACTCCATTCTTTGGAAACAAGTCACTAAATCCAGCTCACATTTGGGGGTGGGGAGACAAAAGCAGCTTTAAAAACTTCAGTGTACATGCTCGTTTTGCAATTTAGAATTTAATTTTTTTTCCTTTCAACTACTTCTGGGGGCAGAGGGGCTATGTTCTTTTGAAGTGTTGTAATCGGACCCTGCTTCAATACCCCCCTAATGCTAATTGCAAATGCCTTAATATGATGTGGCATTTCCTAGCTGGTTCATAGCCAGAACTAGCAAGGTTTTGCCAGGAGGTTTATGTTGAAATATTTTTAATTTTTTAAAGAAACCTGTATATTCACATACTCATTTAATAAGTAGATATTTAGCGAGGGCATACTAGTGCCAGGCAGGGCTGGGGATTCATGCACACATTTCTGCAGCCTGCAGTTCGGCACGGGAGAGTCAGTATAACCACATCCACCTACCGACTGCCTGTTACAGCCTAGACGCTGGGTTCTGGGTGCTCCATATTCATAATTAAATCTTTGGACAGTCCGGTAAGGTTTTACTACCCCTGGCTTATTTTCTTTTAAAAATTAATTTATTGGGGCGCCTGGGTGGCTCAGGTGGTTAAGCATCAGCCTTGGGCTCAGGTCATGACCTCCAGGTCCCGGGATCAAGCCCTGTGTCAGGCTCCCAGCTCAGCGGGGGTCTGCTTTTCCCTCTCCCTCTGCCTCTCTCCCTGCTTTTCTCTGTCTCTCTCTTTTAAAAGAATAAATAAAATCTTGTAAAAAATTAATTTATTGTTTTAAGCAGAACTCAGCATCAAAAGATTTATAATGAAATCTAGACGTTCATCAACTTAAGTCACGCAACCCCCCAGAAGCAATTCCCCCTCACCTGTTCTAGCCATTTCTCCTGGTGTTCACCTCTATATTTGTAAATAATATGCTTAATTATTATTAAAATTTTAAAAATGTGTTTAAGGTAAAATAAAATACTAATACAAAGCATCACACAAAGTCAATGAGCACTGTAATGGGATACAGTGGGCCCGACCTTCTGTAATTGTACCCAAAACAAGAAACAGAACTTTCTGAGGCACCCCAGACACGCCTCCACGTGCCCCATCCTTATCATTGTCCCTCCTTCCCTGAGGGGCCTCTCTGCTGGCTTTTGCTGCTATTACTTTCTTGTGCTTTTACAATCGTTTTATTACCCTCTGTGTATCCTTGGGCGCTATGGTTTATTTCTTCTTTATCATTTAAAAAATGGTTGTGTCTTTTCAGGCTCTTTTAATCTAAAGTTTTGTCTTATCCTTCTCCCCCTTGCCCCCCGCCGCCCCCAACAAAATCCACAACCTGGATTTTCTTGGTTTTGATCTTGGAGGGTGTCCTTCATGTGACCTTGCCCCAATGCCTGGAGTCCCCGCTATCCTGGCTAGCTATGCGAATAGAGACAACCTGCCCTGAGAGACATTTTTACACCTATCATTTTTTGGAGAAAGACATTAAATACACTCCAATGATCATTTTGGAAGGTAGGAAGATGAGGGTCAACTAGAAGTGTGGGTGCTTGGTAGAGACTGGCAAGGTTTTACCCAACATTTTGCTTTTAGTAGAAAAATAACCACTATGATATGTATAGTTTTGAAATAAAAAAGACTTTACAAATTGCATATTGATTAAAAATAGGTGCTCCGATGTGTGCCTGGGTTCAAATCCTGGCGTCTCTACTGCTTAGTGACTTTGTGACCTTGAGCAAACTACTGACTTCCCTGCTGCCTCAATATTCTTTTCTGCACTGTGGGGGTGAGAACTGTCATTGGACTGTTGTGGGGATCACATGAGCTAATACCCGCAGAGTGCTTTGAACAGTGGCTGGCAAGCACAAAGTAAATGTCCAATGTTTTGAGCTGTTATTATTCTTTGCAGTGGGAAATAGATTGAAAATTATCAGCTTAAGTCTGATGTACATGGCAAGGATTTTCAACTCATTTATTTCCTTTTCCTCCTGGTACATTTCCAGATCTCGTTCATGTGATTGGGAATCAAATTAATTCATCCACAGCTGTTCTTTAATCTCTGGTTATTTTCTGACTCCTTGGCAAATAAATTACCAACCTTTAAACTGAACAATTAGTCCTAGCTTGAAAGAGTTTGTATGTATCTCCAAGGCCAGGCACAATGAAACAAATCCTTTGTTTCCTCTGTTTATATATAAAATGTGGGTTGTAACTATTGATATCTCTCCTCTTCTCTATTACATTTCAGGAAGGGAAAAAAGAGTATAGTAATTAATTTTTAGCAACAAAGAGAAAGCTGGTGTCTTTCTATGTACGTCCTTAAAACCCAAAAAACTCTCTAAATCAGTTTCCTGCAATCATATTTTCTAATATAAGTAAGTGGTTATTCCAATAGAATATATATATTCTAACATAAATAAGTGGTAGACAGTTGAATGTGTCTCCCAAAAAGAAGAGTCTGAGTTCTAACCCTCTGGTACCTGTGTATGTGAACTTCTTTGGAAATAGGGTCTTAGCGGGTACAATTAAGCTAGGGAGCTAGGGATGAGATCATCCAGGATGTAGGGTGGGTCCTAAATCCAAGGGCTGGTCCTTTGAAGAGAGAAAAGGAGATACAGGCACAAGCGGAAAGCCAGTGAAGACTGAGGTAGAGCTTGGAGAGATGTGTCACCAAGTTAGAGAACAGCAGAGATTTCCAGAACCTAGGAGAGGGGCATGGGGGATGGATTCTCTCAGAACTTCCAGAAAGAACCAACCCTGCCAACACTTTGATTTCAGACTTCTGGCTTCTGTAACTGTGAGAGAATAAATTTCTCTTGTTTTAAGCTGCCACGCTTGTGATAATTTGTTGTGGCAGTATTAGGAAACCCCTATAACACTTATGATAGTAAAAAACATTCCGAATAATTTTAAATCAGAAACTGAAAAAAGTCACAGTGTAGACCTTGATCTACTTCTGCCAGTACAAATGACACCCCTTCCTCACACACTCGCCCTCTACTCACACATAGTTGGGAAAAGGGCAGGTTCTGGTTAACGATGGTGTCCCACAGCAATACCCATGTTTTTAAGGAATCCAGATATGTCAATTGTGTTGCACATAAACCATTCGTGGATGATGCAGAAGGCCCTGCATCCTTGGAGAGGCCTGGAAGCTGCCTGTGACGTCCCCATCACGCTTGCCCTGACATCCAGTTAATCTCACGTGCCACAGACGTTATCTTCAAAATACCTCTCGAGCGTACCACTTCTTCCCAGTCCTCTGTCACGCTCTGGTCCCACCCTCACCCTAACTACTGCAGCAGCCTGCAAGCGCCCTCTGCACACCTGCTCACTGCACCACAGGCAACCCACTGTGCTCGCTCTGCCCGAGTAAGCTACCTCCTGCCGAAAATTCTTCCACAGGTGTCCAGGGCTCCACCATCACGAAGATCAAACTCCTTGAAAGAAGAGACTTCGTTTTCTTCTCTTCTCTACTTAGATGCCTAAAATAGTGCATGGCCATAGCAGGGGCTCAATACGTGTCCCTGGAATGAATGACGTTAAGCAAAGCTCGCCTACTCTAGCTCGGATCTAATCTAGTCCCCCCACGTGTGTGACTTTGGGGAGAATCACTGAAGTCCTCAGGCTTCATCCGGGGTCCTGCTCTCCCTTGCTCACCCTGCCCGAGCCACACTAGGCCTCTCAGGTCTTTGCATATGGTGGCTTTCTTTCTTCCCGAAGGGTTTTTACTGGGCAGTCCCACCTCCTTCTCAGACCTCTTCTCTTAATCAGCATCTATACACCAAATGCCACGTCCTCGGTGACACCTCACCTCGGTCCCAGGTGAGGTGACATCTCATTATAGAATCTCAGAGGACTTTACACATTTCCTTTACCTTGCATATGGCTGTAATTACAGTTGACCTTGAACCATGTGGGTCCACTTAGATGCAGATTTTTTCCCTTTAATACGGTATAGATCTATAAATGTATTTTCTCTGCCTTGTGATTTTCTTAATAACATTTTCTTTTCTCTAGCATACTTTATTGTAAGAATACAGTTCATAATACACATAACATATAAAATACATGTTAATGGACTATTTATACTATTGGTAAGTCTTCCAGTCAACACTAGGCTATTAGCAGTTAAATTTTGGGGAAGTCAAGAGTTAAATGTGGGTTTTTGACTCCACAGCAGGCTGGTGCCCCAACCCCTGCATTACTCAAAGGTCCACTGTATATATTTATTGGGTGATCACATGTTTGGTGTCTACCTACCCACGATGATTCCAGTTCCATAAGAGGGTAGATAGCTTCTACTGTATTTCCCGCCGTATCCCCAGAGCTGGGCACAGTGCCCGGCACATAGCAATTGCTCCATTAGGATTTGTGGGATGAGGGATTTGCCTTGTGGTGTCTCCCGCATTGTCATTATGACCATATTAAAGGGCACAGTATGTTTCTGGCTTTGGAGTTCATGATATATGGGCATTCACAGTAACATTCACTGAAACCCAACATGGGTGGAAGATTCTATCTGATACGAGATCTCCTGTGGGCTCTCGGCTGGTGTATGATGAGCTGGGGTGGGGGGGGAGGCAGAGGTGGGGTGGCGGGGGAGGGGGGTGTAAGAGGAAAGGTCCAAAAAGCAGCAAGAACATTAGGGCTTTGGTCCTGCCCCTGCCTTTTGCACCTGGCAGTCCTGGGCAGATAAACGCCCAGTCCCAGTAGGAGAGGGAACAACAAGATGGAGTCAGAGGGAGGAGAGAGGGCAAGTCCACACCATGCTTCACAGACGCCAAGCTAGAGAGACAGTGAGCCTCTTTTTGGGAAATACTTTTCTAACTCTAAACTTCAGGGTTCCCCTGAAAAGGAAACAATATTTAGCAGTACTCAGTTCCATTTTCTCCCTGATTTGGCTATTATGATGTTTTAGTGTATCACCAGGCCAAGAAACTGCAAGGCAGGATGGGAATTGACGCTTCTTGAGAGGGTTCAGTGGACCAGGTGCTGTGCGGCTGACATTTGCCAGTTCCTTCCTTCCCACCTTCCTTCCTCTTTTTCTTTCTTACCCTACCTCTCTCTATTCCTTCCTTCCTTCCCTCCTTCCTCTTTCTCTCTTTCTTTCCCCCCTCTCTCCCTCCCCCCCACTCTTCTTCCCCTCCGTTCCCTCTCCAGCACTGTGTTAAGCACTGGGAATGTACTGATGATTAAGACACGCACGATTCCTGTTGCCATTGGGCTCGCCCTTTAGTGTTTACATCTTTAATCCTCCCAACAAACCACTGCAATATATATTATTTTTCTGGTGGAGAAACAGGCTCTAATAGGTTAGGGCTATTTACCTCAGGAAATGGCAGAGCTGGAGTCACTCTTTAACCAACATCCCTATCATAAGCTATTTCTGATCCCCTCCTTCTCAGGCTACATGTGCTGCCCTTGGGAAGGTCACAGGTGTCAGCACCCCCACCCCCGCCCCTGCCCGGTCTAGGTGGCGATAGGCTGGGTGAGGGAGGGGCACAGGCAGGGGGCAGGAGCCTCAGCTTCACACAGGAGCCTGGCAGGTGCTGTTGGTGCCAACCCACATCCCCCCCGCCCTCCCCATCCAGACACACGGCAGAAGTGTCCTACCGCCAGCCGCAGGGCTTCTCCACACAGAGGTTTGCTCTCTGTCTGGGCAGGAGGTAGGCTGAACAGGCCAGGGACTTAATGCCCTTGGAGGATTCCTCAGCCAGTGACAGCGGAGGTTAGAGGACAAACATCCCTCGATGGCAGGTGTTACACGGCCTCCCAGAGCTTCCCAGCGATGCACCACGGGGGACACTTCACGGGCCTCCTTCCCTTCTGTCCCTCATTTCTCCCCTCCCTGGGATCGCCTCTAAAATTAACTACTTGCCTTCAAAACCTTGTCTCAAGAGTCTGGTTCTGAGGATTCCATCCTGAGAAGGCAGTAACACTTCACATTCTAGCACATTCCAGTACTGACCTTGCTCTTCAGTAGCCACATCACCTCGGGAAAAGTGATTTAAGTGAAGTTCGGTTTCCTTAGTCTTAGAAACGGGGAGTGATAACATCTGCTGGGTCTCCCTCTCGGGGGACGCGTGGGGCAAGCAGATGAGAAACGCCTTTGTGAATGATAGAGTCCCCAGAAACTTGCGGAGCCTTGGTAGAATCAGAAATGACCTGTGGTGTTGAAACAGCTGAAGTGTTTGTACACCCCAAGTTCAAAGGCCCCCTGGGGGCCCCGGAAAGGACTCCTTGTGATTGGACCCTCAGAAGCAGTCTGCAGGTTTGCAGCCTGTATCTCTCAGTGGAGCGCCTCCTGGCGCTTGATGAGGGATGGACGTGACTGACACTCTGGAGAGAGGATCCTAGCCCCCCCCCCCGGGGCCCTCACCAAGTGACAGGGGGCACCCCTTTGTGGTGAGGAAAAAAGAAAATGCAGCCAGATATGCTTATTTATTTATTTATTGGATTTTATTTATCGGAGAAAGAAAGAGAGAGCAGCAGGAGAGGGAGAAGCATACTCCCTACTGAGCAGGGAGCCTGACTTGGGGCTCCATCCCAGGACCCCAGGATCATGACGTGAGCCGAAGGCAGATGTTTAACTGACTGATGCACCCAGGCACCCCAGAAAAGCTTTTTCTTTACGTTAAAATGAACTGCGTGACAATGTTCTGCGCTAGGAGACCCTGTGGGTCTAAGCAGGGGCCCCACGGCAGAGTCAGCACGCTTTCGGTCCTCTTCCCACGGCTGCCGTCGGCAAGTCACCGTGGATGTTTCTTAGAAGTCTGATGCTTTGCTGGCTTCGTGGCCATCACCAGCCATAACCCCCCCAAGAGCCCTGGGAGGGAGGCCCTGCTCCGTTGTCCCGTGTTGCAGACTGGCGCCGGAGAGGTCCATGCTGTGCCCCGGCTCCGGGGGCAGCGAGCGGCAGAGCGCAGACGTCGGCCAGGCAGTGGGCACCGGAGCCGGGACCCTCAGCCTCATGGCTGCGCTGCCTCCCTGGGGAACTAGAGCAGTTGGAACCACAAGACCTGGGCTCAAAACCCATGGAGATTATTGATTGCTCCTTCTAGAGTGGTTGGGAGGATTCGTTGAAAGAATGCACAGGCAAGGGCTTTATACAGTGTAGAGTATTATGCAAATGCTGTGATTTTGACAAGGATTACATGGAAGACGGAGGGAAGGAGAAGGCAAGCCGTCATACTGACTTAGAGGGACGGGCATAACAGGAGTGGCAGAAACCACTAGGGCTCCCCAAACCCATGCCTCCTCTTTCTGGGGACAGACTGGATCTGCATTGTCCGGCCTCCTTTGCAGTTAGAGAGACTTCTGCTGCTAAATCGTCGTGCATGCTTTTCCTTGCTCTCCTTCCCTCCTTGTCTGCTGGCCAGCTGCAGAGGGCCAAGGGGTGACCCTAAGGCTTGCCTAGAAGATGGCGGTCCCCACTAGGCTGCCTGTCCAGCAGCCACTTGAGCCTTGCATGAGTAAGAAATAAAATTGTCTCATGTGATAGTCACGAAGATTGGGGTTCTTTGTTGCAATAGTGAGTGTACCCTCTGTAATAGAGACGATGAGAATGTTTGCCTAGTTTCCTTCTTATTTATTTATTTATTTATTTATTTATTTATTTATTTTTACCTTTTGGCTCAGACCAGATAGAAATCACGCTCTGGAATTGGAGGGGTCCATCAGTTGGATAGAGACTGCTTTGTCCGAGCTGACCAAAGCTGGCATTCTTGCTCCGTATTGTTTTAATTAACACACCAACCAACAAGTAATTTGCTGTCCCTTTAATGTCATTTTCTAGCAAAATGAAAAACAGGATCTGAATAATAGTAATTCTGAGAAACTTCGGGGATACATATTCTGGTATTAATCCTATTCCCAAATCTCGTTATCCATGGAGAATCCCCGAGGAAATGTATAGGAGCTTGAGTCTACTTTAAAGTGCAATCATCTCCTTAGAATGGAGGCTTTTCGGGGTGGGGGGGCTGTGATTTGCGGAATGTGGTTTAAGTTAAGCTTTCCCAGCAGGGGGCTTACATAATGGCAAGGATTCCTCTATTGGCTAAGCCCCTTTAGAAGGTCACCATAATCAGCCACATTTCAGAAATCTGGCCCAAACTTGGAAATGCAGGAAAACACAAGAGGAAGCCTGCCACCCTCCCATGAGAACTGGGGCATGTCGGTTTGGGATGCTAGGCCAGGAATCTCTGCAATTAAAATCACCACGGCAGCCTCTGAAAAACCAGAAGGGGTTTGTCCCAAAGTAAAAGGTAAAGAGCATGTCAGGAGCCCTCCGAAACTCAGCAGCACCGCCAGGGCCGGTTACGGCCTCAGTGTTTGTCCCCATCCACCTTATGCGGGAGCCCGAAGCCCCAAAGTAATGGTAGCAAGAGCTAGGGCCTGGGGGAGGGAATTAGGTTTAGGTGAGGTCACAAGGGTAGAGCCCCCCCTGATGGAAGTAGTGTCCTTGTAAGGAGAGGAAGGGACTCCAGAGTTGCCCCCTTCTCCATCCAGTGAGGACCCAGTAAGAAGGCAGCCAGCCGTCTGCAAGACAGGACAAGGGCTCTCAGCAGACCCCACCGTGCTGGCACCCTGATCCGGGACCTCTCAGCTTCCAGAACTGTGAGAGATATATGTGCATTTAAGCCGCCCAGTCTGTGCTGTTTTGATCCAACAGCCCGAGCTGACAGTGGTTTACTCTGCACTTCTGTTTAAAAAGAGGTGCTCTGGGTTTAGAATGCAGACACTGGGTGCTGTCTCTTGACTCAATGATCTTTTGATGACTCCATATGTTAGAACCCTATAAGAGTCATTTCCTTTCTTTCTTTCTTTTTTTTTTTTTTAAAGATTTTATTTATTCATTTGACAGGGACAGCCAGCAGAGAGGGAACACAAGCAAGGGGAGTGGGAGAGGAAGAAGCAGGCTCCTAGTGGAGAAGCCTGATGTGGGGCTCGATCCCAGAACTCTGGGATCACGTCCTGAGCTGAAGGCAGACGCTTAACGACTGCACCAACCAGGCGCCCCAAGAGAGTCATTTCCTTTCTGAAATCTGAGAGATCCAGGAAATCCACCCCAGTAAGCAGTTTGTTCTAATGGCATCTCTCCAATCACACGTCCTCCCCTTACTTACAGACGTGTAAGCACGGTCGTGCTTGACACAGACAGCGGTATCCTCCCCCCAAGCTCTCAGAGCTCCCCACTGCAGAGCACGGCCAGGAGGGTCTGATGCTTTGCACATGTCTCCCATCAGATCTGCTGTCCAGGGCCCATTTTCCTTCAAGTCACGTGGGTGAGGCGTCCGGACCCCCTCCTCCGGGTGGTAGCCGTGTCAGCTCATCAACTTGGCTTCTTTCTTCGCAACTTGACGGTACATATAATGCAAACCGGGTTAAGCAGAAATGGGAGATGTTTGCTTCACCTGGTTGAAACCTTCAGCTGCTAGCACGGTTTGATCGAGGGTTCAAATAATATTACCAAATTCCCATCTCTCTTCCTTCTTTCCTTTTATATCCTTTGTCTCTCTCGCTCAGCTTCATTCCCCTCAGTTTTAGTTCTGTTTCCTGCCCACTGGGTTCAAAGATGGCTGTGGCCCTAGAGCTTCTGATGTCTAAGCTTCAAATTCACCAGGAAAGAGCTCTTGCTTCTTCTTAGCATTTTTGCAAAAGGTCTCATTGTGTTTCCCTGGTTCGAATTAGAACACACCAAAACCTCAGACCAACCGCTGTGGGGAGTTTGAATGAGCTGCTTGGCTGAAGTCACGCGTTTCATCCTTGGTGACTGGGGACTTGAGGGGGATGATGGGTTGGGGGAAGTGAGGGGCAGTGTGCATCTGAGCCCCATAAGAACGAGGGAGAATAGATTCCTAAAAGTCAAGGAGAACAGAGCCTGTTCATGGAAGCAGCTCGAATGGATACTGGATGACCCCAAATCAACAAATGTCCATTACCAGTCCTGCCCAAACCTGTCCTTTACGTTAAGATAACAAAAGAAGTCTATAATTCCCTAAATAGTAAAAGGAAAGCTCAAGTTTCCCAATGTTTTTGCTCAGGGTTGTATGAGAAATTTTATCTAGAGTATAAATCCAAGTGATTTGGAGAATCAAGTCTCAGACAAGAAGGATGTTTTTGGGAACGTATACGCGTACTGTCAGCCTCGAACAACAAAAGGAGAAAGGCAGACAGTTAATTCCAGCAGCTACCCTGTCAGCACTTAAGCATTGTGTTCAGCACTTTACATGTGTTTCTGTGTCTAATGGAGAAAACACAGACATTAAAAGTTAGGATGTGAGATCCCCAGCTCTGCAATGGGTGCAGAGGGACATCTACTCCAGACCTCAAGGGGGGTCAGGAAACATTGCCTAATCTTGCTAGGCCACTAACCCACCATTCCGCTCCCAGGGCTCCATTGCCTGTACTCTTTCTGAGTTTCTTTTTTTCTTTTTAAAAGTTTTTTTTTTAAATTCAATGTAATTAACATATACTGTATTATTCATTTCAGAGATAGAATTAAGTGATTCATCAGTTGCATACAACACCTGGGGCTCGTGCCTTCAAGTGCCCTCCTTAATGCCCATCACCCAGTTACCCCATCCCCTCCCCCACCTCCCCTCCAACAACCCTCAGTTTGTTTCCTAGAGTAAGAGAGTCTGATGGTTTGTCTCCTTTTCTGTTCCTTTTTGAGGTTCTTAAGATTTAAAAGCCTAAATGAATCACTTCTTATCAATTTAGAATGAGCAGGTATATTTTTCCTAAAATTGGTCTTACTGCCTCTAGATTTAAGCTCTAAGTCATTCCCACTAGAATGTAGGATCCACCAGGGCAGCGATTTCCCCCGTTTTCTTGCCTGTGGTATGCCCGGCATGTAGAACAGTGCCTAGCACAGAGTGGGCTGCCTGTCCAAATCTTCCCAGCTCCCCAGACCGTCAGGGGCAGTTAGTTAGGCTCTAACAGGATGCCTGGAGGCCAGCAGGGAGGAAGTCCCAGTCGGCTCTCTGGAAAGTCCAAGGCCTGTCCTGGCAGCACTCTAGAAGGAAGCCACAAGAAGCCAGATCAAACCAGACAAGCCCAAGATGGCTGACAAAGTAGGCCAGAAAACCCTGGCCCAATAAGGAAGGAAAAGCTGGAAACCCTGCTCCCAGCACTTCTCCAAACTAATGTTTGGAGAACATTAGTTGGAGAACATTAGTCCTCCCCCTTGTTAACAACTGTCAATAAAAGAGACCCAGACCCCAGGCACACTGTGAGCTCTCTCGCTCTCGCGCGCGCTCTCTCTCTCTCTCTCTCTCACCCGCTTGGTAAAACCAATCATCTTAAGGGAAAAGAATTAATGATCTCTAGACTGATCTCCTACCAGAGAAACCCACCAGTCAACAAACCTTGGGTACACAGAGTTCCCGTTATTTGTCACTTGGTTTCCAAACTAATTTTTAAGGACTTAAAAAGAATAAGGTAGAGATGTAAAATGGGGTCGGCAAAGAGGCACAAAATGTCAATGCACGGTGGCTATGGGGGGGGCCGGGGATCGGCTCCCTTAACAGCCGAAAGGAAAAGGACAGTTCCCAGTTCCGTGCTTTGCAATAGCTACAAGCTAAAAACCGATCAGTAGCTCCTCGCTCCCTTCTCTCTCACTATACACTTATCTCCTAGCAATGGTTGCCATGGACTCTTTGTCTGCACTCCACTTTTGTAGATTGAGTGTCTGTCCTTGGGGGCATCTCCACAAAATGCCAGTAGCTCTGGTTCTGTTTGAACCAAAGTCACCCCCGGCGTGTCTGCCACTCCTACACCCAGCACACACACTTCCCAGTTCATAACAGCTGATGAAGATACCTCCTGGGAAAATTCTGTCATGGCTCTTGACTTCTAACGCGCCAATCCATTAGGTCCCCAAAGAGGATTAAAGGGATGATGGAGATTAATTTTTAAAAAAAGAAAGAAAAAATTTCATTGTAAAGGTTGACTTCTAAGGCTTTCACACCCCAGGCATAGGGCTGGGAGACTATTGGCTCAGATGCCTGTTTCTCCGTGGAAATTGTTCTGAAGGGGCGTGGGTTATTTTCATTCTCTAGGCCTGGGCCTTGGAACCTCAGAGTGCCCTCGAGGAAGCAATCATGCAATTAAACTCAACTCCGGGTACGCCCTGCGCTCTGCAAATTTACTTCACAGAAGCATGAAACATGTATCTTTTTTCCTGAAATACCCTTCTGATATCCCCGAATTATCCGAACAGTATAATATGGGTACAGTCATCATTTCTTGCCACAAAATGACCCAGGAAAGCAGAACTTTGTCCCTTGATGAGAAATGTATAGGATAAGGAATCCTGTGTACAAAGAAGGTAATTTTGTTTTAGATACTTTATTGCATTTACTCACAACGTACGTCGACTATTTTGTGCCAGGCACTGTGCTAGATGTTGTGATACAATAATAACAAATGAGACCCTTCCTTCCTCCAGGGGTTCATGGTCCAGTGGGGAAATAGACACAGAAACTTCACTGAAATACACATCTCTATCCGTACTTTTAGATAGGTTTGTAGGAAGTGCTGTGGAAGTACACGTAGTGTCAGGGCTGGGGGTGGGGAAGAGGAAGGGCGGTGTTACGGAAGACATCGTGAAGCCATGCTTGTCTTTTCACTTTTGTACAATGAAAGGACAAGAATAGCCAAAATAGTTTAATTGGAGCATCTACTGAGTGCTGGCAGTGGATATAAAGATCTAAAGTTCTTGGCCTGGAGAAATGTCTTACTTCTTTTGGGTCTGAAATCTATTTGGTTTGCTATAAGCAGCATTGGCTAGGAAAATATGTACTTCATATGTGTTGACAAGTATCCAGATGCTTGATCTAAAGACTAAAGAAGTGATTTGCCTGGTCTGGAAAGGGAGAGTATGACTCCTAACGTTCATGGAGTGATTGATGAAACAGGCATTGGGCTTATTCTGTGCAGCTTTGCAAGGCAGAAGTAGGGCCAATGTGTGGAAATTACACGAAGGCGGCTGCGAGACCATTTTAAGGAAGACTTATTTCTCTGATACTTAGAACTCTCTAAATCTGGCATAAGATGTCTTGTGGAGTGGTGAGTGCCTTGTAAAGCAAACATAAAATAATATTCAGGCATTATAAATGACTGAGCCAGAGTCATTCATTTAACAATTATCTACCAATATGCTCAGCATTCTTCCAGGATCTAGGCATTTAATAATGAGTAAGTAATAAATCTTGCCCTCAAGGAAACAGAGGGGTTATGTAGGAAAGTACATACAGTATGATGCATGGCAGTAAATTTAAACATACTAGAGGGCTTTATGGAAGGCTTCATAGAGGATGTTCTTTCTTTCTTTTATTATTATGTTCAATTGGCCAACATACAGTACATCATTAGTTTTTGATGTAGTGTTCAATGATTTATTATCTTTTTTTAAAGATTTATTTATTTATTAGAGAGAGAGCATGAGTGTGGGAGGGACGGAGGGAGAGGAAGAAAGAGAGAATCTCAAGCAGACTCCCCACTGAGTATGGACCAGATGCGGGGCTCTGTCCCATGACCCTGGGATCATGACCTGAGTTGAGATCATGACCTAAGCTGAAATCAAGAGTCAGACACTTAACTGACTGAAACACCCAGATGCCCTGAGGAGGTTATTTCTAAGCTGAGATCCAAAGGACAAGAATATAGCCAGGTCAAGATAGTTGAAGAACAAAGCTGGAGGCATCACACTTCTGATTTCAAAACAGTAGAGTACTAAAATAAAAATAGACACATAGACCAATGGAACAGAATCAAGACTCTAGAAATAAACCCTAGAATATATGTGAACCAATATTTGACAAGGGAGCCAAGAATACTCAATGAGGAAAGTATAGTTTTTCAATAAATGGTGTTGGGAAAACTGGATATTCACTTGCAGAAGAATGAAATTGGAGACTTATTTTACACGCCTCACAAAAATTAACTCATCATGGATTACAGACTTAAACACAAGATCTGAAATGGTAAAATTCCTGGAAGAGAACACAGAGGAAAAGGTCCCTGACATTAGTCTTGGTGATCATTTTTTTTGCATATGACACCAAAAGCACCAACAACAAAAGCAAAAGTAAATAAATGGGACTATATCAAGCTAAAGGGTTTCTGCACCGTGAAAGAATCAACAAAATGAAAAGGCAACCTACCAAATGGGACAAAATAATTACAAACCATCCATCTGATAAGGGGTTAATATGCAAAATACATAAGGAACTTAAACAACTCAATTTCAGGAAAACCAAGCAATCTAATTTAAAAACAGGCAGAGATCTTGAATAGACATGTTTCTAAAGAAGTCATACAAATAGCCACCAGGTGTATGTAAAGACCCTCAACACCACTCATCATCAGGGAAATGCAAATGAAAGCTACAAGGAGATATCATCTCACACCTGTTACAATGGTTCTAACTTTAAAAAAAGGCAAAGAAAAGAACAAGTGTTGGTGAGGGCGTGGAGAAAAGGGAATCCCCATGCACTGTTGGGAACGCAAGCTGGTGCAGCCGCTATAGAAAACAATATGGAGGTTCCTCAAATGTTAAAAATAGAACTAATTATGATTCGTCAATCTCACTTCTGGTTATAAATCCAGAGGAAATGAAATCAGGATCTTGAGACATCTGTACTCCTGTGTTCGCCGCAGCCTTATTCACGATAGCCAAGATAGGTAAACAACCAAAGTGTCTGTCTGTGGATGAATGGATGAAGAAGATGTGATGTACATATATATTATATACCATACATGTGTACTATATATTATATATCACATATGTGTAATATGATCTATCATATATAATATTGCATATAACATTATATGTCATATATTACATATCCTATTGTAATATATGTGGTATATACTGTATATGCACTATATATTATATATCATATATATGGCTATTATTCAGTTATTTGCAACAGTATGGATGGATCTTGAAGACATTATGCTATGTGAGGTAAGTTAGACAGAAAAAGACAAACACTGTATGATAAACCTTGTATATGAATTCTAAAAAAATCACAGAAATCTAAAAATCATAGAGACCGGAGTAGAATAGTGGTTGCTGGGGTGAAGAGGAGGAGAGTGGCTGGAGACATGTCGTCAAAAGGTAAAAGCTTCCAGTTACAAGAGGAATAAGCTCTGGGGATCTAATGTACAGCATGGTGACTATGCCCAATGATACCGTATAATTGAAAATTGCTAAGAGGGTATGTCTTAAATGTTTTCACCAGAAAAATGGTAATTATGTGAGGTGATGGAGGTGTTAACCAAGCCTACTGTAGTGATCATTTTGCAAATATATGTGTATCATGATCTCAGGGTTGTGGGTTCGAGCCCCACCTTGGGTGTAGAGATTACTTAAAAATAAAATCTTTAAAAATAAATAAATAAATAAATAATGCAATACATGTGTATCAAATCATTACATTGTACGTCTTAACTTACCCAACATTATCTCAACTATATATAGTCGGAAAAAAATAAATAAAGCTCCACATAGAAGCACACCTCCAAGATATATGGATTTGGTTCCAGACCACAGCAATAAGGAAAATAAGCTAATCAAATGAACTTTTTGGTTTCCCAGTGCATATAAAATTCACGTTTATTCTGTGCTGCAGTCTATTACATGTGCAATAACATTATGGATAAAAAACAAAGTACTTGCCTTATTAAAAAATGCTTTATTTTGGGGGCACCTGCGTGGCTCAGTCGGTCAAGCATCTGCCTTCGGCTGAAGTCATGATCCTGGGGTCCTAGGATCGAGCCCTGCATTGGGCTCCCGGCTCAGCAGGGGGACTGCTTCTCCCTTTCCCTCTGCCGTTCCGCCTGCTTGTGCTCTCTCTGTCAAATAAATAAATAAAATCTTTTTTTAAAATGCTTTATTTTTTTACTGAAAATGTCAACCATCGTGTGAGCTTCCAGCGAGTCGTAATCACTGATCACAGATCACCATACCAAATACAATAATAATGAAAAAGTTTGAAATATTGAAAGAATTATCAAAATGTGACACAGAGACACTAAGTGAGCAAATGGGAAAATGGCCCCCAATAGACGTGCTCCACACAGGGCTGCCACAGACCTTCAATTTATTAAAACACACACACACACACACACACACACACACACACACACACACACACAGAGTATCTGAAAAGCCCCATAAAGTGAAGCCCAATAAAACAAGGTTTGTCTATAAAACAGAGTAAGGTTCCCCTAAGACGCTTTCCTAATCCTATTCTGTCTTCCCTCCCCACAGGTAGCCATTTGCCCGGACTCAGTACGTATCTTTAGCGTGTATATGTTAAGACTATTATTGCTACCTAGGTATCCATAAACAAAGAGTTTTGCATTGCATGTCTGAATCTTTTTCAAATGGTACAAGAGACTTGCTATTTTTTTATGCACCATTCTATTTTCAGACTTATCTATGTTGATACATATATATCTCATTCATTCTAACCTCTGTATAGAATTCCATTTTGTAAATATGACAGTTAATTTTTCCATTCTCTGCTTACCGTGAACGTCTTAGTATATGTCTTTTTGTTCACAAAAGTGCAAAACTTTCCTTAGTGTTATGGACCGACTATTTGTGTCCATCCCCCAAATTCATATGCTGAAGTCCTAGTTCCCAGGGCAATGTTCTGTGGAGGTGGGGTCTTTGGGAGGTGATTAGGTTTGGATGAGGTTGTGAGGGGAGAGCCCCTGTGATAGGATTAGTGCCCTTATGAGAAGCGGAAGAGACCATCTCCCTGTCCCTCTCTCTCTCTCTCTGCAACATGAGAATATATCAAGAAGGTGGCCCCTTGAAGAAGGACGAGGGCTTGCTGCAGACATTAAATCTGTTAGTACTGCAGTCCTGGACTTCCCGACTTTCAGAATTGCGAGAAATAAGTGTTTTTTGTTTAGCCCCGTCTATGGTATTTTCTGACAGCCATCCAAATGGACCAAGACACCCAGAGAAGCCTCTGATCTTCAGAGAGTGAAGGACAGAACCCAACACTTCCTTGAACTTTCTTGGTGTACTTAGTTGCAAAAATATGGACTCTGCCCTAGCTGGTTTAGACATGCATAACAGGAGCTATGAGAGGGTTATGAATCGAATATAATCTCAAGACAGGGCAAAGAGGCAGATTTGGAAGCCCATAGTACAGAAACAGGTCCACGGACATGTCAGATTGCCCCGGTGGGAGCCCGCTGTGGCAGCCCTTAGCAGCGGTGCTGCTGTTCTCTTTGGAATGCCAAGCAGGGATGTCATCACTAGGAACTCTGTGTCTATTGCCTCCAAAAGGCCAACGACACATACCCCCCATGCCAGGATCGGTTCCACCCTGCCCTCTTCTAAATCACAGGTTCATCTCGGTGCATCTGAATTGTGAAGCCTGGGTCGTATCCCTTGGCTTTAGCAACAAGGGAGGCTGCGAAAGAGGAAGCTGGCCTTTGCCCAAGGGAGGTGAAGCTAAGGGTAGGAAATTCCTCCAAAGGAGGACACTTTTTCAGAGGTATTTGGTGGCTAAAAAGCAAAATAACTGTTCACTGTAAGGCTCCAGATTAAAGTTTTGGGTTTGAAGGTATGTGTATCTTCTGCCTACTAGATTGGCTGAATTGCTTTCCAAGTGGCTGGGCTTTCATTAGAAATGTATTAGTCATCTATTGCTGCGTAACAAATTGCCCCAAAATGTAGCAGCTTAGAACGACAAATATCCATTATTTCACAGTTTGTACAGGTCAGGAATCTGGGTGTTACTCAGCCAAGGGCCTCTTGGTCAGGATCCCTCATGAAATTGCAGTCAAGCTGTTGGCTGGGGCTGTGGAAGCAGTGACTGGCAGACGGTCGTCGTCTTCTTCTTCTTCTTAAGATTTTATTTATTTGACAGAGAGACACAGCGAGAGAGGGAACACAAGCAGGGGGAACGGGAGAGAGAGAAGCAGGCTTTCTGCCGAGTGGGGAACCTGATGTGAGGCCGGATCCCAGGACCCTGGGATCATGACCTGAGCCAAAGGGAGACACTTAACAACTGAACCACCCAGGCACCCTGGGCAGACGGTCTTCTAGGCTCACTGGGGTCATTGTTGGCAGGCCACAGAATATTCATTTCTAAGCCAGCTCACATGACTGTTGTCAGGTCTCAGAACTTCTCTGGAGGCTGGCTAGAGATATCAGTTTCTTGCCCTGATGGGCCTCTCCACAGGGCTGCTCCCAGCATGGCTGCCTGCTTCCCCCAGCATGACAGATAAGAACAACAGAGAGAGACGGAGACAGAGAGATTGAGACTGATTTTAAGGAATTGGTTCACACAATAGTAGAGGCTGCCCAGGAAAGGGTTGCAGCTTGAGTCCAAAGGCAGAGACTGCTGGCAGAATTTCCTCTTCTTCAGGGGAGCCTTGTCTTTGTTCTAGTAAGGCCTTCCACTGATTGGATGAGGCCCACCTGCATTAGGGAATATCATCTACTTTACTCAAAGTCTACTGATTGAAATGTTAATCTCTTCTAAGAAAAATGCCTTCACGGAAATATCTGGAACTGTGTTTGACCAAATATCTGGATAGTGTGGCCTAGCTAAGTTGATGCATAAAATTAGTCATCACGGTGTGTATGTGTATGGGGTGGGGGAGGGACAGACTGTCACTCTCTCACCTGTGCCATACTCCTGCCAGGACTGAATAGCGGCTTAGAGGGCCTGGCTTGACTCCAGGGAACTGTTGGGGAGTTGGCGGGGGTCGGGGGCCAGAGTGTGGCTCCATCAGGCCTCTGCAGGGCACCGAGGAACTTGGGCAACTGGAGAATGCTTATTTGCCAGGCTTTCTCAGCCACCCCCCACCCTCTCCACCCCTGGGGGCTTTCTCATTTCATTCAGGGTCACACCTGGCTGGGGCAACTCAGGGATGGGAGGAGAATTCCAAAGCGGAATTTAGGTATCTTAGATGGAATCCTCCACCCCCTTTCCACCCTTGACAGATAAGCTATACATCCAAACTCCTTCCAAAATCCATACAATAGCATTTACATATTTTCTTTTTTCATCCCTACGGATTCTTTAAATCTCCTGGTCGAACACTCATTTGGGAGAAAAGCAAGACCTAATAGCTGGAATTATTTTTTTTTCTCAGAAAGGTTAACTTTTCCTAGTAGAATAATCCAGTTTACTTTTATGTTCCGTTTATCCTTCCTGTTCAATCTTGCTCTCAATATGCCTTTTGAATATTAACATGCAGAACCTTCAGGTAATCATGTATATTTCTTATCCATTGAAAAATGCTTAGAGACACTTTCAGCTAGAGCAATTGTGTATGCGGCTTTATTATTTTAGAATATCTTCCAGCCATTTCTTGTTTGAACACTTTCTATCTATCAACCGTAGGACTGAATTGGAGAAGAGAAAATGAGGTTTGACAGTTCAGTGGAAAATTAGTAGTGTTTTCCCCTCCCGCACTGCAAAGAGGTATGCTGTTTTCAGGAAGGGCTGGTCATTCTCTCTGGTGCCCATCCTTCTTTGTATTATAAAGTTCCTTTGTTTCTTTTTAATGCACTGGAAAGTCCTTTGAATCTAAAGAAATCTATTTCTGCCCCTCTCCCTTTACTCTATTTCTCTGGTTATTTAAAACACTTAAATTTAAAGGAATTCTGGAGATGGTAATTTTTATGTTTCGGCAGATCTTGCAATGGTGAAGAGGGCTTTTCAAACTTAGCTTCCAATTTCTGTTTTGAAACTAAGATGGATTTTGGGGGAAGTCTAGTTTTCCTGCCTCTGACCTAGTCCCATCCAATCCATTTGCCACAAGCACCAGAGTTTTCTAATAGGTCCGAGTATTTCTATTGAATTAAATAGTAATTAAGTAATGGGGTGCGTGTGTGTGTGTGTATGTGTATGTGAGAGAGAGAGAGTTGCTGACAGTTGTGAGGATGTGGTATAGGAATTACTATGCCCTCATTCCCCTTCTTTCTCTGTCCTCTGTTTCTCCCTGTGTTACTGACAAAATCGGTGTGTCGGCTGCAATGTTTCAATGCCTTTCCATGGCTCTGCGTCGCATAACCTGGCTCTGCCTGTGTTGCCAATCTCATCTGGCATCCTGAACAGGGATGATGCCTAAACTGCTTTGCTGCATCTCGCTGTGGTGGGCACTGCGGGTTGTTTTGCCCCAACTTTTTCCAGTCCCCCTTTCCCTTGCCTGTGTCTCAGATACTGACTTTCCCAGCACCCTCCCTTCCTTCCCCTTCACAGCTAGGGTGACCACGTGACTCAGAGTTGGGAGCTCCCTCCCTTTAGGTGTGGTATGAGAGAATGTGGTGCTTGTGATGCTTGTGATGCTTGGAGCCACTACAGCTGTTTTGCAACCATGAGGCATCAAGATGAAAAACCACCATTTGGGGTCAGTGTATTAGAAAGATGGACAGAGACTGGCTGGAGACAGCAAAGTATTTCTGAGATGGCCCACCTCTGATGTTCTCATTAAGAAAGCAGCAAGTCCTTATTGTTTAAGCCATATTTTTCAGAGGTAAGATTTGCCACCAAACGTAATTCTAACTGATACACGAGCCAGGCACAGCAGGGCTCAATGTATCCTTATTGGATGAAGGAACAAGAACAAATGAATGAAATTCCTACCTCTACCACACCGACCAGCTCTCCAGGTGTCAGCTGTACCTGCCTGCTAACAGTTCCCAGATTAGGCTTTGCTCTTTGGCTTCTGCATTCTGCACATTCTATTCTGTGTCTGGAAGACTGCTGTCATTGTTCTATGTATCATCCTTCAGGGCTGAGCTCAAATATCAGCAGCTCTTGACAATCTTATTTGACTTCACTGAGTAGACTGAAAATTTTCCTCTATGATCCCAGAGTGGCTCTTCTAGTTGTAACAATCTCCTCAAAACCTGGTGGTGAAATAACCGTTTATTATGCTCCTGGATTCTACGGGTCTGGAATTCGAGCATGGCATAGCAGAGATAGCTCGTCTCTCCTCAGCGGGACCCTGGAAGGCTGGCCTGGGCTCATCTGGTGAGTTGTTCATTCACTTGGCTGGTAGTGGTTGCTGGGAAGGGCCAAGCATCGGCGGTTAGAACAGCAGGGGCCCCTTGGGCGTCTCTCTCCCTGTACTTCTCTTGCTTCCCTATATGGGCTATTCAGCATTGCAACTTCAAGGGAGCTGGACTTTTTATAAGGTGGCTCAGGGCTCCACGGGTTCCAAGGGTACACACTGAGAGAGAGCGAGAGAGAGATAGACAGACAGACAGACAGAGACAGAGAGAAAGAGACAGAGAGGAATTGAGGAAGCTTGTATCCTTTATATGATCTGGTCTCAGAAGTCACATAGCATTACTTCTGCCATATTGTATTGGTCAAAACAGTCATAAGGGGAAATAGATTTCATCTCTTGGGGAATGGAAGATTCTGGAAGGTTCTGGAAAAACATGTGGAACTGAAAACATTGCCAGGCCACTTTTGGAAAATCCAGTCTGCTACAGTGCCTTCTACACACACTAATGTAATTTTATCTGTGGAGAAAGGTCGTTGATGATACAAAAGCCAAGTACCACTCTCCTGCACTTGAACGCAACCCGCCTTTAAACGTTTGTGGTTGGTGGTTGTTGATGGTGCTCATGAAATCTGGCCTCTCCAGCCACCTTGTTTGATTGCAGTGGTCATTCTCTGTGTGCTTCCTTTTGACATGTCCTGTGTTTTTATTAATCTTGAGTCACTGGAATGTTCTGGCTTGTAATATGGCTTTTGGGGAGTAGTGAACGTAGTCTCTTACAGAGTAAAGAAAGGGGTGGGTGGTGATCTTTACTGACAAAAGTGTATAGTTTTGTGACCTGTTTTTGAACATTTTGAGAGGAAAAACAAAAAGGTTTTCCGCCCTAAGCCCAGAGGTATGGCCACGCAGAGAGTTCGGGAAGCATGATGGGGGCTCTGGAATGTTTACATTTGAAAGGCAAACTTTATTTTCCCCAGAACGAGGGTGAAATCGGAATCTGGGGTGACCTCGGGATTTAGGTTTTGCAGCAAAGGCACGTTAGGCTGCTCTGGACCCGAGAAGCCATGGACTGCCTGGGACATCTGCAGACAGCAACGGGAAGGTGAGGACAGTGTTCGTGCCCTGTGGCTGGACTTAATCCAGTGACTGGCAACTGTATGCATGGATGGAGGCACGGGGGTGGGGGAGAGAAAGAAAGGTAACTGTGCAGGAGACAGAATTTTGTCTGTTTTACTCACTCTTGCACCCAGCACTCATTCACTCACCAAATATTTGCTATGTGCTGTGGCCCAGGAGCCATGTCAGTGAACAAAACAGGTGAAGATGCCTGCCCTTTGGGCTGAAATTCTGGCGTGGAGTGTGGGTGGGGAGAAAGACACAAATAAAAGGCAATAAAATACATGTTGTTACTTGCTGGCCTACTTGCTGGTGCTGCGGAACAAGCAAGCATGGGGCAGAGTGAGGCTATGGGAAGGCTGCGAATTAAACTGCAATTTTAAGTAGAATGTCAGGTGAGGCTTCATGGGCTTGATCTTTGAGCAAGGCCCTGAAATGAGAGATGGGCCCCTAGAACGATGCCTGGCTCAGAAAATAGCTCTTAGAGGAACAAACAAGTAAACTCTGTCGACGCTTCCACGCTCTTTGCGTGTTCTTCGGGTGAGCAGGAGATGGAGGGGGGGAACCTGGTGCTCGTCAGGGAGACCTGGAACATTCCATTCTCACTGCTAAGGATCTTCACGTCCCTCAACGCCTGGTTGTAAGCTGGCAGTTTCATCCGATGTTCAACTGAGATTGGGTGATGGGTCTCAAAGCCAGGGGAAAAACTGGCCTTATTGAAAGTACTTCAATGTGCATTTCTTCGGCATTATTACCTCCGACGGGGACTCTCTCAAGGGGTGTGAAGTCAGGATCTGCGCACCACGCCCCTGTCCGTGAAACTGAACACTGCGGAGGGGGGGCTGGCGGTGGGGAGCGGGGAGGCCTGTGGAGATTTGCAGAATTGGGTTAGAAACGCCGAGCTTCCCTGGCTTCACAACTTTGCCTGGGGCCAGGCCTGTGGGAGAGTTTTAATTATGAACATTCTTCATGGTTCTAAAGTTATTTAATTTCATGGTGATTTTACAACTCCCATATTCAGACTTGAGTCACAATGAAAGTGGATCATTTGTCTGAGGTTCTCCAGAGTGGAAACATGAAGGCCCATAAAACGCTTTGTGTTGCCAGAAGCCTAAGCTTGTGCTAAATACTAGATCCAAGTGGACTGAGTTTAGAGGACTTGGAGTTGAAAATCACTCATTCATTCATTTGAAAAGCGTATTTGAGCCATGTGTTGGCGCGTCCGAGACGGCTGCCAAGCTCCTTGCCTCCTGCTGCTCACGTTCTGCGTGGTTCCCTGCTCCAGGCACGGGGGCTGACCTGGGGACCAAGGGGACATTGTGGAGACCGCACGGTGTGACTTAGGAAGCCAGGACACGAAACGCACGATAGCTTTCATCTCTCTTCCCAGGGCACTAGCTGTCAGGGAAGCCGTCCTGTCCCGAGCAGCCCCCTGAGAGGTCCCAGTGGCAAGGAGCTAAGGCCTCTTGCCAACAAACAGCACCGACTTGGCAGTGGTGAGCGCGACCATTTTGGAAGTGGACCTCCAGGCCCAGTCACGCCTTCAGAGGGCCACAGCCTGGGCCGACGTCTTCACGGCAACTGCACAGAAAGACTCCCATCCACGGCCACCGAGGGAAGAGGCTCCCAAAGTCCTTCCTCACAGAAACTCGGCTGTCGTAAATGTGGACTGGTGACCTGTTTGTACTCACAACGCTTCTGAAGCCAAATGTGTGCGGGGGTGTCCATCCCAACCCCAATTCTCACGTCCTCTGCACACCAAGTGGAGGTTTGACAAGTGGCTTCCGTTCTGACACTGACTTCCTGGAGTTAGCATCCGGCCCCACAGGTTAGGGGTTCAGTCCCTCAAGACTGTCCCCACTTCAGACGCCAGCCGCAAGTCTGGGCCTCTTGTATTTCTGACCAATCAGCTTATAAATCGGGGTTCCCACCCCCTTCTCCTCAGATTTAATGATATGCTAGAATTGCTCACAAAACTCAGGAACACACTGTACTTACCACTACTGGTTTATTATAAAATAAAACTCAGGATCAGCCAAACGGAAGAGATGCATAGACCAAGATATGGGGTGGCCTGTGCTACGTGGAGCTTCTGTCCTTTCTATGGGGACATGACCCTCCCAGCACCTCGCTGTGTGGAACACCCTGGAAGCTCTAATCCCATTGTTTAGGGGGTTTTATGGAGGTTTCATTATATAGGAGTGATTGATTAGATCATTGGCCATTGGTGATTGAACTCAACCTCTACCCCTCTCCCGCTCCCCTCCGCACTGGTTGACTTTGGGGTGTGGGTGGGAGGGGTGGGCCAACCTGCTAGTTATGCCTTGGTTTTTTTTGACCAGCCACCATCCTGAAGCGATCTAGGGCTCCCCAGACACCACTCATCTCATTATTGTGTAAAAGACACTTATCACTCATTAGATATCAATGGTTTTAAGGGCGATGTGTCAGGAACTGGGGAAAAGAACAAATAATGTTTCCCATTATACCACAATTGTTTGTTTTGAAAGAGAGAGAGAGAATGCCCGCAGGAGCAGGTGGGGAGAGGCAAAGGGAGAGGGAAAGAATCTTTTTTTTTTAAAGATTTTTATTTGTTTATTTGAGAGAGAGAGAGAGTGAGAGAGCACAAGCAGGGTAAGCAACTGAGGGAGAGGGAGAAGCAGACTCCCCACTGAGCAGGGAGCCCAAAGTGGGGCTCGATCCCAGGACCCTGGGATCATGACCTGAGTTGAAGACAGACGCCTAACTGACCGAGCAACCCAGGCACCACAGGGAGAGAGAGAATCTTAAGCAGTCTTCCGCCCAGCACAGAGCCCGATGTGGGGCTCGATCCCATGATCTTGAGATCATGACCTGAGCTGAAATCAAGAGTCGGATGCTTAACCGACTGAGCCACCCAGGCACCTCTATTCCACAATTGTTTTTAAGCCATAATTCTGAGGTAGTGTTTTTACTCAGTAATTGGTAACTAATCTAGATGTTGGTACTTGGAAGAGTGATGCCATCATAACAAAACCCTGAGAATACGAGTATGAGTTTTGAATGAGATGGTGGGTGGAACAACTTTGACAACAGTGTTAGTGAAAGCCTAAAGAATAACCAGGACCCCTGAAGTCATGCTCCACTGACATGAGGTTGTAATTTTACATTTTAAGAGAATTTTTTCCACCAAACCCCAGATGGTTGCTCCCTTCTCAACGACCTCCTTGTTTGAATGGGAAAAGCTTTCTTAGGTAATTTCCGGAAGGGTTTCCAAAAGGAAGAACTCCTAGGTACCAGGACTGGTACAAATATAAAAGTCGCCTTTATCTTTCTCTCTAGTTCATTCACGTTCCACAAACAACTTTTGAGCATCTCTCACATGCCAGGAGTGATTTTAGGCACTGGAGATACCATTGTGACAAGACAGATGGAGGCTCTGCTTTCATGGAGCAGATACAGCCCATTGGGAGGAGATAGAGAATAAATAAATTATTGGTCACAGTGATTCCAGGGAGTGTAAATGTTCTGAAGAAACACCATCTAGACCAGAGTGACTCAAATAAATGGTCCCCTTCAATCTCTGATGACCTATATAGCTCCCACTGTTACAACTTCTAGATTCCAAGACTTCTGCTCATATCCCACTCCTTATTCCACAATGCCATTATTGCCCAAATCTGGAAGCAACCAAGATGTCCTTGGCCGTAAATGAGAATTTTGACACTGCTATCTGGGAATGGAACTCTTGAATTAGCTGCCTCTCATAGAAGTGGCAACACGTCCAAATGTAGATAGAAAACTTTGGCTCTAGGTCATGAAGAGGATGGATGGGCAGGCACCTGGGACAAGCTACCTAAATTTAACAAGTAGCCTGTGTGTTAAACACCAAGGTTATTCCAAGGGCCACCTTTTTTTAAACATTAAAATGTATTGATTTTTTTAATTTTTAATTTTATTTTTTAAAATTTATTTTATTTTTTTTAAAGATTTTTATTTATTTATTTGACAGAGATAGAGACAGCCAGCGAGAGAGGGAACATAAGCAGGGGGAGTGGGAGAGGAAGAAGCAGGCTCCTAGCGGAAGAGCCTGATGTGGGGCTCGATCCCATAAAGCCGGGATCACGCCCTGAGCTGAAGGCAGACGCTTAACCGCTCTGCCACCCAGGCGCCCCTGATTTTTTTTTTAAAGAAATTTATATTTTAGAGCATCTTCAGGTTCCCAGCAAACTGAACAGAAGGTACAGAGACTTCCCATCTACTCCTGCCCTGCACACATGCACAGCCTCCCCCATTATCAGCATCCCCCACCAGAGCGGTACGTTTGTTACAATTGATCATAATCAACCAAAGCCCATAGTTGGACATTCTATTTGTTTGGACAAATTGACCATAACACATATCTACCGTTACAGTATCATACAGAGTATTACTGCCCTACAAATCCTCTGTGTTCTGCCTGTTCCTCTTCCCACCCACCTCACCCCCACAACCCCTGGCAACCACTGATCTTTTTACTGTCTCCATAGTTTTGCCTTTTCCAGAATGTCATACATTTGGAATCATACAGTAGTATGAAGCATTTTTAGATGGGTTTCTTTCACTCAGTAATATTAAGGTTCCTCCCTACCTTTTCATGGCTTTACAGCTCTCTTCTTTTTAGCACTGGATAACATTTATTGTCTAGATGTACCACAGCTTATTTATTTATCATCTACTGAAGGACATCTTGGTTGCTTCCAAGTTTTAGCAAGTATGAATAATGCTATCAACATGTGTGTGCAGGTTTTTGTATGGACACACTTTTTCAATTCTTTTGCATAATTGCCAAGGAGCACAATTGCTGGATTGTATGGTAAGAGCATGTCTAGCTTTGTAAGAAACTGCCAAACTGGCTTCCAAAGTGCTCGTGCCTTTTTGCATTCCCACCGGCAATGAATGAGAGTTCCTGTTGCTCCATGTTGTCACCAACATTTGGTGTTGTCACTGTTCTGGATTTTGGCCAGAAACTGTAGCTGTATCTCATTATTATTTTAATCACCTTAATTTTTAAAAAATTTATATCATTTATTTTTTAGTACATTTTAAGTTTTAATCCACCCCCTATAGGTTTGACTGTGTACAATGTGGAAGTCATATATAGCTTGATAGGAAGATAAAAGGAGTCCACAGGGCAAAATAGACATTTAAAAATTTAGCAGGATCCTGAATGGTGTAGACTAAGAAATAGTGGTTATTGTGTGGGTCATCCGCTTAAAAACAACAAAGAGAAGGCTCTGTCACATACCAGGCATGCCCTACACAGCGGGTTCAGTTCGTGCTGAGTGATGGCTGTGTCATGGGATTCGTGCATGAAGCAGGAGCAGAGAGTTGCTTTTTTTGCTTGATACTCTTTACGTAAATGAGAGTCCTGCCTCCCACCTCTTGTCCCTCTAACTGTTGACAATCTCCAATGCATATGAATGAGCTAAAAGAAAAAAAGCAACATGCAAACCAGTATGTATTGCAAGTTACCACGTGTGTGAAATGGGAGAAACTTTATGTGTAGCTCTTTGTTCATCACTAATATTACCGAATCCTACTATCTAACAGGCATTTTGCTAGGTGCTCAGGATACAGAAATAAACAAAACGGATGAAATTGCTACCCTCAGGGAGCTCTTACACTAGGGTGTAAATGAAATTGGTTTATTTTAGACATAGCTATTTGAAATACGGTGCCTAGTTTGTAAGAACCAAGTAAAGGGAACTTCTTTAAATTGGGCACACTGGGAGGGGGTGCCTCGGTGGCTCAGTTGTTAAGCATCTGCCTTTGGCTCAGGGCGTGATCCTCCTCCGTTAGGAGCCTGCTCCTTCCTCTCCCACTCCCCCTGCTTGTGTTCCCTATCTTGCTGGCTGTCTCTCTGTCAAATAAATAAATAAAATCTTTAAAATAAATAAATAAATAAATAAATAAATTGGGCACACTGGGAGAAGAAGATTTTTTAGAATGAGGAGATAAAAGGTAGCTATATTACTTTTTTGAGTGTACGGGACTCAAGCTAAACGTATTAAGAAAACAACTCAAGGTCTCTCTCTCTCTCTCTCTCTCTCTCTCTCTCTCTGGAGCCCAACACAGGGCTTGATCTCAAGACTCTAGGATCAGACCTGCGCTGAGATCGGGAGTTGGACACATAACTGAATGAGCCATCCAGGAAACCCCACAACTCAAGGTCTGGGAACCAGAGGGGACTCTCCTTTAGTGGTCAGGGAATGTCAGTCCTTGCTTTTAGAACAAAAGACTGTGAGGCTCTGAATGACAACTATCCCACCACGGTTCTTCTGTAGAAAGAACACCGCATACGTACAGGGGTGACTCAGCCTCCTCTTAGGGTGCATGCTTGTTGTGCTTTGCGGCAGTTAGGACGGGGCTGGGTCAAGGTCTGCCTGCAGCGCGGCTCACTGTTGCATGAGAAACCCTCACCACAGAGGTCACTGTCAAGGGCTGCAAGGAAGACAGAGGAGCGGCAGCCCCCGGGCCTGGGGGAGGTGGTGGGAGGTGTGCACAAACCTGACGGACATAGGGCAATGGCTGCTTAGAGGATCGCAGAGTGGGAAGCATCCACTCCCCCAAAGCGACCCCGGGGTGCACCTCCATTTTTGACTTGGGGAACTCTTAATCCACTCCTTGCTGTGCCTGGGTTGGCCTGAGACTGTCCCCCATTTTGATGACAAGTTTCAACAGCCAATCTTTTCTGAGCCCTGAAAAGTGACTTAAAATCCTGAAAGCACTTTTGCCTTTACGAAAGAGCAATCTGCCTGACATGCTGTTTGTCCTCAGATAACACACTGTGATTACGACCTGCCTCTCCCATCATCGCCTCTGGAAAAGAAGGGCGGCTATATGAAAATTGTGGCTGGTATTTCAGCACTGGGGGAAAAAATATCCATTTGTCCTCAGCAGGCTTGATGATATCTTATGAAAAACCCAGTGGGTCACGTGTGGTCCCTCTGGGAGTCACACAGGACAGCCTGCTCCATCAAACTCCCACTTGCACTGACCTGACCGTGTCCACTTCAGTTCATTGTTTAAGAATAATAATGATGCAATTATCATGCGTCCTTCTGGAGTTTCTCTGAGGAGGACAGAGGAAATTAAAAGTAGGTTGTTTTGAAAGAGGAAGCTCCTTTTGAACAAATGTTATCAGCCCATTATATTCTGTGTGTATAAAACACTTCTCCAGAGGGCCCTGGGTGAGCATACATGTCTGTCCTGAAGATTTTGCAAGGTCTAGAATGAATGTGTTCAGTTCTGCTCTGTCCAGTACAGTAGCCATTAGCTGCGTGTGGTCACAGAGCCCTGGAAGTGTGGCTGGTCAGAACGCACATGTGCTCTAAGTATACTATACACACCAGATTTCAGAGGTTTAGTAAAGAAAAGGAAGGTGAAAGATCGCATTCATGATTTTTTATTGATTACATGGTGAAAAAATATTTTAAATATACGGGTTAAAAATTAAAGTATCATTAAAATTAATTTCACCTGTTTCTTTTTATTTAAAAAAATTTTTAAAGATTTTATTTATTATTTGACAGAGAGAGAGAGAGAGAGGGCACAAAGAGAGGGAGCAACAGGCAGAGGGAGAAGCAGGCTCCCGGCTGAGCATGGAGCCCAAAGGGGGGGTTGATCTCAGGACCCCAGGATCATGACCTGAGCCGAAGGCAGACTCTTAACCAACTGAGCCACCCAGGTGCCCCACCTTTTAAAAATGTTCAAATAACCACTTTAGAGTTACATCTCTGACTTAACATCTGTGCACAGTATTTTTCCAAATCATTTGTGAAAGTGTTTCTTCTTAAAGATTATTTGGGTATTTTTTATAATATTTTCCTATTGGAAGTTCAGTCTTGCCTTCTAGAAATTGATAACCAATACTTCATTCAGTATTTTACTTCTCCTTGATTGCTTTTTACAGTTGAATCATTCGACAGCGATTTGCCACCAAATGTTGAAATATATATTTGAGTCTCTTTGCTTTTTCTATAAGCAAATTTCTTCTATAAACCTGTTTCTTCATCCTTAAACCAGAGTGCTGGACATGATATAATCCCAAAGCCTCCTTCCAGCTTTAGGATATTATGATTCTGTTGTTTTTTTTTTTAAAGATTTATTTATTTATTTATTTGACAGAGAGACAGCCAGCAAGAGAGGGAACACAAGCAGGGGGAGTGGGAGAGGAAGAAGCAGGCTCATAGCGGGAGGAGCCTGATGTGGGGCTCGATCCCACAATGCCAGGATCACGCCTTAAGCCAAAGGCATACACCCAACTGCTGTGCCACCCAGGCGCCCTGATTCTGTTTTTAAATGAGAGACCTCATAAGGAGGAGGAAAATCTGGATTAACCTTGGAGGGTCTTGACATTGGAGGCTTGATAGCTTCCCTGAGATAAAATCTTTTTTCTGATTCTATTCTTGCTGAGACAGAAGCCTGGAATCCCAGCCAGTGGAGAGACCAAGGCCTGGCAGGCAAAGAGAGGCAATGCTGCCTCCTTCTGGGCTGGAGGGGAGCTGCAAGTCGACCGCCGGTGTCCCCTTCCAGCCCCCACAGTGCTGGTCACAGCCCAGAGTGCGGCCAGTAGTCAGGGCGAAAGACTCTGTGCATGGGGAGTCCCAACAACCCATCCAGTGGCTTGGCCGGCCTGCCCCACACCCCTTGCCAAGGGTCTAACGCTTGATGCAAATAGGTGCTGACGTTTCCCATCTGGCTACAGGGCTTGCTCTTGTGGTCTGGCTGGTGAAGCTGCAAGGATGTGAACACAGGAGCTGCCCCCCGTCATGGCCGCAGACTTGGGGAGACAGCAGGCCTGTGAAGAGGTTCCTGACGAGCCAGGAGAAACCAACTCTGACATTAGCCCAAACTGGGCTCCTGCCCTTTTCGACCCAGAGTCCTGACCAAGACAGCTCATGAAGCTTTTCTTTAGAAGATGAACTGACTTTCTGAGTAAATAAAACAGATCAATAATGTAAACGGAAGGGACATGTGCCCTTTTCTCCCTGTATGCAGTATATTTAGAAGAAAGGGAACCTGAGGGACACAGGGAGCCAGACTGGTGCCAGATCAAAGTGTGAAAAGGCCACGTAGTTTGTCCATTTCTGTCACTCCCGTTACTAGACTCTCCTGCCCTGTGATCCCACTGTCCGCCCAAATTTATCACTGCTGTGCTGCCCGTGACATCTTTTGCCTTCTCACCTCATCTTCCCAACACACAACACACACAACGCACATTGTGCACACACACACCCCCCACTCGTTGGTTGCAAGGAATACAAAGGAATATACTCACCTACATCCCTTCAAGTAAGGCAGGTATTACTACATGGAAAGAAGAAAAACAGGAATCTCACGCTTGTTCACTTGACCACTTGGGAATCGAAGGAAAGCCATATAACCTCTTGAGGGGAATAAGAACCACAAGACAGTGGAACATCACAGAGCCCAGAATGGATTATGGCACAAGAAAGGTCATGCAGCATTCATGCTGTCCTTGAGACCAGTTACCCTGTTGCTGGCCCTATCTCCTGTCTTCTCCTTCCCAGAAGCTGGAATGCGTTGATCTTCCAAGTGGTCAACTATTAGGGGGTGAATCTCTGGTTTATATTTCTCACACATTGTGAATAATGACTTCCTTCTCTCCATGGTGTATGTTTCGACTTCCGTGTCCTCATAGCTTCTGCTAACTCGGGTTTTATAATTTCTGCTTTCTCTTGACCTTCCAATATTTTTTTCCAATCCTATTTGTCCTTTCCCTGTGTTGTTTTCTGTCCTTCCCTCCTGCTACCAATCTCTTCTGGTCTGCATTTCACATTGCCGAGAAAGAGAATTTGATGCCTTAGCCACCATCATCTCTGGGAGGAGATATTTCTTACCAGGCTTTCACGTGAGCTGCTGGTCAACCCTAAGTTGATGACCCTGAGGTTGGATGTCCATCTCTGGTTCAATCAGCTGTGACTCTGGGGCCAGGGTCACACAGCACAGAACATGGCCATTTATGCTCACGGATCAGCAGCTTAGTGAAGTGAGTATCCTTGAGTCTAACCCTTAGTGAGGGGTCAATGGGAGTGGTGAGTTCTGACTTCTCCAGTCCCACAGACACCCGTAGCTGCCTCTAAATCCCGCCTACAATGACACTTTCTTGCCCATTGCTCATCTTTTCACTCCAAGATCACATTTTATAGATTGCCACCTGCCTAACTTGGACAGAGGACTAAGTATGACTTTCTAACTGTGAGTCAAAGACAGGGTGTGGAGAGCTGGAATGATTTTGCTTCTTTAGTCAAAAAAGATGTTGAGAAGAAGGAAGTGTTTCATGGGGCTGTGAAACAACACACACGACTTGTGCCTCATCAGGGGCAAGCGCAGTATGCGGGGACTCTTCGCAGAGGAAGAACGTTCTGGGGAACGAGGAGAGGTGGGGTGCGGTGGGAGGTGTTTGGAATGAAACCTCAGGCATCTTTCCAAACACTGTTCTTTCCCCTCAGGCATCTGTCCAAACACTGCTGGCGTCCCGGGACAGTGCCAGTTCGGGGGCCACATGACCCGGTCAGTTTTCATGTGGTGCAAACCGAGAGCTCCCCCCATTTTTCAATATCAATCTTCTATTCTCTTCAAATAGCCGTCAGTGATTGTTAACGGAGACTCTTCTCAGAGCGGCTGCGCGCCTCACACTTACATGCCCTGGTTTCTATCGTCTCTAAGTGAAAACGCTTCCGGTAATTCTGGATCTGGATGATCTGATTTGTGAAGTCTGAGGAGAACTGAAATTGGGGAAAAATACTTCACACTTTCTTGCTGGAGATAGCTTTCTCCTGTTTCAGAAATCTCAGTACCTACGGTCCTCTGCAGAGTTCCAGAATCTGTCTCCCGCAGGTTAATGATGACCCTGACTCTGCTGTTTAAACACCAGGCTCTGTTTTCTAGCAAAATCTGGGGTTCTGAGGGCATAACTTCCCTCTGTGCACCAGCCACTGCTGTAGGAACTATAAGTTCGTGATCATGAGGACAGATGCATTTGTTGAGGTAATTATGGAATACGTAGCAAATAAACTCAAGAACGTGTAATGGCTCAAATATGACACATGTGTGTTCCTTCCTCACATAAAGTTCACAATGGGCATGGCTCATGAGTAGATGCCTCGTCCAAGTAGAAATTTGAGGACCCAGATTTCTTCCTCTTATGGCTGTGACATTTTCAATAGGCGGCTTTCAAGGTCTCTGTGAGTGCAGAGGATTGCTTGTGGGGGGTGTCTACGGGCCAGGCCAGAAAGGGCACTCACCACTTCCGCTCACATCACATTGGCTAATGCCCAGTCCCACAACCTCGCCTAAGTGCAAGGGGAGCTGGGACATGGGAGCTGAGGTTAGGGGTGTGCCCCGTAGGAAGAGTCAGTGGACTTCAATGCACACACAGCAGTTTCTGCTACAATAAACAAGTTCCTTGTTTTCCAGAAGCATCTATCTGTGATTTCAAGGAGGGAAAGATGCTTCAGAGTATGACAACTTGAACCAATGGTCCAACTGACTTCCCTGGCTTTGAATACTGTTTACCAAGGGCATAGCAAAGGCTAACTTGGCTTCCACAGATTGTCTGTAGGGGAAGAGTGTATTGATGAGGAACACCAGAACTCTAGTCCAGCATTCAGGGAGCACCATGGGGACAGGAACCAGGTATCCACAACTTCAGCTTCTTGCCTGGGCCAAAGGAGAACAATAGCTAATATTTCCAGATCTCTTCCTAGACGCTAATGTAAGGGTGTTACATGCGTGGGCAGAATAGAAGATTGAGACTCTATAGGAGAGGGAAAACGATCTTAGTTTTGTGCTAAAGAACTAAATACAAAGGCTGACTGCATCTGTGGCCCCAGTCACAGCTAGTGGAAGGTTCATGCCCTGGTGGCTTGACTCTGGAGCTAGTGTTAATCTTTTGCTATATTTCCTTTTTAAATGAATGAATTGGTTATTAAAAAAACAAACTGACATTGTGCTTTATGCACTGATCTCTTATGAATTTAGTCGGGGTGAAGCCTGTTCTCACAAATGTATTTGTCATGTATGCACTGATAACATTGAGTTGCTGGATGTGCAAAGTGGAGAAACTGACTGTCTCCTGGCAACAGAAAGGCTTTCCCTTTCCAGTGGGAAAGAGCTTCCTTCAAGTGTCTCCTTCTCTGGTTTCCTCCACCGTCCAAGCTTTAGTTCCTTTAAGACTTTCTCCCTAAAATACAAAACCACAATGAGATACCACCTCACATAGGTCAAAATGGCTAAAAGTAACAAGTCAGGAAATGACAGATGTTGGCAAGAATGTGGAGAAAGGGGAACCCTCTTACACTGTTGGTGGGAATGCAAGCTGGTGCAGCCAGTCTGGAAAACAGTATGGAGGTTCCTCAAAGAGTTGAAAATAGAACTATCCTACGACCCAGCAATTGCACTACTGGATATTTACCCCAAAGATACAAATACAGTGATCCGAAGGGACACTTGCACCCCCAATGTTTATAGCAGCAATGCCCACAATAGCCAAACTATGGAAAGAACTCAGATGTGCATCAACAGATGAATGGATAAAGAAGATGTGGTATATACATACAATGGAATACTACTCAGCCATCAAAAAAATAAAATCGTGCCTTTTGCAACAATGTGGATGGAACTAGAGGGTATTATGCTAAGCAAAATATGTCAATCAGACAAAGATAATTATCATATGATTTCACTAATACGTAGAATTTAAGAAACGAAATGGAGGAGCATAGGAGAAGGGAGGGAAAAATAAAACAAGATGAAATCGGGGGGGAGACAAACCATAAGGGACTCTTAATCATAGGAAACAAGACTGAGGGTTGCTGGAGAGGACGTGGGTGGGGGGATGGGCTAACTGGGTGATGGACATTAAGGAGGGATTGGGATGTAATGAGCACTGGTGTTATATAAGACTGATGAATCACTGACTTCTGCCTCTGAAACCAATAATACATTACATGTTAATTAATTGAATTTAGATTTAAAAAAAAGAACTTCTCCCTACTTCCTTAATAAAAAGCCTGTTTTGAAACTCAAAGCTCAGCAAAGAGTTATTTATTATAGGTCAAATCTGCCTTGCCATTCCTTGATCCTAGCAAGGAATTAAAAAAAAAACCAACCAAAAACCTCTGAATTATTAAGGATAATTGATACTTGAAAAAAATCATACTGTCATTCTGTGACTTGAAGAAAAAATTCAATTGTCTTTGCTTTTAAAGGGAAGCCGGAAAAGCCAACCATAAGATTGTTTTCTATTTGTTAGCAAGCTGACTCTGTGTTTGGCATGAGGGCAGATTTCGGAAATATAAAGAAAACAATGATGTAGGCTTGGCAGAGGGGCAGATGAGTCCCCATACACTTTAAGTGCTAAAACAGCTGCAGGAGGGCCCCAGGGGACAGAGCCACTAATGCTATTGGGGAGCACGCTAGCTTACCCATGGCAAATGATAAAAACCAGAACCATTATTACGTTAAATAATACTATTATTAGGTATCTTTTTTGCTTCTTGAACTTAATGTGTATGCCTCTAATATTTCACTGTTAAATATTTGTTAAAATGTTTCCTTTCTGGAGCGCCTGGGTGGCTCAGTCCGTCAAGTGGCTGCCTTAGGTTCAGGTCATGATCCCCGGGTCCTGGGATCAAGTCCCGCATCGGGCTCCTTGCTCACTCTCCCTCTGCCCCTGCTCGTGCCCTATTTCTCTCAAATAAATAAATAAATAAAATCTTTAAAAAAAGATGTTTCCTTTCTCCCGCATTCTGACAGCGTTGTTGCAGTCTGTCCTTGGCTTGTTTTTGAAGGACAGAAATTGAATGGAGACTAGAGAATGCCGCTGAGAGAGTCAGCGTCGGAGGGCAGGAGGCAGCAAAGAGGAAGCTGTTCCCTTCAGCCCAGCGTGTGCAGTACAGAGGACCAGAACCACAGTCGAGGCAGGCAGGCAGGGGTGGGGCGGGGCAGGAGCTGGGAGACATTTCCGAACCGCAGGGCTTGGTGAGGGAGTTTGAGGGACAGCGGATGTCTTCACAGCTTCTATCTCGGGAGAGTGAATTCATTAAGTGTGCTTGAGAAGACAGGAGGTGACGGGCACTGGAGGAGGAGCACGGTGGCTTCTAAGGGGACATGGGAAACAGAGAATTGGAAATACAAATCTAGAATCAAGATTGGACAGAGAGCTCTGGGCAGTGTCAGTGTGTGTGTCGTGTGTGGTTGGCAGCGAAAGTCATGGGACTGGGTGAGGTTCCCTGGGTACGTGGGCAAAGCAGGGGGATAAAATGAACCCCAACCTGACGGTGCAGGTAGAGAAGGGGCAGGCAGGCAATGAAAGCAACAGAGTGCATTTCGAGTCTCATAACGTCTAGGAGAGTGCAGGAAGGGCTAGCGTGTTTTGAGTGCCTACTATGTGCCTGACACTATGCCAAACACTTTTTCATGCATTATATTATTTGTCTCTCACAACAACAAAATTGTTATAAAGTTGGTATTATGCCCATTTTACAGATGAGGTATAGAGAGGCTTAGAGAGAGTAAATAACTCACCAAGGTCACACCGTTAGCCTGTAGCAGGCCTAGGATTTCTACCCAGATTGGTTATACTTCAGTTTTTGTTCTCACCCAACACTAGGTTGCTGTCCTGCCATCTGGGAAGCCAAGTGAGGATAGAGTTCAAGAAATAAGGGGGTGGGGGCGCCTGGGTGGCACAGCAGCTAAGCGTCTGCCTTCCGCTCAGGGCGTGATCCCAGCGATCTGAAATCTAGCCCCACATCAGGCTCCTCCGCTATGAGCCTGCTTCTTCCTCTCCCACTCCCCCTGCTTGTGTTCCCTCTCTCGCCTGGCTGTCTCTATCTCTGTCGAATAAATAAATAAAATCTT